>NC_142033.1:62374055-62674928 GCF_982192425.1 Myodes glareolus | reverse complement strand
TGGACTGTTAGATTTTAGAGTGCAGAATAAAGAGGAGGAAAGAGTCCAGGGTCTGACCTCAACAGATCATGATCATTAGTTTATTATTATCAATGCTTGTTAGTGCACACAGCAAGGAGAAGATACTCTCCTGCAGGAATGGAAGGATCGTCAGGGCAGAAGGGAAGTACTTAGAGTTTATACAGAAGCTTGGGTGTAACATGAGGGGCCGACTTGTTTGTGTTTTCTGTCCTGCCCGGCCCCCCAGCTGTTTAGTCACAAATAAAATCACACAGAGATCTCTGTAAGTTAGAAGCCCATTATGCTCTAGCCTCTTATTAGCTCTTATGACTTATATTAACCCATTGTTCTGATCTATGTTGGCCATGTGGCTCAGTACCTTTTTCAGTGGGGCAGATCACATCCTGCTGCTTCGATGATCTGGGCAGGAATAGGAGGAATCAGTTTCCTCCTTTCCAGAATTCTCCTGCTCTCCTTGTATCATTTCCACTTCCTGTCTGATTTTCCTGCCTATACTTCCTGCCTGGCCAATCAGCGTTTATTTAAAACATGATTGACAGATGGCAGACAATTCTCCCGCACCACTTGGGAATGACTAAGTTGATTCTTTTAGTTTCTGGTGACTGTCAACACTCATGGGGTCTTAGATTGTGGATATATCCCCCATTTTGCCCTCTTTTCCATCTGTCTTTCCTCTTGTTCTGACGACATATTTGGATCTAGAGTGTGTCCTGATACACAACTAATCTCAATTTCTGCAAAAGTTAGGCTTCTAAACACAGTCAAGTTCACCAGTTGGTTGGTGGGGGGTGGTCAATGTATCTTTTCAAAGTCCCTATAAAGGAGCTTCCAGTGATATAAACACAAACTGTCAGCTGCTTCCTTGAAGAAGTTGGAAGCAGAAAGCCATCTACTAGATAAAGGTTTCATACAAAGTCTGGTTCCCAAAGATCTCATGAGAGCAGAAATCGATATGGAACCAGACCTCACCATGATGTGGATTAGATCTGAAATGTCTTCCACAGGCCCATGTGTTTGAATGCTTAGCCTCCAGTGCATATTCCTATTTTGGAAGGCTCTGGAAACTTCTGCTCATGTGGCATAACTGGCAGACACTGAGTTGCATGAACTTAGCTTGAGGGTTATGGGTCAGATCCAAATCCAGCCTAAGCTGCCTGCTTCCTGCTCACCAAAATGTGGATAATTGCATTATCCCACTGCCTTGAACACCACCTTGCCTTTTCAATATTATGGGACTGTATCTTTTCAAACTATGAACCGAAATAAATATTCTATCCCTTTCATTGCTTCTATCAGGGATATGATCACAGTGATTTAAAAAGAAGTAACTAATCCACTAGGTACTAACTCTTAACTGGATATATTGGGGAAGTCACTTAACTGTTTTGCGTCTTGATTTTCATCAGGAAAATAAATTCTAGTGATTAAATCATGGTAAAGATTAAATGCAGGGTGTAGATAATGCCCACAAAGGATTTCATAGAGTGTCTACAATGCCGCAGGCTTTGATCATGCTAGTTTATAGACTATATAGTTCAGAGAGGGTGTGGCAGGAAGAGTAGGAACAGGAAGCTCTCTGTGGAAAAGCCGACAAGCAAATCCAAAGATGCTTTCATGAGTCCATGATCAGGATCACTTACATTGTATATTCTTTGATTTTTGATGTATGTTTGGAACTTTAAAGTGGCAAGGTTGGAGCAGGTGGTGTCATTTGATTCTTAATGGGAACCAAGATCATGGTAAACCAAACTGAGAGAAAAAAGAAATCCCAATTATCAGCCCCAGAGTCTTCAGCATGGCGCATCTCTGGCAGAGGGTGTCTGTGGAAACCATTCTTACATCGGCTGCCATTTTAACGACATATCCCCAATGCATCTGAGGTCAAGAGCCCCAATTCCACAACACACAGTGCTTTAAATTGGGGCCATCAATCATGTCAATTTTAATACATATTGAGGTGTTCGGAACTCCAGTGATATTCCATGGAATGACCCAAGGAAATAGTCATGCGTGCCAACTACGAATGCTAGCCCGAGTAGCAGACACTGACACTAATTGGCATTGACGTTATTTCATGAAATAGGGTGAGTGGTCACCACATGGGTTCAGATGCTCATTAAAGCATCCAGAGAGCTGGGCTGCCTCTCTCTTCCCATTGTGTGCCTTCAAATGCCGTGTCTCGTGTTCTTGCTTATCATCAGGTGATAGCAGCGTGCCTATGCCCTTCAGAAAGCATTTCTGTGTCAGAGGCAGGCAGAGGAGGAGAGGGGGGTCTGCCACGCAGATCTGTGTCTTTTCATCAGATAAACCAAGGTCCCCCAGAACTCCCCATGAGCTGCCTGATCCTACCCTTATAGGCCAGACTTTGGTCTGGTAGATATCATCCAGTCTCCTAGAAAGAATTTTGAAAATGAAGGATATAGACAGTCATATATCATTGTTCAACAAACTCGGGATTCAGGCAACAAAGAGAGAGGAAGAAGTGAGCGCCATATCAGGATGCATCACAAAAAGAGACCTGGACCAGCTGGATGTGTTGATACATACTTTCAATCCCAGCATTGAGACAGGGGCAGACAAATGTCTATGAGTTCAAAATCATCCTGGTCTACAAATCTTCTAGCAGGTGTCTTAGCAGGTAGAGCAACTCCCCAGTTGAATGTTAAAGATAAAATTGAGCAGAGTGGACTCTTAAAAATAAAATCCGGGATGAGGTCCTCTCTTGCTTCATTCAAGATGATCCCATCAAATTTCTAATAAAAATCAAACTTCTCCCAGCTCCTTGAAGACATGTGCAACCAGGTCCCCACCCAGCCCCTGCGTTTTCTGACATGCTCGCCCTGGTTCTCTCCTCTGCTTCTCTCTCTTCTTCCTGCCTTGATCATTCCTGACCTGTGACCTTTAGGGTCAAGTTTCTTCAGAGACCTCACACCCCAATGTCCATGAGTGGCACCTTTGGCTGACTCAGATATCACCTCTTTGATTTCCATCAAAAGAAGCCTGTTCCCCACCCCACTCCACTCCACCATATATACACTAGCTCCTCCTCTTCCCATTCGGTGCTACCAATGCAGCTGTCTAGACTTTGCAGAATTTCTAAGGTTTAAAAGCGTCAGTCTTCTGCTCCCCTTCTGTCTGTTATCACTCTCTAAGGGCAAAGCTTCCACGTGTTGCTTTTTCCACAGCTTTCCCTCCACCCGGATCTCTGCTTTCAGATACCAGATGACCAGCTCAGTGGCTGAGGGAAAGAGCAGAGCTAAGAACCCAGACGGAAAATACCCAAGCAGAACCAGCAACAGGCATACAAATGAGGGATAACAGAGTAGAAACACACAGCTGGGTCTCCACAGGCCTGGGCACTCCAGACGAGGAAAAGGAAAGAAGCTGTGGGCGCTCACTGCCCTCAAAGAAGCTGGCCGTCCATCTAGGAAGACAAATTAAGGAGCAAGGGAAGTTAGAGGGAAAAGGGTGGGGTTGAGCATGAGAGCTGCCAGCTTCCAGCTTCCTAATCGGAAAATGGAACATTTCTCTAGAGGGATGCTCATTGCAGCGTTATTGGTAAAAAGTCCAAAATTAAAGACAACTGAACATCCCAAAACAGGAAGTAGTGAAAACGATTCCACCGTGCTCATTTGATATAATTTTAAAGTATGCTGCAATTATGTTTTATGAAGATCAATGAGATTAGTAAAGAAGGACAGAACACAGAAAAGTGATACATGCTAGCGAGAACTGAGGTCCTTCCAACTGCAGCTCCCCAAACGAAAACCAGGTTATTTAGGGGTGAACTGGCGACAGCTGGCTTCTGTCATCTTCCTCTTCTTATCTATATAGTTTTCTTTGGTTAATGCTTTAATTGAGCAAGATTTCCCCCAAATTTAAACAAATGAATTTGGGTCCACATACTGAAGTCTGTTTCTCTAGTATAATCCTAGCTATCAGAGTCTTTCCCTGTAGCATCAGGGCTGCTTCTAAGTATTGGTCTAGGAATACACAAACGGTGGAGAGTCTCAGCCAGGCATGGGTTAAGGCTGTGACGGTATCGCTAACAGTACAACCACCATGAGACCTGAACAGCCTCTACTGTGAACAACAAGAGCATAGTGCAGACCTGGGAAATAAGGACCACAGTCAGAACGCCCCTTGGAGTTTATACCCAGTGTCAAAGTCTCTTACCCTCAAAAGTTACTGTGAATTAGATATAATTTTTCTCTTTTAGAGGTATAACCCTAAGTTCCAAGAGGCTGAGCACCTCTCTAATGTCCTGCAGAGAGTAGAGAGCCTGCTCTGCTTGATCCCCAAGTCTTGCTTGTGTCCCTGCTATAGTTAATTCTCCTTCACAGTGTCAGCCCTTGTATCTGTGCTTGCGGAAGACCCTAATTCCTAATCAGGCAACTAATTCCTGGGCCAGGCATTTCCTCAGGTCGCAGTTCTTGACCCATTGCTTTGACTCCAAGTCTGAATCAGAGATGAAATCAAATGAGACACGAGGTGGATTCGATCCTGTGGAAGAAAAAGAGCAATGGCAGAGAAACGTGAAATCTGAAGTATCTGGAGATGAATTGCTAGCAAAATAGGAAGGAAACACAAACAGGTACAGATTTTTTTCAAAGTTGATCTTGTAGAATGGGGAGGAGAGCTACTGAGTTAGAAGCCCATCTGTTCGGTCACCAGCTTTCCTTCACCTCAACACCAAAGAGGACTTTAGGCTCCCCTTGGAGGCATTTTGGTCCCACTGAGCTGGACCTACCAATTACTTCATAGCTACCAAGGGAACAACGTTATGGATCAAATGTTTGTGTTTTCCTCGGGCTTTATGATAAATTACCAACCTTCCCGAAGATGGGGAGATGTTAGGATTAGATGGGATCCTGGGGGTGGGGTCCTAGTGATAGAATTAGTGAATCCATAAGACAAGCTAGAGTATTTAATTTCCTCATTGCTTGCACTTCTTCTCTCCCTCCCTCTCCTTTCCTCTCACCCCCACAAAAGACCCACCTATCTAAAACACAAACAGTGATCCCTTACTGTAACATGAGGGGGCCGGCTTGTTGGGGTTCTGTTCCCGCCCAGTACCCCACAACCGGCAAGTCCCAGAGGAAAATCAATCACACAGAACTCCATAAGATTATAAAACTGATTGGCCCATTAGGTCAGGCTTCTTGTTAACTCTTAAAACTTATGTTACCCCATTATCCTTATCTACATTAGCCACATGGCTCTGTACCTTTCTCAGCTGGGCAAATTACATGCTGCCTCTTCGGTGATCTGCGCAGGAGTGACAGAGGAACCTTCTGCTTCCAGAATACTCCCAGTCTCTTTGCTCCACCCCTACTTCCTGTCTGGCTTTCCCGCCTATACTGCCTGTCTGGTCAATCAGCGTTTTATTAAAATATGATTGACAGAATACAGATAATTCTCCCACACCACCTTACCAGGAAACAAAACTTTCCCACACCTTGATCTTGAACTTTTAGTTTCATGAGACACCTGTCTGCTTTTTACACCCGGTCTCCAACAACTGATTCCAATAGCTCAAGTCCACCAAGATGTCCAGTCCCTCTCTTGTGTTCCTCCTGGGCAGACTTTCCAGACCAGCCTTCAGTGTTGCTCTGGTTAAAATGTACAACTCTAAAGCTGTTAAATCTGACAAAATTAAAAAAATTTCTCTCCTTTAACCAAATGTCTCTATCCCTAAATGTCTGTATACACCGAAAATAGTGTTCAAGGGAATGGAAAGGCGTTAATTCTTGTCTGTTTATTTTAGCCCCTGGGATATCACTGGCACAGAGTTTTCAGTACCAGGCTCTGGGTCTAAATTCCCCGGGAAACTTGTTTAAAAAAATAAGGCAACCAAAAAACCCCTCCTTGCTGGGAAAACTTAGGAAAGTCCAAGTCTCTAAATCCTGAGTAGGTTCCTGGTATCTATCTGTATCTCTTTACTGCTCCCGTTCATAGTGGCATTCTTTGAGCAGAAACGTGGAAAACAAGAGATGAGGTGAGGAAAGAGGCATACTGACCAGGTATGCTTTTATGGCATGGATTTTTCAAAAGAATTCCGGTGTATGTGCACAGCCATGATGGGGAGCTATGAATCTGCAGAGACCTGCAGGCCCTCTCAGTAACAGAGCATTGCACGAAACCCACACTGGAGTAAAGAGTGGGGTCTGCTCAGTCAGAGTTCCTTCACGAGACAGTGAGTTGCCAAACCTGTCACCGTTCCTCAGCCAGGCAGGCCACGAGCTCTTGGATGCTTTCTTCACTTTCCCAGGCATCCCATCTATGAAATCTGTGCAATAATATGCCCTTCTCTCATCCCTGTGATAAAATAGCTGGCAGAATCAACTTACAGAAGCAGAGGTTTATTCTGTCTCAGATTTAAGTAATATGGTCTATCAACCACAGTGAGGATGGAGGAGTGACTCCATCCATGGCAACAGAATAGTGAGGTTACTGCAGGCCACCTCGTGGCAGCCAATCAGGAAAGACAAAGCAAAGCAGGAAACATCCAAGAATACTGCTAGAGTCCTGTTATTACTGAAGCCCTGTAAGTACAGCCTACCCATCGCTCTATGGGCATCCCAAGCTCTCATGTAAAGGGCCCATTCAGCTCTTCTTACAGCACGCTAGTGCTTTCCTAGACAACACATCAAAAATGTAGTTTTTCCCATCTTCCCCAGCTTTGGAAGCAGCTCCAAAGGCTTAAATTCCACTTGGTCATCTTTACCACAGCAAGAATTTGCTTCTGGAATACAATTTCTATATTAGTTCCTCTTCTCATCACAGAGGCCGGTCACATCACAGCAGCCAGTGTAGACGGAGAAGCAGAAAGCAGCCAGGGCTGACATTCCTCCAAGGACGGTGACCAGTGGCATAGACTCTCTTACAAGGTCCTGCCCACTAAAGTTTCCGCAATCTTCAAAAATGGCACCGCCATGTGGGGAATAAGCAATCAAAATGTTAGCGTGTCAAGATCATTCCAGAATGAAACCGTAACACCCAGAAACAGGGTATAAAGTCCAATTAGGATGATGTGCATGTACCTGAGCATGGCACACACAGCATGATACACACTACATGGCTCACACTGCATGGTTGACACACACTGCATGATGCACACTGCATGGCACACACTGCATGGCTCACACTGCATGGCACACACAGCATGGCTCACACCGCATGGCTCACACCGCATGGCACAAACCGCATGGCTCTCACTGCCTGACACACACTGCATGGCACACAGCAAATACTTGGTAAGTCATAGATAGGACATCCTCCCCTCCTTATACTAGAAAAGAGGTTGTTAAAATGATCAGAACAGAACTCTTTGGGGATGCTAAACTGTTTCATGCCTCATGAAATCAGATCGGTCTGCTGAAAGGTGAACAGCTGACGCACCAGAACGGTTTCCACACGCCATGCTAAGTGCTTATGGTAGGATTCCTTCCCTGGCTTTCCTGTCATCACAACCTATCAAGGAAATTAGAGAGCCCTGGGCATTTTCATTTAGAGTTCTAAATGAAACATTCATAATTTTCCTGGATACCTTCCACACGATTTTGAAGTTTTGACTTACTGCTTTGTGTGTTTTCATTTAGTTAATTTTTCCTTAGAATTGTAAAAAACTAGATTGCTAAATATGTGGAAAATAAAGAAACGGGAAAACAATAATTTTTAATTCTGCCGCTTTAACAGGGTGAATATTAGTACTTCGCTATATTTTCTATTTATATGTGAGTTAAAATCATCAAAATCACCATGCAAGCAACCTTGCTTGATGCCTTTCCCCATAACATTATATTGCAAAGCTTTTTCTTATTGTGTCAAAGTCATGTTAACCAACCCTTTTGACTAGTTGCATAATACTCCAGTGAGCAACAACCACCCATTATCTAACATTTATTTATTCCAATGTTTCTCTGCTATTTTCCAATAATGCTGCAATAAACATTTGTGTATATAGGTAATTAAGAATTAACCCTTAAGTCTAATTAAAAGGGTAAGTCTTTTGGAGACTAAAAGATTACACTAAGGAACAGTATTGTTAGCAAATATTTCATGTGAATGTGCTTCCTTCTGATCTGCAGAACTACCAGGCCAGTAGGTTTCACAAAGCAACTACAAGGCAGCTTGAAATCTGCCAAAGACACACAGAGGTTCAAAGGTCAGCACTTTATCTGACTGCTAAGACTTATCAGTGGTTAATTTATCATCAACACACAAAGCAGAGTTTGGGAAGCCAAGGGGTGCAGCTCAGTGGAATAATGTTTACCTAAAACTCTTAAGGACCTGAGTTGGATCTCTAGGACTACACATACACACACATGTACAAAGCAAAATTCTTAAAGAGCCCTGGAGAGTATATTCCTACTGCTCCCTATAGCTCAGGCAAGGTCTCCTGGTCTCTGGTTTCATCTGGCATATCGGTTTTGGATCTCTGCTATCACAAGTTAAACCAGGTGCAGTGTCTCACTCCTGTAATCTCAATACTTGAGAGACTGGGGCAAGAAGATTATAGCAAGTTCAGTGCCAACCTGGGCTCCATTATGAGTTCTAGTCCAGCCTTAACCCTAACTATCTTCAAAAAGAATTTACAAATTTAGTGGCTTAAAGCAGTATAGTCATTGTGAAATGCTTAATAGGATCACAGGACTGTGGTCTTGTTGGAAGCTCTAGAGAAGAAGAAGGCAATGTCTTATCTGCTCTGTCCTCTGGGGGCTGCTGCACTCCTTGGTACATGGGTCTTCCCTCATCTTCAGAGACGACAACGCAGCATTGCTCTTCTCTTCCCTTCCCTATACCTCACATCACACTCTTACCTACTTACCCCCTCTTAGCGGGAACCCCATGTTTACGTCACTTAGCCCGTTCAGTCAATCCAAGATGACCACCCTTCCTATGATCCTTACATAGCTGCATTTGTGAAGACCCCTTTGCCATAAGACTACATATTCACCAGGGCTGTGTGTTGGAATGAAGACATCTTTTGGCACACAGCTTTTGAGGGATTGTTATTCAGCTTATCAGAGCTTGGGAACAAATACAGCTAAAAGAACGACCTGAAAAGACTGGGTGTCCCTGTAGAACCACTTTCCTGGAGAGACTGTGGGTGAGGAAAACAGCAACAGTTAGGATCCTAACCCTTCCACCAGAGCCAGAAGCAGAGGACAGACAGCGCATTTAATGGGCATCAGTTAACCCTCTCAGCATTCAAGCCCTCGATAGTTCCACGTGTGTCATTTACCTTGACTTGCTATTATATTGTCGTGACAACCTAAGCAAGTTGAAGCATCCTTGTCCCCAAAACAGGGACATTAAACCCTGAACTCTGATTCATTTAGTGACTCTTCTGGGGTTGGGTCAGGCCTGTGACTAGGATTCACACAGCTTTAACTCCAAAGCCCAGGCATTGTCCACCCTGCCAGGAAAACAGACACCAAATTTGATCAAAACTAACACTTTTCAAACACATTAAGGAACTGGATAGGGTGGTAGAAGCCTGTAGTCCTGGTCCTACTCAGAAGGTGGAGAAAGAAGATTCATAAGAAATATACAAAGCCAAGGAGACAGAAGATCTACTGCAAATGTCAGCTTGCCAATCATCTCCGGACGACCTCTCTTGTCTTTTGTTGCCTCCCCACAAAGGAAAGGATCTCCTCTGTTGCTAAGTCAGCTATGAGTGTAGGAGAGGCACAGAGGAGGCACTAAGTAAACGTTTATGTAAGAAATCAGAAACACTCCTTTGTCCTAGAAATAACCGATGCAAACAAGCACAACCATTGCATCATGGGGAGGATGGATGCTAAAAATGAACAAATGCTCAGGGGGAAGGAAAAAAACACAACACTGCGACAGCCAAAACAAGCATCAACACAGCCAAGTGCATGCATAATTTCTTTGGAAAATCCCACCAGACCTAATCCAGAGTCTGCATTCACTTTTTAAAAGCTGGTTTCTAACCTACGTGCTGAGTTTTTAGCTGCTAGCCTCGAATGGAAATGCTTCAAAGGCAAAGAGAAGAGATTATTTATTTAAGATGGTGAAACCGTCTAACATTGAGCCATCTTAACAGAATTGAAAAGACGCACCTGGTTGCATATCCTGTGGGTAGAGATAGAGAGGCAGAGAACACTGGCTGCTCTTCCCAGTGTGACAAGCTGCAAAGCCACAAACCTAATGCTATGCCCTTCCTGCAAAGGGCACATCTCAGCTTTCTTTCCTGTGGCTGTTATAAAACGCCCCAACAAAAGCATGGTGCCACCCTGGGAAGACCCTCCCTCTTCAATTTACACACTAAAAATAATCCTGAACATCCGCTTCTGGAGACCCAACTTCCAGGTAATTTCAGATCTTAACAACTTGACAGCTGAGATTAATCACAATGAATGTTTCTCTATCTTTTGATCCCATTCCCTCAAACATACCTGTAACTAACAAAAATGACATAGAGTCAGAAAAACAGTATGTTCATGTGCAGGTAATGCTGTATGGGCATTTACTTGGTGTTTAGTTCTGCCTCTTGGCCTGCAAGGACAGTTAACACTGTCTTTGCTTGGCGGACACGGGCCTCAGATGTAGCTCCTCACAGCATCAATTCACTGCTGCCCTGTCCAGCTCTGTCCTAGAGTGCTATGCGATTTTTAAGGCAGATAAGTGGTCTAACCATTTTTTTTCAGTCTCTAAATTTAGCTATTGGCACCTGTGTTGAATGAGTGGATGAATCCTTTTTAAAAAAAAAAACAAAAAAACCCCACAATCAAAAATAATCTCAGCAAACAGAGAAGAGAGCCACAGCAAACTTCCAGAACCATAACAAAACACAAGTACTATTGTATTATGTCTTTCTGCCCTGTTTCGTCTTCTATAAGCATAACTATTTTGTTTTTATTTTTCCTCTTATAAAATTGCATGCACGTGTTCTTGGTGTGTGTGTGTGTGCGTGTTCGTGTGCGTGAATGTGTGTGTGTTTAGTTTTGTGCTGAATATTTTAATATAAGCTTTGGATCATGACATCTCATGGTACCAAAGCTTGATTAAAGCCAAGGAATGTCCTACCGTGCCTTTGTTGAGTGTAGTATTAACTTGAACTCTGGAGCGATCGGGAGAGAATTCTGCCCACATCCCAGCTGTTATAAATCAGCCTGAAGTTCCCCTGATCATCTAGAAAATCCTTTCGTTTTGCCTCCTTTAGATTTTGTAGCCTGTACCCTAAATTTAAAACCTATCTCTCCCCAGTGTGATGAGCAATGATGGTCTTACCACCACAGCTAAATCGTTCTACCAAGACTTCTTTAGGAAAACAAGGCACCCATCAGTTTGCCTAGTGTTCTATTTTTTTTTCTACTAACATAAATACTTTCATGAACTCACAAGGCATTTTAGCCATAGCGATCAAGCAGTCCCAACTGATAATTAAAAAACAAACTGGGCTTGGGATCAAATTCAACATGCCTTCCATGCTCCAGATTCATTCCTCATTGACAGAGAGCAGAGGCCAATGCCCTGAAACCAAACATATTTTTTATGAAACCAAACATCGTAAAACATGAGCAAAGGAAGCCTTACATCACTCGGGCCAGGAAGATGAATTGACATGCTGAAAGCATTGTTTCACACTTGCTCAAACTGAACAAATACAGCTCTTCACAAAACAAGTCCGGACTGTTGGCTGGTCTAAAAGGCCTGTGATCCAAGACGCCATGCTTTCAAATTCCTCAATGAGAAAGGATGGGAGGAGGGAATTTGGGCTGGAACCAGAAAAGGCAATAAAACTGGACATTTCAGAATCAAAGCGAGGGGTTGTTAGGGGCAAATAAAGAAGAGGAAAAGCACTAGACAAATACCCTGAAGTCTTTAGTTGTGCTCATGTTATTTTTTTAATTTTTCTAGGGTGTTGTCAACTGTGTAGGTACAGTTGATCCCCATTTTATGTTTCACCTACTGATGTGCTACTAAGGCTAAAAGGGGTGTGTTTATTGTCCCTTGCAGTAAACTTGAAAAGCGTAGTTGAAGTGAAAGTACAAGATAGACCTCAGCTAGCATATGGCAATAGAGGCACATTAACGTCCTGTCATTGGCCTGTCTTAGCCTTATGTCTCCTACACATGTTATTTTTAGACCAGGACGAATGCTCCAAACTCCTTGGTAACCAATGTTTTTCTTTAAATGGCTTATTATCATTATTTGTTTTTGTCATTAAATGTCCTGAGAATATAATTTTGATACTTGCAAAATAGCTCTTTTGTTAATGTTCCTTTAACTTAGCCTCTTTTTGCAGCTGAAATACTTTACAACAGTGAAAAACTAAACATGGTTTCACTGTGGTCAACGCACCTGTGCTTACAGCTTTCTCCACGCCGCTTCTGTTGTGTCCTTCAGATGAAATTCTAAGAGTATAAATATCCATTTTCAGACTCTTGGTCTTTACCAAAGTAGATTGCTAAAACTACTTCATTTTGAGCCAGGAATGGTGGTACCTATCTATAATTATAGTATTCAGGAAGCCAAAGTGTAAGTTCAAGGCTGCCCTGGATTCCAGAGCAACAACTTGCCTCAGGGAAGAAAATAAAACAGGAACAGAAAAAATAGGGGGACAGGAAGTGGGGAGAGAATAGGAAGGGAGAGGATGGGGGAGGAAAGAGGAAAAAAGATGAAAGAGAAGAGGGGGAGCGGGAGGGAGGGGAAGAGAGGGCAGGAGAAGAGAAGAGAGGAAAGGAGCAGACAAGGAGACCTGGAGGTTACAGGCTTAACTGAAAATGCTCCACCTTGTACCTGTTCCCTGACCCTTAGGAAATCTTTAGCCTGAAGCTGGAGTGTTTCGTTCCTATGTATTCTTAATCATTTATCATCTTGCTTAGTAGGTCACATATTAGGAAAGACATTTTATGGAGCATTTTATGTATTAGCAAAGTGGTACAGCAGTATCTCCATTAACACATGGTCACCCTCGCAGTACAAGACCCTAACCTACAAAGCAGGAAGTAGCCCTATGCTCCACTCCATCCAAATCTCAATCAGCTTTCTCGCACTCTGGACTTTCCTTTTCTGGATAAATCACATAAGTGTGGACTCACACAGCATGGGTTCCACTGTAACTTTCACTGAGCAACATGTTTTCAAGACTTATCCATGTTACAGCATATGCCAATAGGTCATTCCACTCTGTGATGCAATCATAGTCTATTAAACAAACGTACTAACTCGAGGTTCACATACACCTACCTGCTGCCTATTGTCTTATGACCTGGTTTCAGTTTCGTAACACTATGAACAAGGCCCTGGCTCCCATAGTATTTAAGCCTGGAGGGAGGTAAAGATGCTCACACACAGGGTCGTCACTGGCACACTTGAATCTGAGTCAAAGCTCTACCATTACACAGTCACATGAATGCAGCTGCCCTTGTTAGGCTATATTACGCTATGCTATGCTATGCTATGCTAGGCTATGCTAGGCTAGGCTAGGCTATGCCATGCTATGCTGTGCTGTGCTGTGCTAGGCTATGCTAGGCTATACTATGCTATGCTATGCTATGCTATATTAGGCTAGGCTATGCTGTGCTATGCTGTGCTGTGCTGTGCTATGCTATGCTAGGTTAGGCTAGGCTGTGCTATGCTGTGCTGTGCTGTGCTATGCTATGCTATGTTTATTCATCTATACAAGGGAGATTTATATGGGGTGGAAATGATGGCCCATGAATGTGGAGTGCAGTACAGTTGATGATATCTACATGGATAAACAAAACGCAGCCCTGCACAGCGACTTCACAGTACACGGTAATATTGGTTTCTTTGCTGCTGCTGCGATAAAACCCTCTGTAAAAGCAACATAAAGGGGAAAGGGTTGATTTTTGCCTCCAGTTCCAGAGGGGATGAAGTCTGTCATTGTGGGAAGGACATGACATCAGACTCTTGAGGCAACCCAGCAGTCACGTGACTTCTTGCCCACAAGGAAGGGTGCGGGGTTGTGGCTTTGAGAGGTGGCTCAGCAGTGAAGAGCACTCACTGCTCTTCCAGGGCAGTGGAGTTCAGCTCCTGGCATCCATAGCAGGCCCCTCATCACCTGCTGTAGTTTCAGTTCCACCAGAATCCAGCGCCTCCGGTCTCCATGGGCAGCTGCACTCGCTCAGTCTCACACACATACACATGATTTAAATAAATAACTAAACTTGGGCTTTTTAAATACATTTTTATTAAAAACAAAAGCATATAAAAACTCACGGGCTGAAGTGTTCTGGTGCCCTTGAGACATGGCCTCACCAGAGGGTGACTACTACGTTCCAGCACAAGGCTAAATGGGATCCTGCCAGTGATGCCAATCTGTGGAAAGAATGGGATGGTGACGTCCCTTAGGGGGTCGCCTAAAATCATCGGAAAATATTTCCATTATGATTCATAACAGCAAAATGACAGTTATGAAGTAGCAGCGAAAATAGTTTTGTGGTTGGGGGATCACCACAACATGAAGAACTGTATTGAAGGGTCCCAGCATTCGGGAGGTTGAGAATCACTACCCCGGGCAGAAGGTGTTATCCTCACCCATGTCCAATTCTTCCTACACACCTGCTATGAGCCAGGTATGGCGACAGCTGTATGAGGTTGCAAACAAACAGGGTCTGGCCTCTGCTGAGGTTGTGTGGCATTTGGGGCATTCAAGACAGATGACTTATGAGATGCTAATCCAGACATGGCACAATTGCCAGAGTACTGTGGAGCAAGCTTGGATGTCCCCCACAGTGGGGCTTAGTGTCACTGTGGCAGTAGTTTCCAAACTATGCTTCAGCGTTGTCAGTGCTTCGGGGACAAGAATGCCTAATGTGGAGGGGCTTACAGTTCCGAGGTTTTGCTTTTATGCAGGAATGGGGCAGTGTAAATTCACACAGCCATTTGCAACGCCATTTGGCAGCATGTACCAAGATAGACATAAAAACATGCAAACCTTTTGACCCACTAATTCCACTTCTGGGAAGCCATCCCAAAGAAATAACCCTAAATATGGATGAAGGCTTGTGCACAAAAACATTCACTGCAATCTCATTCAGGATAGGAAAAATGGAAACAGCTTCATTGCGCAATCATAGAAAAGAATATTAAATAAATTATAAAATGACGACTTTATGGATATTGTTTGGCTCCAAAAACTAATAGGAAAGAATCCTTGTGATGTACTGTTAGGCTAAAGAGAAGGCAAACACAGTGCGCCAGTGATAGCAAAAGTTTAATGAACACACACACGGCAAAAATAGAAAAAAGAAATACAAAATGACAATGGTGGTATTCTGAAAAATAGAGCTGTAAATAATTTTATATTTTTATATTTTGTGCCTTGTCCTTTTCATAAATTTTCTTTAAGGGGAATGTATTTAAAATAAATGTGATCAATTTCTTATGGCAATTATGCTGAATCTGTAAAGCACAGAAGGTAAGTGTTGAGGTAAAAGGCAATATATATGTATGTGTATTTTTAT
This sequence comes from Myodes glareolus, assembly GCF_982192425.1. Classification (NCBI taxonomy): domain Eukaryota; kingdom Metazoa; phylum Chordata; class Mammalia; order Rodentia; family Cricetidae; genus Myodes; species Myodes glareolus. The sequence continues at coordinate 62,659,440 of NC_142033.1, read as the reverse complement.
CAAAAACTTTGTAAAATATTAGTGGGAATTAATAGGAGTAAAGTGCACACACACACACATACACACACACACAATCACACGTCAAATGAGCCAAGTCTACAAGTGGCCTGAAATGATCGTGTCACTTTAGAAGCGTAGCTGGTAGTTGCGTAATTTTGTTGGCAATCTTTGCCCAAGAGCACTAACTACCAAGAGCTCTGTTCACCCATCCCTGCTTCTTTCACTTCCTACACCAGATAGCAGCCTAAGAAATGATCATAATGTGCTATGTGGTCTCCTTTCTTTCAGGTATACTCTTTGCTGATGTCTCATTGTCCCTAAGATCAAGCCTAAGACCCCCTAGAGCCTTTGGATACATAAAGATTCAGTTCCAGCCATGGTGGCCATGCACCACAGTATCTCAATACCTGTATCCAATCCCTTCTGCTCTCTCCAGTTTCCCCTCATTCTTCCCAAACTTCCTAGTTGAATACCTTGATTTAGCATCAGGGCTCTTATTCAAGTTCTACCTGGAGCGACCATTCTACCCCAACCAAACCCCATCTTCCTGGACACGTCACAATGATCCTTCAGGTCTCAAGAAATTAAGAAGTTTCTCTTGAGAAGTCTTACTGACCACAGAGATTAAAGCACCTAGGTCCCAGGTGAAGTACTCAAAGCCATGCATGCCTTACCCCTAGTAGAGGCATAGAGGAATGCCTCTGGCTTAAAATCAGTGGTAGAGTCCTTGCCTTCGTGAGACCCTGGGTTGGATCCCTAGGGTGAATTAAAAATTTTCAAGTAGTGATTAAAGAGATTGCTCAGTGGTTAGGAACAGATATTGCTCTTCCAGAGGACTGAAGTTGAGTTCCCAGCACCCACATCTGGTGGCTTACAGGCCACCAGCAACTCTTTTTTCCCTCCATCCACATTAGTCCCCTCTATCCTCGGAGATAGTTTCACTTCTGCTTACATGCCACAGATGCATGCATGATTTTATGCATCTATATAAGATCTAGGATCACAAAAGAGAGAAAACACGTATTTGTCTCTCAGACCCTAGCTCAATTCAGCTAATAGGATTGTCCCCAGCTGCGTTAGTTTCCCTACAAACCATGTAACTTTAGTCCTCTATACGATAAACATCACACACACACATGCACACGCACACACACATATACACACGCACACACACATACACACACATGTACACACACAAACACGTATGTGCATGCACATACACAACGATTTGGGCATTTTAAAAATTTAACTTAATAAACAAGAATACTGTTTCCAGAAGATAGAACCATAACCTGAATTCTTCACCTAAGGTCCAAGGCTGACGACAATGACTTTGGCCGAAAGCCAAGGGTCTCACCCCACCTACGGCCACAATGAAATGGCCATGAGCAGAGAGAGAAGGCCTGGAGAGTCTGCTAACTCAGACTCCAGGAGAGCACATTACTGCTCTTGTCTCTGTCAGTCTGTGGTGTCCAGTCCTCCCTGTGAGTCACTGCACACGGCGAATGCTTGCTGGGTTTCCCAGATCTCCCCACAATGACATAGTCTGTGAGGACATTGTTTTGGCTAAAGGGTAGTTCATGCAAGAGATACCACACTCTTCTAAGAGTGCCTTTGCTGGATCTATGGCAGCCTTGACACTGCCCTTGGCTGCCACTCATAGGCCCCTGTGCCAAGAGGCCTCACGAGTTTTTAGCAGGAAGCCAAGCAGAGAACATGTGTCTCCCACTACTAGAAGAGACATTTAAAAATGCCAGAACATTTTAATAGACCTGAAATGTATGGAAAGAAATGAGTTCAGTAGACTATTACTATTATTATTAAATAGTAAGCATAAAGCATCACCTATGTTGTTTTGTCCTTATACATACTGTCATAGAATTCTCACTGTTAGGCAGGATCACTGAGCGACTCTCCTGGAGCTGAAGAAGGGCCTCTGAATGATTTTCAGAAGAGAGGGGGGTGGACAGAAGACACACAAACAGATAATAGCACTTATCCAAGGCCAGCAGTCAAAACTGCAGTACAATGCTCTCCCGTTTAAAGTTTCCCCAGCACCCACTATGTGCCGTACACAGCATGAGCCACTTCTCGTGAAGTGTCTCCAGTCATCACTGCTCCCATTTTAAGCTAAAGGGCGGGATCTGAAAAGCCTGGTTTTCCAGGCCATGTTTATCTCTACTCGGCTGCAAGGCTTTGGACTCTTTCTCTCATTTGAAGCCTGTTTCTACGCTGGTAGTAAGATGATAATACAACCTACTTTGTACTTCTCTAGTGGTCAAGACTGACGGTGGTAGGGATAAAGACCGTGCTGCATAAGCAGGTGTTACTAGATGTCTTCAAACTGGGACCCCAGTCAATACGCAGCATCCCTTTGAAAACTTCCAGGTTGTGGCTGAAGTCCTTCAGACAGGCCCTATGGTGGCCCACAAACGTATTTCCCTGGACACCACCTATGGGCAAAGCAGCGACTGTTCCTGCCCACAAGCAGAGGAGCTGTCCCTCTCTCACTGGAGGTGTAAGCAGACTTCTGGCTGCCCGTGCATTCTGCGGGGCCAAGAGCAAGGTGGGTCGCACACTGCACCCAATGCCACCTACATGGTGGAAAGCAACCCCTCTTCCATTTGTACTTCTAGTTCTTTCCCTTTACCTTGGCCAGGTTTGCATAACGAGAAGCTCTGGAACCAATTCCTTTTCATTCTTAATGAGCTGAAGGTTTTTGTTAGCTGGCTGCCAGGAGCTGCCGGTTTCCACGCACAGCTGGAGGTGAGATCCCAGGTCCCTCATTTCTTCTGGCATCTTGAATTTCCTTCCTTTGGGACATTGGCCACAGGTGGCATTCTAAATGAAGCCAGACTTGCCTTGCTGGCCTGGGAGGAACTCCTCCTCTTTACCTCACCTAGAATCTAACCACGGAGCCATGGCCAGAATGAAAATCCCAGAAGCATTTCTTGGCTGCTTGCGTCCCACCCACCATCTAGCTGGACATTTAAGAGCGGCAATTACGATGGAAACTTGGGGCCATAAGATGTTTCCCTTGAACCTCAGCTCTTCACCTTGGCTCCAACACTTACTCCCCTGAAGCTACAGCTTACGTGGATGGGCAATGGGGATTATAATATTCACTTGTGGGTTACTCTTGGGCAGCTTCCTGTCCTCTTTCCTTGTCCTCATGAAGGTTGAAATGAGGTACACTGACTACACTGACAAATCCAGCTTTTAGGAAAATAAGACAAAGGTCATGTCCTGGGTCCAGGGCCTGGCACCTAGCAAGCCCTCAATACAAGAAAACCATCACCTTCATTGTCATACACGGCTATGGTCAGCCTCACTGTGAATGGTTTTTCCCCCAAGAATGTAACTGAAGTTTCAGTCAAAATGTTTTCAAGTCAAGTCCCTGGTTTCAACCAGAACGTCAGCACTGCCATTGCCTACTGAGTTCTAAACCCATTTATAACGTAGACAGATGCCTACCAAATGCTATATACTTAATACCTTTGTTCACTGCGTATTCTTTGCCATCATTGATTTGTATTTTCTTTGAGTCAAAAGGGATGGAGTGCATTTAATCACTAGAATAGTTTTTAAATAGGCAAGTGATGCTGTTAACTTATCAAAAGTCTATTGTTCAGCTTCACTTTAACCACAGACATGAAGGAAAATGTTGATGGAGGTTTCTGTCCTATCCAATTCCACAGCTTTTCAGTTCCAAAGAAACATACAGAGGCCTACATTAATAATAAACTGATTGGCCTATTATCTCAGGCTTCTTAGTAACTAATTCTTACATCATAAATTAGCCCATAATTTTTGTCTGTGTTAGTCACGTGGCTTGGTATCTTTTATCAGAGAGGCATTCTCGTATTGCTTCCTTTTGGTCTGGGTGATGACTACAGACTGAACCTTTCCTCTTCCCACCTGTTCTGATCACCTCGCCTATTCTTCCTGCTTGGCTACTGGCCAATCGTCATTTTATTAAAGCAATACAAGTGAAAAATCTTTCCAGGGTACAAGACCATTGTCCTACAGTAAGAAAACTCTTGCCAAGATGGAGAAGTGCAAAAGCATCAGGTGAGAGATAACAAACAGTTTCTATAGCAAGAAAAAAAAATATTTCCTGATTCTTGATCCATGCTCATCAGTGGTTGCCCAGAAACCAACCAGTCTTTCTGTTGTATTATTACATTTCATTAGAATTGGTTGTTAACTCAGCCAACGTGTATTGAGAATTTCTGAACTCTAGTCCTTGGCTGTAAATGGGTGCTGCAAGAATGAGTGAATCAGGATTATTATTCAAAGGTGCTTTTTGAGGAACTGGAAAGATGACTCAGTGATCAAGAGTACTTGGTGCTCTTGCAGAAAACCAGAGTTTAATTCCTAATACCTGTGTCTGGCTGGCTCCTAATCACCTGTAATTCCAGCCCAAGAGGATCCACCACCCTATTCTGGTCTCTTTGTGTACCTGCACACACATGCTCTCCCTCCCTCCCTCCCCCCCCCTACAGAGAGAGAGAGAGAGAGAGAGAGAGAGAGAGAGAGAGAGAGAGAGAGAGGAACATTTTTCAAAACTCCCTTTTGTGAGGTGTACATGTTACACCTGGATCTATAGCTGGTAAAACTTAGGCACAAAAATCTGGCTTCCCATACTTGCCCGCAAATCTTTTCAAGGTAGAAGCTGGCTTTCTCACTTTTGCTGAGGCTCCCAATAAATAGTTTTCTCCATTCCTGCAAGAGTTTTACACACAAACATTGGTAACACTTTCAAAAATTAAGTACAGTTTTTTATATAAAAAATGTTTGGTTACTCCCACAATGTTGTGCCAATAATTCCATTTAATTTAACTGAACATGTATCCTGCATCCCTTCAGTCTCTCCGCATAAAAAAGACGCAATCACCACATCAAGACTTGACTTGTGTGGATATAGACCTCAAGGAAAACCTTCAAGTAAATAATTTCTCAGTGTTTCACATTGAGATGCAAAGATTTCTTAAGACAGGCTTATGAGCACATAGAAGGTAAGAAACCCCTTTGTCTTCCATCTTCAAGTGGAAGACTCTGGAAAGCTAGTGAACTCAAATTCCTTAGCTCTGGTGAGTTGATAGTGAAAATTCCAGACAAAGTTCCAAGGTTTGAAAGCCAGGAGTAGCCAGGTCAGAAGCAAATCGAAGTCCCAGACAAAGCACAAATATCCTCCTCCTGTGCCTCCCTGTCCTCTTCCAGGCCACAGTGACTTGGTGGCGGATTGACACCACCTCAGTGTGAGGACTTCAGAAACTGCCTTCCTTCACATGACATTGCTCTAGAGCACTGTCGGAGTGTGCGGTCTGTCACTCTAAGCTGAGCGGCATTCCATTGTACTGTTGCATCACTTGGCTTTCCCATCCTCAGGTTTACTGGCCACCCAGCCTACATTACTTGTGAACTCAAGGTCAATGAGAGTCCTGACTGCCCAAACAAGCTTGATGATGCCTGTTGAACAAGAGCTAAGGCTGTCCTCCGTCTCGACACACATGCATACACATATGCACCTGTATGCACATACACTTGCACATATACAAGCTTACATGCACTAAAAGACACACTCCAAAACTGATATGCTCAAGTCTGTAAGACCCTCAGAGTGATGCTGTTTGCCATGTTACCTGTTACATTCCAAGATTCTAGGATGACCTGTTCTCCAGCAATTTCCAAATTCTCTTGAAACACTAGGGCGGATTTTGTTTGGAAAGTATTAGCTTTGACTCTTGCTGGATGCCTAACCATTCCTCAATGTGTCAGAGAACTGAACTGTGCATAAGCTTGGAACCACATTCCCTCCCAGAATTCATGGTCCACAGTTAGACCTGCAGTGAACCCAAGTTTTCCTGAAATTTCTGTAAGAAGTAATCAAAGAACTCTTTCTTAAATTTCTAGCACACAGAAATTTTTGTGGAAAAAAAAATCTTGGTGGTCACATAAACATTACACTTCTGAATTTTTAGTGCACAAAAGCAGTGGCTCATAAAAAAGTGCTTTTAAGATATTTTGAACCTTACTAGGATATGCCCAATTGTGTTTAAATGGTCTCAGGAGCCAAGAGAACTATGTGGTGTCAACCATACTATTAATACGCAAGATGATGAACATTTCTGGGCTTCATGTGACCAATTATAGACAAAATAATATGATATCAGACATTATTTTCATTTGAAAATAATGAAAATGCAAGAAGGAGAAAGGCAATTAAGAGCATGAGGGTGTCAAACCAACAGTATCAGCCTCAGTCACCAATAAGTATGGGTGGTGGGAACACGAACTCACTACTAGACCCTTTCTCCTTCTTCTGAGTATGTTTGAATTATCCTGTAACTGTTTTTACAAAATCCTTACATTTTGGATATGAAAAATGGCATTTTAAACAAAGATAAGCATTATAACCTTAGACACTATATTTACAATAATAAATATTTGTGTATATCAAAAACACCAGTGTCTAGTACGTGGCAAGTTAAGAGTAGGGACTTGGTGAGGTTGTACTTAGTGGAAAGAAGCTTGGCCACCATGAAGAGACCCACGTTCTAGTTCCAGCTTAGAACTAATAAAAACATGCCAAAAGTGGGTAAAAATCCCTTCTTCATTAAACTGTTTCTTAAGTATGAATTGAGAAAATCAGGCAGCTGTCTTCTAAGGCCCTTCCCTGGGAAATAAGGTAAAACCCCACTGGATTCAAGCTTGGTCTTCTCTTTCCTCTCAAGGCTCGGGGCCTGGGACAATGCATAGTACACAGCAGGGGCCAATTATACTTGTTCCTTCGTTGAACCAGAATGTTGCCTTTTCAAAAACCCCTTTACACCTCTGAACCTACTTCTTCTCTACAGTGAGAGGTCCTTTCATTGTTTTCGGTCACTTTATAAAGTCAGAGAGTGGCACAGCCACGGGCTCTGCCTTCTTCATCAGCAGCATGGAGGGAAAGCCAGCGATCCTCCCCTAGTCCTGATCACGGCCCTTCAGGAACTTCTACCTAACCCAAGATGAGAAGCAGAACCTTCCATGATGAGCAGAGCCTATGTGGTCCAGGATCACCACCATGCTCACTGCATGCTCATTGGCTCTTCCCATTCATCCAGGCACTCGGATGAAGTGTTTTCTCAGTCTGGCAGTGTTCTGCTTCTCTGCTTGACAATGCTTACTCCTGTTTCATATTTAGGTCATCTCATTTTCTTAGACAGAGACCCTCTGGACCAAACACTCAACTGTGTTACCTGTGAAACACCCGGCGATCCCTTCTCTGTGCTTTCAGAACGCTCTCCAAAGTTTATGAATCGATTAAAGTTCTGTTCTTCACATAAAATAAATAAGAAACAAGCTCATTTTTCTCCCATTCATTGTTTGAACCTTCCCTGCATTTTCATGACCTAACAAACAAATTCTTCAGCTTTCTGGACACATGAACACTTTCGTCAGTCTGTATGATTCCTCTTCAAATACTAAGAAGAAAATTGTAAAAACATCTATTTCAATCCAATACAAAACCTGGTCTTTCTCCACAGCTTCAGGTCAATGTGGAATGCTCTTCCACCACCTGGTTCCTGTCATCACAAGTCCCTCCCACTGTTGGCGCCCCTACAGTCAGCTCAGAAGGCAAGAGAGTTAGAAGAAAATGTTCAAACTACGTAAGTGGCACTTATACAGACTCCTGCCACCTGCCCCAAGAATTTAAATGGTGACTCTGTTAAGTGAAGTGCATTAGCAGGTCACCAAAGATATGCTTGGAACCCCATTCTTCACAGCATCCCAATATGGACAATTTACTTTCAAACTGATGTCCAGTGAGGCCACCAGACCAGTGTCTATGTCTGAGGAAACTCCCCATTGTAGCCAATGGCCTGGTATAAATAGTCCAGCTCCATCTAGCCTCTTGGTGCTTCCAAGCCCTGCAATACTTGCCTTTCATAGCTCGACATGCTCTGCTATCTCTTCGCAAGCAATCTTCATCTTCTAAATGTTTAGTGTCTGGAATCAAGGAAGACTCCCTGGCTGGGAGTTGAACTTCCTGCCGTCTCTGAGCAGACACCTGCCAGCTTCTCAGCTCCTGCTCAGGTACCACCCAATATGAAGAAGGAACCACAAGCAGCAATCTTCCTGCTGGCTCCCCCTAGTCTTTCCAGTGATTTTCTTTGGCTTCTTGTCAACCGTACATTGAAAATAGATGAGAGTGGATGTCAGACTCTTCTGCTTTGCAATCAGCTTTCAGAGGTATTTAGACAATTAATGATTCATTTTTCTCTATCTTTGGTCCTCAACTGGAATTCCAGGATGATGGGAATCCTTACCATCCTGTCAAGCACAGTTCTGGGAATCTTGGATGGAGTCTCCATTCAATTTTTACACTGTAAGCATTCTCTATATTTGCTAAAAGCCAAGAGTTCAGCCCCTGACTACCAGGCAGTACGAGAACAAGACGAAGCTGTGAATAAAAGGATACGTTGAATGATAGCCGAAAGTTCCCAAAGCCAGGCTACCCATCAGAATCACCCAGAGACCTTTGAAGAAAATATCTTATCCTTATCCATTGGTGTGCTAATTTAGTAGATCCGGTTTAGAACCACAGAAGTCGGATCCATAGAAACGTCTGAATAACATGTTAGGAGACTTCAAGAGAGAGTCTCATAAATGCTTGAACGTATCATGGAGCGATTCTGGTGGAAACGGTGATGAGGAAGATGAAGATAAACAGATGGAGAAAGGGGCTGGAGAGGATTTGGTTCATTCTGACCTGAAGCCACAAGGTATATCATAAGCAAAATTCTAAGGCTAGAATAACAAGATTTGATTTCAAGCTCAGTGTACTTGTGGAAAGGAGGAGAAGAACAAATTTGTGAGGTCCACAGCTCTGTAAACTGTTGGGTGCAGAAACTTGGTCTTATATAGTTAGTCGCATCCTAGGAAGAAAATAGGTATTGTGTTGGAACATATTAACTACAGATCAGGCTCCCTGTGGTACTTAAAGGAGAACAAGAGGATATAGTGAGGATTGAGGGACCTAATGCTTGTCATCTGCTCAATAACTATCATCTGGAATCATCTTTTGAAAGCAGTTCTGTTACTAGCAAAGTAACGTGTGTGTGTGTGTGTGTGTGTGTGTCCATGTACGTGTGCGTGTGTGTGTGCCCAGTGGTATAATGGACCACCTCAGATCCACCATTGAAGGCCACTTCTGCACGCAGCTTACCAATTTTGTATTTTGTGAATGTCATGCTGTAGCTTCAGATTGGCGACTGGAGGAAATTGTAGCAACTACAGTTATGGACTTCATTTTTCCCCTTTTTGAGAGCTTGGGTTACCAGAATGCTTTTGAGTGTTCTCTGAACATTGGATGGATTTGAATGACTTGAAATGAATTCAGTTGAAAAGTAAATCAAAGCTTTAAGAAAGTAATAGTATGAGCTGAGAGATAAAATTATATGCTTAGGAAAAAAAAAAAACACAGTAAGACCTTGGTCTTGAGGCAAGTAGCCAATAAAAATGGAATCTGAGGTGTTAATCTAAGCCAAGGCTTCCTTCAACCTGTTTTCTTCCCATAATTTTTTACCAGTGCTTCTGAAATAAGTGTGAAAATAATGGCATGAAATAGAGCTAAAAGTATTGTCTACATCTGAGCTCCGAGCATGCTAAGAGGGCATTCCAAAGGCTCATTTTCTCTGCAGAGAAAAGTTCAAGGAAGACATAGATTGTGTTAAATTATCTGAAATGAAAAGTAATTTTAGAAAGGGCAAAAATCAAATATTAAATGGCATAAAATACTATGATCCTTTAAATATATGAGAAATATTTGCACATAAAATATGGTAAACACTAGACAGGGTATATTGGTGCATGCCTTTAATCCCAGCACTTGGAAGACAGACAGGCCAATATTTGTGAGTTCAAAGATAGGCTAATCTACAGAGTGAGTTTCAGGACAACCAGGGCTACATGACAGTAAATACAGTATAGAGTAGCAGTTAATACAGGCTGAGGTCTGTAGTATCAGGACGATGGAAAAGTAACAACTGGTTTTGATCAGAGAATGATGTAGACATGTGTGGAAATACCACAAGAACATCACTTAATGCATACAATTACTGTGTGTTAACCTCAGAGATTGTTCTATTCCAGACAGTGAGAGGAAAAAAATCAAAGAAGTCGTCATAAAAAAAAAACACAATAATTAATTAATTAATTATGAAGCTGCACCACCTAAAATTAAGCTTTCCATGGCTGAAACTTGATGCACTTTATTAGTGCATGTCAAGAATTGTAAGAAAACCTAAAAATAATTAAGCACAAGCGTTTTATTTGAGGCTGAGAAGTAAACATAGGGACTCTTTGTAGGAGTCAACACTGATTTAGAAAATAAATTACCTAACTGATGTTTAAGACTTTGTTTGTACATGCCATGATGGTGTTCAGGTTCTGAAAGTCAACAAATTTAAAGGATCTACCCTCCAGAGTGGAGGATGGGTACTTAGAAGTAATGTAAATCTCATCAGAAGAAGATTCACTCATAGTTTTGGTAAAATCTGCGATCAGTGTTCAATTCCAAGACTCTAGGGAAACAAAAGAGGAAACAAAAACGAAATCTCTTTCAATTAGAATTCTTTCTGTTGAGAAGAATTCGGAGGATAAGACGAGTTGTTTTTTTTTATCACCTGATTTCCATAAGTGACATCACGTATTACAGATTGCTGTTGCCAAGGAGATATAAGAAAGACATGTCAGACGGCAACAAGGGTGTTGATTGCTGAAACAGTAAATTGTTTGGGCTTCAGAGATACACCATACCTTTGGACTTGTTAGGAAATGTTGTCAAGCAACAGTGGAGCCTACATATCCATCTCCCAACACAAGCAATCATTTGTCTATTCAGCTAAGAACAAAGAAAGCATCAATACAGTTCTCGTAGCCTCTCATTTGCAGTACAGAGAATGAAAGGCCTGCTTCCTGCCATATTTGCCAAGAGTAGGGATGATGCTTCTTGGTCCTCACTTAAAAAGCGCCACACAGTAAATGATTCTTTTCTCTAAGCTAATAACTAATTTCCAGTCAGTGAGCAATTTTTTTCACAGAACCGTCCTATTGGAAAATCAGTGAAAAGAGGGAAAAAAAATTAAAAGAGCAAATCTTTAAAAGCAAGAGAGATGGTACGCTTCCAAACGTACCAGTCAAGAAAAGCCGGCACTTACAGCTGGTCCCAAACAAAACCATAATTTTAACTGATCCCTGAGCTGAGCCTCGCTGGATGAATGACTTCCAGAGCCTCTGGCTCTTTGGGACTAAGCGAGAAGATTATTTTTAGCGCAACTATTTGGAAATCTTTGAGAACTTGGACCTGCTCTTCTGTCTGGTACCAAAGCAAGTTTCTCACTGAGCTCTTAGGAAAGATCCTGACTTTTGTACATTGGGGATCCTGCAGCAACCCACCCTCCCAGAGCACGGTATGGTGTTTATTCTCTTTTTCAGAACTTTGGCAAATGTAGAGATCATGGCCCATCTCCGTCATGATGGAGTCTTTAGCTCAGTAGGCAGGTAGCTCTTTAGGAAGCATCCAGGAAGTAAAGACCTAGCTCTGAATCTAACTGGCACTGGCTTCTTGGCCTTGGACAATGGTCTCTGCCCTTGGCTGCCTTGTAACCCATCACAAAGAGGTCCTTGAGTGGGTGGTATGGACTAGGGGTTAGTCTATAGACTAAAATAATTTTGCAAATATCCGAGTTTCTTATTTCACTGTTCTCCCATCATAACGCTTTACACAAAGCAGCCAAGAGTATAAATCATGAGCTGTTGTAAAAATCCTAATAAACATGTATTTTCTCATTCAAATTGTTGAGCTTCTGCTGTAGCTCAGCCTGTCATATATGTCAGCAATAGGAAGCTTATGTTTTGATATGAAAATGAGCAAGCAAATACTATAAAACCAGTTGTGTGGTCTTGAAGGGACCTGCAGAGGTCCAGGAGAAGGGACCTCATTTAAATCAGAAAATCAGTTTCACACAGGAAAATGGGAGCTGCATGGAGCTACGGGGCTCATCAAAGAAGGAACTGGGATTCGGAAATCCAGGTCTTCATCCTGTCCCTACCTCATAGTCTCTCCTAGTGAAGCTAGAAGAACAGATTCTGATATTGAGCAATGTCTACCTCAGAAGCCAAGGAGAGGTCTCATTTTGGCCCTCCTCAATAATCTCTCCTCATCCTAATGATTTCCAGGCAAAGCGTATTTTGAACTTGAATTAATCAAATCCAGTCTTCTGTCATGAGGTAATAGACAAACACTCAGTGCTTACGACAAGATGCCAGTTCAAATCCCAGCTGTGCCATTTTGTGAATTAAAGAAGTTTTGTCTCTGTGTGACTGTGACTTGTCTAGGCAAGTTGAATGAACGGAGTATTATAGGATCTGCTGTTTTTCTGACTTGAGAGTTTTGTGAGCATAATGCCTTGAAAGCCCATCCGTGTTGTGGCATTCATCAAAATGTCTTGTAACTTTTAAAGCTGTTGCTATGCCTGTCACAGTTTCTTTATCTGCTAGTGAACACTCACGTTGCTCCTTTTAGCAGCTGTGAGTGCTGTTGTCGTGAACACGAGGATGCAAATATCAGTTTGAGTCCCTGTGTTTAATCCTTTGTGGTGTACTCCAGAAGTGGGCCTGCTTCACCGTATTTGAGTCTTTGAAGTGTTCTCCAGCTTTTGTGTTCTCATGAATAGCATCTTCTAGCCGTACAACAAAAATCATGTGATTTACTAAGAAATCTCAAGCTACATGTATATTTTCTAGAGGCCCAGTCTTTACTTTGACTTAATCAATGCCTCCCCAAGTGTTTCTTATGGCTAGTTTGGCAAGAAAGGATTCTATGACACAAAAAAAATGCTACATTTTCCCTTAAAGACTCAGAATAGATATTTACATGAAAAGTCTGGAATATACATATGCTTTTAAATGTATGTTTTAAGATCTAAAGAAAAAACCTGTCACTTCGCTATCTCTAAAGAAAAAGTTAGGGTAGAAAGCCATTTACATTTAGCATTCAGGGCCTGTCTGAGATTAGCATTATATCCAGAGCTTTGATTTTCTAAGTCCAAAGAAGCATAAAAGTGGAAATAAAATACATGCCAGTACATATTCTACATAAATTTACATAATTCAAGCCAATGCTTGAAAGCATATTGCAAGAGAGGGGACTGCTAATGGAGACGTTTTCTCCCGAGGGTTTTAAACATATCCTAAGGTTGGCATATAGTGTGTGCTGAGCCATACACTTTGATTAGTTTTATACTGTGCAAATTATGTCTTTCCAAGCTGTCCAAAATTATTATAATGTAAAGTTTTGATTCATGTGGTTTATTCTCAGTCAAAACAACCAAATTCCGTGTGATGCATTAAACTTTGGGCAGTGAGTGAAAATGGGTTGTTCAGGAAACGATGCTGGAAATATGCAGTTGTGTTGCTGCCTCGACATCTTTAATCAGGAAAAGTCTGGTGGAGCAATTCTTTATATGTGATAAAATAAAATGTGAGAATTGAAATAAATATAAAATTATATTTAGTATCTTCAAGTGTGGAAAATCTTCTAAGCATAATAAATTAGACTTTAGAAAAGGTTTTGTTAATACAAATTTTTAAATGTATGTAAAAACTGGAGCTGGAGAGATGGCTCGGTGCTTAAGAGTACTTGCTGCTCTTTTGGAGGATCTGGGTTTTATGTTTAGCACCCATGTCAAACTTCCAAGCACATTCCAAACTACCTGCTCCCTTTGTCTGCCACTAACCAGATCCCAGTTCATTCCTTTCCCATAATATCCCCATGAAAACTTTCACACCACCACTGGTGCCCGGGCTTCCCAAAGCTCTTTTTCTCCCAATATTCTCAAGTTTTTCTCAAAAATAACTCTTAACCTCAGTCTTCAGTCAGTCTTCTGTATGTATGTTTAAACCCTCCTCCTGAGCCTCCTCCTCTTGAGTATCCTCCTCCTGAGCATCCTCCTCCTGAGCCTCCTCCTCCTCCTGAGCATCCTCCTCCTCCTGAGCATCCTCCTCTTGAGCCTCCTCCTCCTGAGAATCCTCCTCCTGAGCCTCCTCCTCTTGAGTATCCTCCTCCTGAGCATCCTCCCCCTGAGCCTCCTCCTTGTGTTCTACAAAGAGGAACTGATACTTTAGCCAATGCATTCAGTTTTAACGATAGCAAAGGTTGTGCATAGGATGCCCCTTCTATTAGTTTTTATCTGTGTTTTCATCAAAATAGTTCCTGTCTTGTTCTTCTAAAAGAAAATTTTTGCACAAGTTCAATACATTTTGATCATAGCCATTTCAAATCCTGTCATGATCCCCCACCTCTCATTTTCCAAATCATGTCCTCTCTCTCTCTTCTTTCTCTCTCTCTTCTCTCTCTCTTCTCTCTCTCTCTCTCTCTCTCTCTCTCTCTCCTGAGCATCCTCTTTCCTCTCTCTCCAATATAGAGATAATTGTATTATATAGAGACAGAAAAATTATATGTATCTTCAGAAACTGATTTTGTCCCTCAGCAATCATAGCTTCTCCATGGAGGGGGGCAGGGGATACTGTGAGCCTTATCCCACCCACACTGGGATGTTGGTTGGTGTGTTGTTGTGGAGGTCTTGGCAGAAGCTATGGATGTTGGGAGTTTATGGAAGCAGCATCCGTGCCACATCCAGCTGAAACTCCTTTGCAGCAGCCCTCCAGGTCGTCTGGCTCTCAGCATCTTTCCGGTCCCTCTTCATGAAGTCCTCACAAGGACTCATATTGCTATCAGAACCCCAGGGAATGTCAGGAAGTAACCTAATCCCGTTTGAACACTAGCATCAGTGTTTTGAGGTTGGTACTTGCCCTGTTTGGGGTGTGATTTAACACAATGGTTCCCGTGTCCGAGGCTTGATCCCATTGTGGTGGTTTTGAGAGGCATTGGGAGCTCTAAGGGGTGGAGCCCAGAGCAAAGTCACGAAATAGGTACTCTCCATTGTTCTGGCTTCCTGTCCCCCTATCCCTCCTACCTTGATACCACATGCCACGGTAAGATGTAGTCACATTGACCTTTGAGAGAGCCTATGCCAGTTGGCATTTTCGGTCTTTGGAGTCTCAGCCTCCAGACTGCTAACTAAATAAACCTCTTTCCCTTGTGAAGCTCTTGCCTCAGGTATTTCATTATGTAACAGAACACAGACTGATATAATAGTACATGGCAGGTCCAGTCCATAGAACACGGCAAACAGGTTTTCATCCTTTGATAGGAGAGTCCAGTAACACTGAAAACATTGCTTAAACGTTTTTCATGATAAGATCTCTAAGACTTGAGATTATTCCAAAATCTCATGCATATTTCTTAGGTTGTTAATCCAGCGGTGGGGCAAAATTTTTGGGTATAGTTCCAAGAGGTTACATTCTCCCCATGGGCACCATACAAGTAGTTTGCCTTTTAAATTTCCTGGGGTGGCAGTCAAAAATAACATCAGATCACTTTTCCCATATTTTATTATTATCCTCCTCCAGAGAGAATTATCCAGATCAAGCACTATGAAGATTCTGTATGAAAACACAGGCGCAGCTATTCAAAGACTATTCATGGTCACAGCCCACAGAAACACCTGTGTGCATTCTCTCATTGAAGGAACTACTCATCCGTAAGATGGCACAGTCTGAAAATCAGGTCTGCCCAGCTTATGTCACCCCCCCACACACACACATCGTGTTTAGCCTGCACATCAGAATGTCATACTAATAAATCCTTCGTTACTCTTTGCATCCAGGCTCTGTGGAGCAAGACGCCAAGTCCTATTGGGTTAGACTCAAAGAGACCTGGATCTGCTTTACACAGTGCACGAGGCACTGTGCATGGTTTAAGTTCACACAGCTCTTTAATTAGCCCCTAGTGCTAACCGCTTATAGGATACAGAGGCATTATATCCTGTGAATTTTAAATTAACGAGTCAGACTCCCCCAGGACCTGCACAGTACTGTAATTACTACTAATTGGCATTACACATGATTAACAAGTGAAAACATGGTTTGTCCGAAAATGTTTCTTTTCTCCCATGAATCCTAAGAACCTGGCGGATGCATGCAAAGATGAGGAGGGTTTTACCCAGCAGTGTACGATGGCCCAGCTTTGCACACCACGTCTCTACATGCAAGAGAGGAGAGAGAAAGAAAACAATTAATGCTACAGATAATTGGTCCTCTAAGAGCTTACATCAATGTTAAGTGAAAAACAAAGTCCTAAATCACAGGATTGGCACAATGTCACTTTTCTCCACAGCGCGGACGCACACAGGAAGACTGGAGATACGTATATACTAAAGAATAGAGGACAATTAGTTATCTCCGCGTAGTGCCAGCTGTGTTGGCATTTATCCGAGTCATTTTCCTTTCATAGCACAATAAAGCAAAGGTCTTTGTCTTTGTGCTAAATTCATGCATTCTTGCAGAATAAAAGCAGCAAAGAGGCGCCTTTAGAATGTTCGCATCCTTCATCTCTCTCAGTCCCTGTATTCGGCTCTGAGGATTCCGTGTCGATAACAATTGACAGATCTTTAAATCTGGAGAGGAAAAGCAGGATTCTAGACGTGAGGAAAATCAGATTTGGAGGAGGCTGGTGCACACGCCCAGCCTCAGTTCACACCAACTCCGTTGTGCCAAGGCCCCGCCCTGGAGAGTGCACTGATGTCTGTCCTTCTCTCCTAGAGCCCAAGATGATTGTCCTGCTCTACGTGACAAGTCTTGCTATCTGTGCAAGTGGACAACCTCGGGGCAATCAGGCCAAGGGAGAGAGCTACTCTCCAAGGTACATCTGCAGCATTCCCGGCTTACCGGGTCCCCCAGGCCCTCCTGGAGCAAATGGCTCCCCTGGGCCCCATGGTCGCATCGGCCTTCCTGGAAGGGATGGTAGAGATGGCAGAAAAGGAGAGAAAGGAGAAAAGGGCACGGCAGGTAAGGGTTCTGCAAACACCCCCTCCACCCCTCCTTAGTCTCCTCCCTTGGTTGCTTCTTCTCGGTGGGAACTGCCCCTTCAATCGGTCAGTTCTCCGCTTCACCTTCAGTGATCCTAACAATGTCCTTTCCCCTGACAATGCTTCAAATGCGGCTTTGGCTCTTTCCAGCCTTAGCTGGCTGCAGTGACAACTCCCTTGGTGGACGCTGTAACATTGGGAAGGTAAGAAACCGGAGCCTGGTTAAAGGCACTGCAGGAGAGGGACACAGATGGGCATGCACCGTGCAGAACGGCTGGAGCTGGGCTCCCACCAACTGATGCCGGATGACCCAACAACAGCTGGAAGCGTGGAGGTCTGCATTGACAAACAGATGGGCCAGAGCAGGGAAAGAATTGGGATTCCGAAACTCAGTTTCCCACCCTGCTCAGAGCCGATGTTCTAAACAAGTCTTCCTCAAGCTCTTCTCTGTTCTTGCATGCGTACAGCTAGAAGGACAGTGGTGTCACATAGCCGGCCTTTCCTCACGCCGCACGCTCCCACCTGTCCTGTTGCATAGCTCTCCACGATAGTACGCTTGTCCTCTCGTCCTCCATCATTTCCAGGCTTCCCGTCTTACAGATAAGTCAGCCTGGGAAGCTTGCCAGACCCCACCGTCCTTCAGAAGAAACCAAATTGAAATTCCCCAGAGGCTGTGTTAACTCCACAGGAGGAAAGAATGTGAAATCCATCTCTGAAAAATGCGCTTCTTAGTGGACAAGTGAGACAAAAGACAAGAAAAGAAAAAATACATAGATCTAAAACGCACGCTTCTACCCGATCACCACACCTGATTTACCGGGGTTCTGAGAGATAGTGCCACAGTATATATCCAGATTATTGGCTAAGTGTCATTTCCGAATGCTCCATGCAGAACACATGGAGCAAACCCAAAGCTGTCAGATGTGTGAGCATTGTTCAATAATAAAGAACATTATGTAAAGATTCAATGTCAGATAAACTTTGAATTTGGAGTTTAAACGTAGTTATTCAAAGGTGACTGTCTATAAGGTAGCTCATGTGAATATAGATTACTACTGAGCCATGATCACAAATATCTTTAAAATTCAATGGCACAGAGATTATTGTTTTCTATGACCGACCCTCTCAGCTTGCTGTGTCTAAAAGGAAGCACGTAGTGGTTTATCACACAAGCGTTGACACCTGAAAAACAGACTCAAATCTTGGCTCTTTCAGTTACTTTACTTAGCATCCTTGGGCAAATAGCATCTTTGAGCCTCGTTTGAAAGTTGGCAATAGTAAGGGCCATTGTGAAGTTTAAGGGTAGTCATGTATACAGAATATCCTATAGAATAAGTGCTTGGGCTAAGTACTTGTAAATGTCACATATTGTTAATTATTAAATTGTGATCCACAGGACAAAGATAAGTCTGTGGCCACTCAAAGCCACAGAGTAAACAAAAATGATTAATATAACCATAAAGTAGTTCCACTGCTATTTCAGATAGGATTTCATGTCTTTAAATGCTACAGTTTTAGCTCTATGAGGTTAGGGGTAGTCCTGTATACATCAATCTATTCATCCCTCTATGTATCTGTGCACTGCTTGCTCAGAAACATTTTTGTTTGATAGCTCTAGCTATCAGCTTCATTTCTGGAGACTAGTTGTCAGCCTCCACACTAATACCATGTAGTGCTGCATAGTTGTTATGGTAGGGTGAAGTGTTAGGTATGGTGTTTGACAGCGTGTCCCTCGATATCAGTGGCACACCTTTCCCAGCTTCAGCAACCACAAATGGCTCTAGACCATTGGTTCTCATCCTGTGCATTGCAACTGCTTTGGGAATCAAACGACCCTTTTACAGGGGTCTAATATCAGATATCATGCATATCAGATATTTGCATTATGACTCATAACAGTGGCAAAATTTTCAATTACGGAGTAGTAACAAAAATAATTTTATGGTTGACGGTCACCACAATGTGAGGAACTGTATTAAAAAGCATTGCAGCATTAGGAAGGTTGTGAACCATAGCACCAATTCTAATTGTCCTTAATAATAAAAACTCAGAGTAAGGTATAGGGATTAATGCTGGAGATCAGAGAAGCAGAGCAGCCAGCCGCTAGAGAGTTCTTACCTCTACCAATGCTCAGACCAAAGGTGCAATCCTGTCCTCAGACTGTATCCTCTGTCTGCATCCTCAGACTACATCTCCAGACTGCTACCTCAGCTGCATCCTCAGACTGCATTTCCACCGAAACCTCAGACTGCACCAAGCTCCTGTCTCCTCCCGCCTTACATTCCTTTCTCTTTCTTCACAGTCGTATCATTCCTGTGTCCAACTCCCTAGTGCTGAGATTAAAGGTGTGGGATCCCAAGTGCTGGGATCACCTTTGTGTGAGCTGTTTCTCTTGAAGACAGATTCAATCTCATGTAGCCCAGGATGGGTTTGAACTAACAAGAGATTCCTCTGCCTCTCTCTCCCGAGTCCTGGGGTTAAAGGTGTGTGTCACCACTCCTTGGCCTCTAGTGGCTTAGTTCTGCCCTCTAATCTTCAGGCGAGCTTTACTTGTTAGATCACAAACAAAATCTCACTACAGAGAACCACGGCTCTAGACATTGCAAGCTGGCCCCAGGGACACTGAGAACCTGTTCTAGTCACTGGGAACACCCGCATTTGTCAGGGAGTGAAGGGAAAGGATCATCTAAGTACAGCTTTGCAGTAGCTCCAGATACTGACCATATGTTGGGAACTTGTTTATGTTAACATTCACCATTCTAATCTGCAGTAACCGTAACATACAATAAAATAACACTACAAATGAAACTACTGGGACTCAAAAACAAAGAGACTTTTCCAACTGAAGATTATGTAAATCCAGCAGACACACCTAAGTCTAAACATGGCTCAGAGAGGAAAGATAGACTTGACTGTCATTGTGAAAGGAAGCAGACATTACTCGGAAAGCACATTTGACAAGTGGCTGACAAATGAGTCAAAGCCTTGGAAGTGCTGCCCAGTGCTTCCTCTCCAGTGACAGCACCAGGTCTTTTCATTCCTGTACCCTTCTTGGATACCATATTGCGTTCACCTCACCAAGTCCCAGCAAAACTAATTGTATTCTTCTTCCAACTCTGTTACACCCTAACTAGAAATGAAAAGATTACACCAAATTATAAATTCTCTGCTAAAACATATCTCACTGCTCTGTAGCAATCATCATAATATATCAATCATATTCAATTAAATCTAAATGCATTCTCATTCAAATATTTCTAGAACTATCCCACAAAGCGTTGTTATATTTTTTGGTTGTGAGTCTAATCTTTAACAGTGGAGCCATCTGTCAAACCCTCAAGAAGCTCTTTTAATTCCAGTTTATTATAAAAATTTTAGTATGCATAAGCCAATCACATTGAGTCACTATCACATACAGAAGGAAGGAAGGAGGGACAGAAGGACAGATGGATGACTAGACAGAAGATACATGGATAAAAGGAAGGAGGAAGAACTAAAAAGAAACTATATGGTCAAGCTTCAATACGTACACAGAGTTTAATCCTTAATGCATAATGATTTATTCTCCTGAGAATATAGTCTCCTAGTAGATGGGAAAATTCTCCATATGAAAAGGAAGAGGTCCTATATATTACTATTATTATTACTATATATACTTCATGACTAGGTATATCTGGCAATTTGGAATATTAAATATATATTACAATAGAAAATTTAAGCACTGAGGTTATAAAGAATTCCTCATATTTATAATTCGCATTTCAGTGAATGCAAATGGGAAGCCTAAGCCAGGAGGATCTCACTCCTTCTTCAGATTCACAGCCCAGTCCACAGCTAAAGTAGGTTCTTGTAGTAGGAAGGCCGCTTGTTTATTTCCTGGCCACCCAGACTCCTTAAATAAACACACAGAAACTATATTAATTAAATAACAGATTGGCCTATTAGTTTTAGCTTCTTATTGGCTAGCTCTTATATATTAATTTAACCCATTTCTATTAATCTGTGCATCACCACATGGTAGTGACTTACCGACAAAGTTTCAGCATGTCTGTCTCTGGTGGCAGCTCCATGGCTTCTGCTAACTCTGCCTTCTTCTTCCCAGCATTCAGTTTAGTTTTCCCTTCCTATCTCTACTCCTTTGCCCTATCAAAGGCCAAGATAGTTTCTTTCTTAACCATTGGTGTTCTCAGCATACAAAGGAGAATCCCACAACAGGCTCTAAGCCAGGAGGACCTTACCCCTTCATCAGATTCACTACCCAGTCCACAGCTGAAGCAGGTTCTATCTCAGCCATACTGAGTCGCTGTTGACTGTGTTGCTCACTAAGTTGGGGTAGACTTATATCTAATGTCTCTGTATTACAAATGGAGCCCTCGAAACCAGAAAGGGAGGAACTAACCCAAAATCTTATAAGCAGCATGATTTGAGCTTATAACGAAATCCTATGGTTAAAATTTTTACTGACACACAAATGATTTTATTATTGTATTGAAGA
The DNA here is from genome assembly GCF_982192425.1 of Myodes glareolus. Lineage (NCBI taxonomy): Eukaryota > Metazoa > Chordata > Mammalia > Rodentia > Cricetidae > Myodes > Myodes glareolus. Next base: position 62,637,966 of record NC_142033.1, on the reverse strand, counting down.
TCAGTGATGAAGAATAGGTTAAGCTACTGTTGAAACCCAAATACAAATTTCAGACTTTGTAGTCTTTGACTCAAGAACAACAAAAGAAAGTTTATGTTCCATTTCTACCCGCGAAGAATCAAGCAGTGTAGGAGCTCAGAAACTCCTGTCAGGTGAGTTCTGCTCAGTCCAGTAGAGTTTTAACTCAACAGGACCATCTGCATTAAGGGGCCACAACTGTAGTGGATAAGAATATAGATTTTTTGTCTCACCAACAGTGGTGGCATTTGTTGACAACAACCTCCATGCATCATGAATTGTTAAACAGCTATTTCATAAGGATTAAAGCACTGTGCTTGACATTTTAAGGGTAAAGTTTTAATTCTCCTAAACTTTACACTACCAAGATATGTATTTGTTGATTTTGCCAATTAACAGGAAAAAAGAATCAAGTTATCACATTTAACCTGAAGCATGTACAGCACTTCAATAATTGACATCAAAACACCAGCAAGATAATGGTGTAGCTGAATAAGAGTCCCTGAGAAGAAAACCATGGTTACAAGTGAAAGCATGCATTAACAACACATTTTTCTGAATGACAAAAGAATTATACAACTGGAGAGCAACAGTTTGGATACTTTGGGTAGAAATACTATTATCTAAGTACTATTTATGACATGGAATTGATCTCAGAATTAAAACCTTTTATTATATTAATTATTACTGCTTTATAAAAGAAAAAGGACAACTTTGCCGATGGCTTTTAATCAAGATCATTTTTCCCCTGTTAGCCTCCAGTTAGCCTGCAGATATAAAGCTTTGGACATGCAGGAAATAATCCTATACAGTGGCTTAGACTTGGTTGGAGTTCATATTAGAAAACAAAGGATGTGAGACATCAAGTGACAAAGCCAGCCGAAAGCTAAGAGGCGTTTAGACAGAGGGGAGAAAGACACCATGAGGCTGGGAAAGCTTCGGGTCCTCCTAATCCTGATACATCATCAAGTCCCTTGGCCTCCTCGGGACTCAGTTTCCTCCTGAAAAAGCAGGACTGTAGAGTGGTGAAAGCAGTTGCCATTTTTTAGCTAGAGTAGCACATGATGCCCCAACGTTCCAGGTTCACTTACAGTTTACAGGATCAACCCAACACGTTTCCCTAGAGGATGGGTGCACAGGCTCCAGAGCGGGACCGACAGCTGTTCAGATCACAGCTCCATCACTCAGTAACTCTGTTCTCCTGATTCAGTTTCCTCGTCTGCAGTGAAGCTAATAATTCTTGGTTTTTAAAGTTGTTGTGAGATTTAAATAAGTTAATGCATGAAAATGAAACATTTGACTTTGGCCCTAGTATATAGTAAATAAATGATAAATAGCAAATTTGATTTTGGTTATTTTATTATTAACACTAACAGGGATAGAATAAGACAAAGACTAAGCTATCTCCAAAGCATCTTCTGCTCTGGTTCTGTCTTCTCTGAGTACTCGCTCTGGGGAAAATACCAGCAAGCTTCCTGAAGTCTTTCCATAGTGACAAGTGCCTGGGTATGACTAATAAGCACCAGGTGATTTGTCTTCAAAATAATAATTTATTAGTTTAATTAATCGGGGTCTAGTTGACATCTCAAATACTGGAGAAAAATCTATGTGACATTTTTCTATTTTCATTTTTAGTATATCAGTGATTTCCAAAGGCCTTTTAATTAGCAGGAAGCTGAAAAGATATGATTAAGGTGTGTAGGCATGTTGTTTGTGACTCTCTACAAGAACTATTGATTTATCTCTTAACTGTTTTTGAAGGTCTAAAAGGTAAAACTGGACCCCTGGGCCTTGCTGGTGAAAAAGGAGACCAAGGAGAGACTGGGAAGAAAGGACCCATGGGACCAGAGGGTGAGAAAGGAGAAGTTGGCCCAGCAGGGCCTCCTGGGCCAAAGGGAGACCGAGGAGATCAAGGGGACCCAGGGCTACCTGGAGTGTGCAGATGTGGAAGCATTGTGCTTAAGTCGGCCTTTTCAGTTGGCATCACAACCAGCTACCCAGAAGAAAGGCTCCCCATCATATTTAACAAGGTCCTCTTCAACGAGGGGGAACACTACAACCCTGCCACCGGGAAGTTTATCTGCGCTTTCCCAGGGATCTATTACTTTTCTTACGATATCACCTTGGCCAATAAGCATCTAGCCATTGGGCTGGTACACAACGGGCAGTACAGAATAAGGACCTTTGATGCCAACACAGGCAACCATGACGTGGCTTCAGGGTCCACAGTCATCTACCTGCAGCCAGAAGATGAGGTCTGGCTGGAGATCTTCTTCAACGACCAGAATGGCCTCTTCTCAGACCCAGGCTGGGCAGACAGCTTATTCTCTGGATTTCTCCTCTACGTCGACACCGATTACCTAGATTCTTTATCAGAGGACGATGAGCTGTGACCCAGACCGCAGACCTGATTGTCTGCAACAGGAATACCACAGTGGCTTACATTTGGAGTTCATCTGGGGGTGCTGGAAGGTGGAGCAAGGGACAAAAGGATTCCAAAAACCCTTGGACAGACAGCTCTGGCAGAATTTATCAAACTAAGACAAACCACCAACCAGCTGAAATCACAACAAAATGAACGTTATAAGTAACCCTGGACATGAACCCCTTGAAAGTAATGATGACAAATATTTAAGCAAATTAAAGATAATAGTAACAAATTGAAATGCCCTGGGCGATCCAACCAGCTGGTAGTGACACTGCCTCATTAAACATTCATAAAACTCATAAAATTTTGTTCGTTATTCAGGAAAACCATAATATTATAGATGAATTCTTTGACAATTCTTAAGAGTCTAAGAGTCAAAGACAAGTAAGAGATGCTAAGAATTTTCTAACAAATTAAAATGGAGTGATGAATCTCTTTATTCCTTTATGATTTTATATGCACACTCACCAACTCTGTGTGTGCGTGCATGCGTGTGTGTGCATGTGCATGTGAGGGCGTGTATATGTGTGTATGTGTGTGTATGCATTCGTGTGTGTGTGTGTGTGTGTGTGTGTGTGTGTAAGCCATAAGACAACATCAGCTGTCATTCCTCAGTCACCTTCTACTTTTTCTTTGAGCCAGAGAGTTCACTGAACCTGGAGCTTACTTAATCTGTATTGCCTGACTGGTTAGTGAGCCCCAAAGACTCTCTGTTCTCATCTCTCCAGCTCAAGGATTACAAGCACAAGCCCATCACACCTGGCTTCTTTTTACGTGGGTTCTGAGGTATCAAACTCAGGCATTCAGGCTTACAAAGCATGCACTTCACCGCTATGCTATCAAGGCAGCCCTCGGCAGCTCTTTATTGAGACTGTGCGGAGTGGACCCTAAGTTCAGAATAGATAGAGTGCTGATCAGACCCAAGGGAAGGGGGAGAGTTACTGCTTTATTTCCGGCAGCTAGTGTGTGATGAGCACTACTCCATGGTTGTATGTTATGAGCGCCATAGCAAACATACTGATTCAATGCTAGGGATGCACAGGACCCAATGACTTCTGAGGTTGAAAGCCAAAGACATCACACACAGGAAGACACTAAATAGGCCAAAGTATGGTATGTTTCTATGGGTACAACTAATGCAGAGGAAAGAAAGGATCAGCCTCTGCACTCTGCTTGTCACACCTGACATGCCATTGTTATTTCAGTTGAGAATGAGTGAAAGACAGAAGTAGGGGAAGCCTGAGAAGGGAAAGAGAAGGACTGATCAGAGAGAAATAGGCATTAACCCAATGTTTAACAAAACGGGTTTCTTCAGACTACCCAGGTTTAGAATGCAGCAAAAACACACATCCCCAGACTTATGAATGAGCTAGAGTGGAGAATGAACAGGGAGGAGGGAGGCTGAGTGTCAGAACAAACTAGTAGTTTTCCAAGCCTCTCACTTCCTTGTTGGCATTTGCTGTCCACTGAGGTTCCGGGCTCAGTCTCAGCCATGGTTCTGTCTTGTGTACCACTCCTTAGGTCTACAGTAATGATATACTCTTTGCTTCCCCTCCCTATATTTCCCATGCATCCTTCTCCCTGCTCAGTAGGTATTTTAATGCCTGCTATGCATGAAACACCATACTGGAGTCTGTGACAATGAGAGAACCCCAAGATGAACGTAGCCTCATCTCAAGCACCAGATTCCTAAGAAGAAAAGACATGGCATGCACGTCCACACACCCATGCACAAGTCCCTGTGCTCTGGACAAGGGCATGCTAATATATATGAAGTGTTCCATGTTCATTTCCAAGTTTTGAGGTGATAGTAGAGGTCCAAAGAAATTTCTACCCAGCAGATCTTAAATGGCAAAAGGATTTGGAGTGGCCCATGTGGGAAATGAGCACACAGACATGTAGCAATGTGGATGGATGAAAATGAGAACTGAGATGAGGAAGAGAAATCAGTGGATCAGTCTCCCAGGAGGGGTACTGTATTTATGGGAGTGGGTACCAAAGTGGGGCACTACCTTCATCAAAGGTGACATGATAATCACATGACCTGTGTATATGAAGTATGTATATTCAACTCCTTCCTTGAATCCACTGTATTCTGCCTGCTGAAATCTGTCTACTTCTTGTTCTCCTGAGTTAATTCATAGGCCCGGGGGGCTAACAGCATCAAGAATAGACAAAAAAAAAAAACGAGGAAAAGGTTAGTTTGAGATAGTCACTGGTCTGTACATAACAGCCACTGCTAGAAACCCAGGAAATATAGTGTACAAACCAGCCAACAGAAAGAGGCAGTAAGGTTGCTCCAATTGTATAATCAGCACATGGTACCTATACAGACAGAAGTAGGCACTAAAACATAGCCTACTTGATAGCAGATGAACTTGCTGGAGAAATTGAAATGGAGGAACTACGCAGACTGTCTTGACCCACAAGGTTGTTATATAGTTAAAACTTTACTCTGACTGTGGCCTACTGATGCCATTCTGAACAAAGTTTTGCTAAACAGCTGAAGATAAAGTTGAACACTAGAGTGACTACTTCCCAAGTGTTGCAATTACAGCATGCAGCACCCTGCCCAGCACATGTGGCGCTGGGGATCATACCCAGGGCTTTATGTATGCCCGGCAAGCATTCTACCCGCTGAGCATAGTCCCACCCTAACAAAGCATTTTTTCAACCTTGTCTTTTATATGGCTCTTCATTACAAAATCCATTTTAAGTAGATTTTTAAAGTTTTCCTTCATTGGTCTTCTGCCCAAGATGAATTTATTTTTAAATTATTAGCAGGGTGATGATGGAGGGTTAGACATCCGCTGGGGGAAATGAAAAGCAGGTTTCATATTAAAATGATAAAATAAAAAAACCTTTCAGGAAATACTTGTGTCTTTTAGTCCTTAAAAAAATTCTCGGGCATCATTTTTCTACATCTGTGGATATTTTTGTAAAGAAGGAGAAGACTGACTTGTTTCTAAAAACAATCCACGGCTCATTCCTATCATTCTTGGTAAGGATACCTTGCAATGAGAATGTAGCAAGCCACATTGCTACTTTGTAAACTTCCTCATTCTGGAATGTAATGAGCCCTCAGAAGACACTGGATCTGTCAGCAACTGACCTTGGACATCCCGGGCTTCAGATGTATAAGAAATAAATCTGGTTGTTTATAGGTATTTAGCTTGGGGTCTTTGTTATGGAAGCCCAGTTGAACTAAGACAGTCCTGACAGCAACTATGTCCTCGTTGTACAAATGGAGAAACGAGGGAACAGAGAAGATCAGAAATGTATGAATCAAATCATATGTGCAGAGTAAGCCCAGGTAGTGGTGTGGCCTTTGATGGCACCACAGGCATGGATATCAACATGGTCCCTGGCTGGGGTAGGAGCAGGGACCTGCACATGGTCCTTAGCACAGGCACAGATGTCACCATAGATGCTCAGGATCTAGAGCATATCCTGTGACCATGGAGGTGTCTGAGGGCCATGCTGCTGCCGAGGTCATGCCGATCTGGACGGCCTGCACTGCCACACGAGGCCATGGTGTCATCTGGGCCCCTACAGCTGCCTAGGACCATGTCTGGGCTCCTGGCCCAGCAGTAAGCAGGGTCTGAGCTGTCGTCCATGGCTCCCATGACCATCAAGGGCTGTGGGATGCCTAGAGTCTGAGCAGTCACCTGAGACCATGTTGGTGTCTCGGGGCTTTGCTGCCACCAGGACCATACTGATCTGAGTGGCCTACACTGCCACCATGGCCATGTTAATGTCCAAGTCAGAGCAGAATGTGGGCCACGGGTCATGTCTGGATCTGTGTTCCTGCTACAACTCAGGTCTGTGATGACGTCTATGGCTCATGTTGCCACAGGGAGTCATAAAAACCATGTGTGTTGAAATCTGAGGGCCATGCAGAACCAGCCCACCCCTCACTGGCTCTGGAGGTGACCCTACTTCTCACTGGACTGCAGCAGGAGAGATGGCCCTGCCCCCAAGGGAGAGCTGCTCCCCAGCACTTAAGGAGAGGTGGCCCCAGCCCTTACCACAGGTATGGAAGAGCTGGAAAGGGCCTAAGATAGCTGCCTCTGCCCTTCGCCTGAGGTGGGTGGTCCCAGCGGCCCAGACTGACCAGGTCAGCTACCACCCAGACCCATATCCTAGGCCTTGGGTTAGCTCATTCTAACATCTAACCCACCTGTGGCCTGCTGAAGAATGTGAAGAGAATGGTCCTATGGAATTATAGCTGCAGGTTCCCCATGACTCGGGGCTATCCAAGAGGAGTTTTGGTGAGGATCCAGTGATGATGGTGTGCCTGAGGCCTTGAACCAAACTCATGGCAATGAACGTTTTTGTGGGTGGAGCTGATTGGACAGAGGGTATGCCATGTGTCACACTGCAGTACCCAATGTCACTAAGATAAATTCAGAGGTGTTGAAAACAACAGAGGAGCAAGGTAGGCGTTTGTTTGTTTGTTGTTTGTTTGTTTTGTTTTGTTTTCAATTGATTTGGGGGTTCTTTGGGGGAAGATGATGAAGGGATGAGGGGAGAATATGGAGGGACTGGGAAGCTATTCCCAAAGAATCAATAGAGTATTTTTTTTTAAAATCTCTTTATAGAATCAGAAGGGCCAGTAAATCCAGTTTGTTCCTTGGAGAACATAACACCAGCACTGAAGAACCAGCCTAGGTCAGGAACTACCGTGCTGGCTGGCCAGAGAGAGAAACAACTGCCTACAGATACCAACTGTAACCACTTACTGGATGTACCCTTTGTAGATGGTGTCATGCTGGGTGTTTGTAATATGTACTTCATTTGGTGCGGGGGGGGGGATATGTTAGTGGCATATGTTCTAACTTCTAGAGAAAATTGAGTACCACACCCACATCCACCATTAAAAGAGGGAAGACGGCAAGGACATATTAGGCAGCTGGTACTTTAGAATGCATGAGGTCAATGTCTCTTGAGGCCACATACCAACATCTCTGACTCCTGAACATGTTACTTGGATACCAAGCAGGAAGCTGCAGTGTTCAGCCTAAAGTATTTCTCTATGGAGTCTTGAATGAAAGAATTGCATTCAGAGGTGCAGACATAGTGAAAAGAATCAGGTAACAACCTTGAGGTTTCAGCCTAAGCAATACCAGGCACCTCAGAAGTCTGGAGGGGACTGATAGGCAAAAGTATCATGAACTGAGCATGCAAAACATTGAATATTTGGAAGAGGGACCATGCCACAGGTTGTGGCTTGTCAGCAAGTTTCTGCGTCTGTCTCTGGCAGCTCCATGGCATCTCTCTGACTCTGCCTTCTTCCTCCCAGCATTCAGTTCCATCTTCCCCGCCTATCTAAGTTCTGCCCTATCAACAGGCCAAGGCAGTTTCTTTATTCATTAGCCAATAAAAGCAACACGTAGACATAAGGACCTCCCACACCAAATGGTTTGAGGTCACCCCAGCTTGAGGAACTGTATGGAGGGGTAGCAGCATTAAGAAGATTGAGAACCACTGAAGTAGAGGGAGAATTGTAGCTTTTCAGTGCACATATATGACCTTCCTCATCCATCAGAGACAGGAAAGCCGAGGCTCAACAATGTGTCCTCTGCCACACGTTAGTGATTGAGGTTCTCGCTCCTGACCATTGACCTGCATGCGCCGGTGCTGTCACCAGCTCGCACACTTGCCGCCTCCACCCTCCCTCCCCCCGCCCCGGGGCTCTACTTTACTGCAGTTTCACAGGTATGTCATGATTCTTGGGGGAACCACTCATCCTCACTCCTGTTTTTTGACCATAGTAAGCTAGAATATCCTCGGCCGGAAGGCAGATCTGTTATCTTTGGGACTGGCTCCTTCATGACTAAAACCCTCAGTGTGGCCAGACCACACTGCTCTGAAAACTCTGAGGGGAATCAACCTACCACCTCTTTTTCTCCTGTGCAAAGAACCAAGACTGGGCCATAATCCCCGTGTAGACCCTTAGAGTTGTCACCTAGCTCTGCCAAGGAGCATCTAGAAAACCCGTTTGGTGATGTTTTATTATTATAGCTGTAAAAACACACGTAGTTCGAATTCTCTCACAAGACAGCCCCATCTAGAGCAAGCATACACTTGTATGCTCTTCTCAGATTTGATCCTGACAGAAGAAAGGAGCAGAGAAAAACGCTCTTTCTACAGAGTGCACCCCGATGGCATTTGATGATCAGATCCAAGACACATCAAAAGTATTATATAAGTGAAGCATCATTTGGGAAGAAAAATCTTAGGAAATTTTCACTGCCATGCTGCAGACACGTTCATACTTTTCTTTTCCCTGTGTTGGAGTTTCTCAGCCTTGGCGCTGATGGCTCTGCGACAGATCATTGCCGTTGTGAGGGGATATTCTGCCCATCATAGGACGCCTAGCAACAGCCCCCAGCCTCCTCCCATAATGACGGCAGAGCATCTCCTTAGCCATAACAATCAGCAGTGTCTCCACACATTGCCCCCAGTTAAGATCAGTTCTCCACAATGTTGGCATAATGGTGGTGATGATGAAGACCTCTCGGTACCCACGGTCTTCCTGTCAGCCTGTAGCCCGCTCCTAAGTGGCACTGTTATAGGCATATTCACACAGTTGGGCATTAGTTCTCCAGTAGAAGAGTAACCACCCTGAAATTGTCTAAGCAGCCGTAAGAAAACTCTGCCTTCACCCCAATTCCCTCTCACTACGGACAGATTATTTTCGTCTAAAATACACCAACTGCAAAGCCTCCTGTTTCTAAGAACTTACCCCCAAAAATGTCATTAATATTTGCAAAGGTTTAATTGCAGGGTCTTACAACAGCAAAACCTGTCAAATGAAAATGAAAATGAAACAGCCTGTGTGTCTGATAATAGAACACGTATTAAATGGGCTGAGTCTCCAGTGGAGGACAGGCATTAAAAAGGAGGATGGAAAAGCGTTGGCACCACGGGTGATCATGAAACGTTAACAGAACAATGGCTACTGGATGATATACTTCGTAATCATCCCATGCTAAAATAAGCTTACGCACATAGAGAAAGCCTGTATGAAAGTAAGTAATCCAAAAGCTCTATTTCTGCCTTCTGACCTTTATTTTCGATGTATTATAATAAAACCGCTCCATTCCTCTTATGTAACACTTTTGCATAAATTGCTGGAGCTAAAGGTAATTGCAAGCTCTTTTACTTCCAAAGAGCTGCAGAGGAAATGCTCTGAGGATGAGAAGAAAACAAACTCCTTAAAGTGTGAAATGACGTCACCTGAAAACTTCCTGGTGACATATCTGGATTTCTACCCCCAGGGGATTCTTCAAAGAAAAAAGAAGGCGACAAAATTTGCGTTGGTAAGTATCTTTTTAAAATTATCCCACTCTAACTTGAACGGAAAAGAAAATTAGCCTTGAGTTGGCATCATTTTATTCTTTTTTTTTTTCTTTTTATTGGTCCGGAACCATAAACCCAGCGGGTTAGCCATAGCATGAAGTCACTCAGAACCAATGCGTTTGTCAGATGGCAAAGGGTTTACGAGCCACAGCAGGAAGAAAGAGTCTGTGGCTACGCTCCACTGCCATCGTGGGGATGGTACAATTTCTTAAAATAAAAGCCTGCCCAGTCTCATCAGAATCCCAGGAAAAGATCTGAGAGCCATAGGCGCAGAAAAACCATAAACTCTATAGGGGGAGGGAAGTTGTAGCTGAATGAACGTTACCAAAGTCTTTCTCAAGACTCTTTGTGGGTGCTCTGTGGTCTGAACCAGACAAGGAAAGGCTGTCTGACCTAGCCCCACCCAGCCCCACAGCACCTCAGCTGTTAGTAAGGAAATCACGCTGGGACGATCATAGGGAACAGCAAAGGCTTTCTAAAAAACATCCAGGTTTTTTTACTGTGTTCAGACCCAGAGGTGTAGCTACTGGGCACTCTTGGGGGTCAGACTAGCCAAATAATAAGTAGATGGCTGGAGTGTGAGATGCTCAGGACCCACAGAATATGCAATTGTACGTCAAGAAGGTACAGGTACAGGAAGTCACTGCCCACCCAGCTCCCCTTGGGATTTCCAGATAAAACTCAGGAAACTCGTCGTGAATTTCAGAGTCCGTAACAATAATCATTTAGCTTACGTTACCTCCGATTATTTTCCTGGGTGTCCAGTATTATTCTTTGCCTAATCTAATCACTATAGTCTCCTAGCTCTCACCTGCAAAGATAGAATGGGAATGCAGGTACCCTGCGGGAGCTCAGTACATATACTATCTAATAAGAAGGCATAACTTTACATAAAGAAACTATGTGTGATGAATGTTGGTTCCATAGTGCAGGTAAACCTGTCCATGCCGGTGTGGGGGTCGAGTCTGTGGGTTAACACGAGGTTTCTTCCTCAATTTCTCACTACCTTACCTTTTGAGATAGAGTTTCTCACTGAGCCTAGACCTCTCTTTTTCGGCTAGGTTGGCTGGCCAGCGAATCTCTGGGACCCACTTGTCCCCGGTGCTCCCTTCCCAAGCTCTGGGGACACAGGCAGGCAGTGTCACACCTTGTGTTTACAGTTCTAGGAATTCAACTCTCATTCTTGTGAATGTGCTCCAGACTTGAGCTCCCACTGAGCTGTGTCCCCAGCCCCAAGAGAGTTTTCAAGCTGCCAAAGTTAGCTGGATCAGAAGGACGTAGGAGAAACTGCGTAGAAACATAGATGAAATTTCAGCCATCATGGTGTGACTTTTGGACAAGGAACTCACATTCTTGAACTAAGGGTAAACAGGATGTGACTGTCTTTTCGTATGTGAACTCACTGGGCAGACATCACAGTGGTAGGCTCAAAATTTCAGTTACTCCTTCCAAGGACCAAATGTGTTGATGTGTGTTAAAGTGAACACTTTCACTAATTTCTCCTACACCCAGAGCCTGAGGCAGGGATCAGCGTGTAAGTAGTTTATTTAGAAGGTTCAGGAAATACCACTTGTGTTAGGAGAGCCAATGGTGACTGATGCTTATGCCAAAGAGCAGCCAGTGGGGACTGGGCTAACACACATACACACAAAACACAGCACACACATACAGTACAGCACACACACAAACACAACACAGCACACACACAAACACAGCACACACACACAAACACAGCACACACAGTATAACATACATACACATAAACACAGCACACACACACAAACACAGCACATACATACACACAACACAATACATACATGCAAACACAGCACAGCACACACACACACAACACAGCACACACAGTACAACATACATACACGTAAACATAGCACACACATAGTACAACACACACATACCACATACACAGTATAGTATACACATACATAAACACAGTATACACACACATAAACACAGCACACACACAACACAATACACACACAAACACAGAAAATACACAGCACAATACACACACAACACACACACAAACAGAGCACACATACACACCAATAATAATAATAAAGAAATCCACTCCAGGTTCTGACTTTAAGTTACCAGTGACTCTAGCTTTCAATGGCTCCTTCCAGTGGAGAGAGTCAGAGTCCTCTCTGCCATTGACAAGGGGTCAAGAGTCCAGCATCACTTGGTTTCAGGTCACTGTTCAGAATGAGCTATGTGTAAAGAGTCACCTGCAAGGGCGGTGTGTCCTGTGTGCTATGAGCTTGACCTGAGGGGAAGGAGACCTTTGTCCTCTCTGAAGCTAGATGAGGGCAAATGGGACCTAGACCTGGAGGCAACTGCTAAAAGTTTCTTCTAAAAAAAAAAATCACTTAATCTTTCACACCAACTTCATATATGTGTGTATGTATGTTGTATAATGTATGTATCTATGTATGTATGTACGTATATGTAGTGCCCCAGAGTTACACAGAATATCTCAGCTAGGATTTCTTAACTACTGCAGCCTGCACTGTTTGGGAGAGTTAATGTTGTGTGTGTGCATTATGTGTTTGTGTGCTATGTGTATGTGTGTGCTGTGTGTGTGTGCTGTGTGTGTATTCATGTATGTGTTGTTGTACTGTGTATATGTGTGTGCTGTGTGTGCTGTGTGTGTGTTCTTGTATGTGTTGTTGTACTGTGTGTATGTGTGTGTGGTGTGTGTGTGCTGTGCTGTGTGTATGTTCATGTATGTGTTGTTGTACTGTGTGTATTTGTGTGTTGTGTGTGCGTTGTTTGTGTGTGTGCTGTGTGTGTGTGTGAATTCCATGTGTGTGAAGTTGCCCACAGAGGTTGTTGCTGGAGTTACTCCCTTGGATCTGGAGTGACAAACAGTTGTAAGTATCCCATTATGGATGCTTTGAACCAAATTCTGGTCCTCTGGAAGAACACCAGGCACTCTCAACAACTGAGCCATCTCGCAAGCCCCCTAGATCCTTGGTTTTTTTTTTTTTAAGTGGTAGCTTCCCAGGTTTAGGGGTGGGAGGAATGATGGGGTTTGCATTGCATCTAATGAGAAAAGAGCTCTTCTGAATACCAGTTACCCTTTGACTCTCAGTGATGGGCTAAAGAAGTTAGAAATTGGCTCTACAGGAGTCATTTTCCATCCCTTTCCACTCTGTCACTCAGATGTAAATGCATCTTTAAATACAGCCTAAGTTCCCCAGTGGCAAGGACTATACCTTGTGTTTGGCTTTCACGTGGAGACTGGAGTCAACCACAATGAGCACTCTACAAGAGCACTTGGCCAGCAAAAGGAGTAGAAGGAAGTCAAATCTAAGGCTCCACCATGTCAAAGATAACCCTGTTCAGGCTGAAGAGATGGCTCAGTGGTTAAGAGCACAGATGCACTTCCAGAGGTCCTGAGTTCAATCCTCAGCAACCACATGGTAGCTCACAACCATCTGTAATAGCATCTGATGTTCTATTCTGGCATTTAGGTGTACAGGACACACATACACATGATATATTCAAAAAGATATCGCTGTTTCTTTGGGAATGTTTCTTTCCAACCTAAAAGGGATTTAAAAAAAAAAAAACGGTTATTTTGCTTTCACTTCAAGGTTTACTTTGAGGGGAATAGAATGGAATGTGGCTGGTTTACTTTTTAACGTGCTGACCTCTAGTGGCCGATAAAGATAACTACATGACTGCAGAACTCGGTTTCTTAGATTCCACAAACTCCAGGCGAGGGATGACTCAGACTTCAGAACTCCGGAGCTCATCTTTCTCTGCCTACACCAGACCGTGGGCAGGATGTTAAGTGGGAGGGATGCTAACCGACTGTCTCTCACACGGGACTGGAGTCAAGGTCTTCTGACTTACGTTTGGTTCTTCTCTCCCACTGCCTGGCACACGTCTAAAAGGCACTTTTCCTGAAATTACTACAATTAAGAAATAATTAAAAGTGACAGCATCACAATTTCAGAGTGACTTACCACAAAACATGATCAGATAAAGGTGGAGAAAGCCCCCAGCATTTGCTCGATGGTAAACCAGGTTTTATCTGAGTCCCCTTTAAATAAACGTCAGATGGGAGGATTGACATGTGCACAGAAAAACTTTAATTCAAAAATTTTAAAAACCTCTTTGTTTTTTCATTCAATTAGCAAGTGGAAGATCTTAGTCTTGAAGCTAGATCAGTGGTATCTCAAACGCTACCATCTGTTAAAGACCCCACACTTGTCCCAGGGACCCCCTCCTTCATATCTTTCCAGATCAACATACCTAAGTGCATATTATTTTTCAGACTCTCAGTCATGGGATTATATTCGCAAATAAGGACCTGTTGAGAATTTATTTTTTTATCATGAACTGATTTGTTTCTTCACCATCCAGTACTTTCATAGCGTGTTCAACGCTACCCAGGAAATTCTCTGAGTCATGAGAGCCCAGGGGGAAGACAATTAACATGGCAACTGTAGTGTACTTGGTACAGACAAGAGGGGTAGAGAAGGAAGCCTGGTTTATGATGTAACCCCTTCCCAGTGTTAGAGCAAATTTGAGTTAGGAGAGCACTCAGATGGTGTGGCTATATCAGTATCTTGCAGAATGGATGAGTGATCTCGCGATGCCATGCTAAGATAACCCAGGTTATCGATGGAGAGATAGAGACTCTATAAACAAGGGCGAAATCTCATGCCACCGCCACCACACATATATTATTTAAGAACCAACTTGCCTGTGAGGATTTCAGCCATCTTCATACATGCACGCACTCCGATGCGGAAATTGTTCTTCCTTGACTGTGGTTCAAACGTTTTCTGTAATTCTCCCACCTCACAGATGAGATGATGCTGGGAAGATTTTGTTGAAGTCTCAGAAAGGAAAGAGAGGAATTATAGCACGGAGAGTTACTAGCTTACAGCTAGATATTATGAATCTAGAAGTACACTAGCTAGCTCAATCTACCCACATGAAGCTGGCAGAAGCCCCCTAGGGCTCCATGCCTGTCTACTCCTGGATGGGTAACATATAACAGTGCCTATATTTTCCTCCTCCTCAGGGGAACCCTCTCAAGGATACTTCCTTTGGAATCCAAGCCCAAGGGAGCATACTGGTACACAGAGATAGTTCGGTAATTTTTTGTCTTCTGCCCAGACGTCTAGAAAACAAACAGATACCAATTGACAAATGCCTTTTAGCCAAGCTCTCTGCCTGCTGGCTAGTTCCTCAAAATCTGCCATGATTTTTAACAGTATCATCAGGAACTGAGTCAGAGGCATGTGTGTAGCTCACATGGATCTCACATGTATTCCCACCTAAGGGGGTTCAAATCAACTTCCCAGCTTAGTAGAAATCAGAAAGTATGTATTCTTCTGTGTATTTACACTATATCCTGAGTCGGGTTAGGACCCAAAGTATGGAAGTCTACAAGCACTTTGCCTCACAAGGAGCTGTGGTTGTAACAGCAAAGTTCTAGAAATGGTAAGAGACCCTTCTTCAACCAATTCTAGTAAATTGCCTGATTCTTGAACATCTTAGGACTTGGTACTCTGGGGAAAAGTACAATACAGTTGGTAGCATCACAGGACATGAGAAAACAATAAATGGATCAGAATGCTCAGAAACGTGGGACACATTTTTTAAATCAAGAGGGTTTCTCAGCGATTCCTCTGCCTACTAATCCCAGCAAGTGTCATTGGATATGATCTTGTTTTAATAAAGATTCCTTCAAGCAACTATCTTGACTATGTTGTATGCCCAGATCCTTGAGGAAATTGAGACATCACAGAATTGTCTGTGACATAATTATTACTACCCAAATTTCCAAGTCTCACTTGTAGTCCTTGACACATGCTGAGTAAGTATGCAAAGGATGTCAGGAACCTGCTGAGGAGACAGATGAACCCAGAGACTGGCCTCTGTGCTGATGGGCATCATCAGGACCTCAGTGACTACCTTGGATGGCCCAGGTTGAGCCAGATCAACCAAACAGACGCTTGATACCATAGAAAGCATTCTAACATGAGAAAAAAGGGACATTGTGGCCCAGGGATTTGGGAGACCTGAGGTGATGTAGGCACTGCAGCCTGGGGCTGAGGTCTAACCACTCTCAATACTAGAAGCAGAAGTGGTCATGCTATGGTAAGCCACGCTGAAGAAAGAGTTCTCAGCCAGCACTACTGACGTGTGGGGTCAGATAATTGCTCTCAGTACTGGAGCTGCAAGCGAGGGAGTGTCCTATGCACTGTCGGCTGTTCAGCACCAACCCCTGTTTCTATTAAGAGTGTCATTAGCATGCCTGCCTCCAAACTCTCCAGCCAGATGCTGCTCTTCTTCATTGACCTTTAACAAAGGGTGACCCTTTTGAACCAAACAAGCCCCTCCAGATAAACAAACAATTCAAGGTGCAAAGAGCCTTCAAGAAGACGCTGGGTGTCCCGCAGAAAGGGCAAGCGTGTCTTCAAGCTACCGGTAAGAAATGAAAGCTGTGGTCCTAGGCGTGCACCGAGCTGGTACCAAAGACACGGGCGTAAAGGAAACAGCTGATGAGAATGTTTTTAAAACTGCAGGAAATTAACCTTTTCAGAAAAAAAAAGTCATTAAGTTCAGCATTCACACTTGGGCAGCAGTTTCTCCCCTTATGTCAAGCCCCAGCCCGAGTCTCTGAAAGGAACGAATCTAAAGGGTTTGATTCTCAGTAGGTCTGACAGTTCTCCGGGGAAGGGAGAATGTTGTGAAATGAAGCAAATGACTGGAAAGCCTTGTAATTCAAAACAGGTTGAGAATCACAGAGCTGCAGAAAGGAAATTAAATGCTTTGATATCTACACAATAAAAACAGGCCACACAGCCAATAGATCTGAGTCAGTAAGCGTTTCTCTCCATTGACCATAGAAACAAGAGGTTCCAACTTGCTGGCATGTGAGCTATATTTCAAGGGAAGAACTATAAAATTCAGTAAATTGGAAAACATAAACTTACAGTTGAAGACCACAGTTTAACAAAATTTATAACCCGAAGGTGATTCTTCCGCTTTCAACTTGCACCCCATCTTAGTAAGATGTTTCCCATCATGATGCATTTCTCGCTTGTGGGGACGAATGAAGTGCAAACATCAGTATTGCAAAGTTCAAAGGTCCGTGTGCAAACGACACCACCATCTGAAGAGGAAATCGTGTTGTTCATGCCCAGGTGAGGATATCTGAGCCTACACTGACCTAAATAAGGCCATATTGTGTCTGAGAAAGCAAAGAGAAGAAAGCAGAAAACTCTCAATGTCTCGTGTAGACCAGGCTGGACTCAACTATCCCAAGCGCCTTCTGGTTTTATACTGTGATGGATGACTTTAATTGTCACCTTGACATAGCCTAGACTCACTGGAGACGCGAGTCTCAATGAGGAACTGTCTGGTTTGCGTTGGTCTGTAGGCATGTCTGTAGGGGATTGCTTCGGTTGAATTCACTGATGTGGGAAGACCCAGTCCACTGTGGGCAGTACCATTCCCTAGGGAGGTGTCCCCTAAGTGTTACAGAGTGAGAAAATCAATCAAACTAAGCGTAAACGAGCAAGTAAGCATGTGTGCATGCATGTTGTCTGGAGATGGGATGTGACTAGCTGTTTTAGGTTCCTGTGACCTTGGATTCCCTGAAATAATGGACTGCAGCCTGGAACTGTGAGGTGAATACACTCTCCCCTGTGTGGTTTTGGTCAGGGTGTTTTCTCACAGCGGCTAGGAATGAAACTAGGACATATGTAGCGCTGAGGGTTGAAAATGGATTTTGTGCATGATCTACAGATACCTCATCAACTGCGCTAACTCCACACCCTACAGCTTCTTAATGTTTACTTCAATAAAGCATTATAATCTCCTAAAGCAGAGGTTCTCAACCTTTCCCAATTCTATTATCCTTTAATACAGTTCCTCATGTTGTGGTGACCCCCAACCATAAAATTACTTCATCGCTACTTTATAACTAATTTTGCTACTGGTATATAAATATCTGTAATGTAAATATCTGATATGCAACCCCTGTGAGGAGGTCACTGGTCACTCGATCCCCAAAGGGGTCTCGACCCACAAGTTGAGAACCACTATCCTGAAGAGTCTTCAGAATCATAGGACTTCTAGCACTATCTTTGAAGGAATCAAATGCATTTTCTCATTTATTCAGGTATACATGTGTCTTGGGTTGAAATGTTTATATTTCCCCGAAGTTCATGTGTTGAAGCCTGTGCTCCAGTGTGATGGTATTCAGAGGTGAGTCTTTAGGTGTTGACTGGGGCTAGATGAGGTCTTCAGGGCTGAGTACAAACAATGGGAACTAGTGCCCTTATAAGCAAAAAAGGCTGGGGCCACGGAAGTGACTCAGTGGGTAGCAGTGCCAGCTACATAAACCTGAGGACCTGACTTTGCATCCCCAGGACCCATGTAAAAAGCACATGAATGTACATAATCTTAGCACTGGAGGTGGTGGGGAAAAGACCACTGGGGATTGCTGGCTGTCAGGGAAGCTCCAGGCCCATGGTGACCCTGATCTCAAGGGAGTCAGGCAGAGAGTCACAGAGTGAGCAGGACATCTAAGATCCTCCCCTGGCCTCTGCACACATGCATGCACACACATATACGCACATGCATGCACACACATACAAGAAGCAAACCAAAGCTCGCCTGTTTCTGGAACGTGAGTACACAGCTAGAGAGTGGCCATTGAGAAGCCCCAAAATAGCTTTTCTCAGACTCCCATAGGCTGACCTCAGATTTCCAGCTTCTAGCAGAGTGAATTGGGTAAGTCTGCCAGGGTGTGGTATTTAATTATGACAGCCTGAGCTAAGACAATATGCCTGGACTATGGTCCTCAGGGACTTCTATAAATAATTTCCATAACTGTTATTTTTAGACTAAACTGGTATTCTTTATTCAGATTTATGTATTTTTTTCTGCTCTGGGGCTCCATTCTGATTCCAGGTGACAGCCCTCAGATGTCCTGAGCTCTCTGGGCTATGGTAGTTTCTCATCTACTATTTTTCACAATTGTGGCCATTTTCAGGGACCTTGGATAGACTTTTGTTATTGTTGTTGTTGTGAAAGGGTCTCATTTTATAGCCCCGGTTGGCCTGGACCTCCAGGTCCTCCTGTCCCAGATTTTAGATTCATCCGCCATGCCTAGCTTCTAGCCAGGTACACTCTAGATCACACTTCACTGGGATTTGTCTACGGCTGTCCTCTGTACCACACAGGCATTCATTGCAAGCATTGTGGCAACAGGGTTTGGCGCTGTGGGTGCTGAGGCCAAACCCTGAGCTGTGAGGCCCAGACACGCCACTCTCATCAGCAATTGGGGGTTACCATATCCTTTGAGCGTAAATATAATCCACTCAGAATTCTTCTGCAGGGTAGAATTGGTCTCTTCTTTCCTCTTATTAATTTATCCTGTATAGACCCAGAGATACCTCCTGAAGTCTTGTGTGTGTGTGTGTGTGTGTGTGTGTGTGTGTGTGTGTGTGTTCAGGAATATGTTAATATGGGATGGGGGGATTGTTGTGATACCAGGGGTCAATCTGGAATATCGTGCCTTGGTCCCATCCACTCTGATTTCTGAGACAGGGTCTTTCATTGGTTTGGAACTCACCAAGTAAAGACAGGTTGACTGACCAGTGAGCCCCAGAGATACACCCGTCTTTGCCTGGCTCAGACCAGATTAGAGCATGCCATTCATTTCTTTAAAACACAATGCAGTGCTTTTTAGTACATCCAGAATTGGGTGAACATCACACAGCCCATTTTAGAAGATCTTTCTCATCTTTCAAAGAAAGCCAAGTCCCATCATCCACTAGAGAGCACTTCCCAGGCCCGTCATCCCAGGCCACCACCACTTCTGTTTGGTGCCTTTGCCTCAGAAGATGCTTCTTGGGCATTGACTCAGATGCCGTCCTTTGTGACGGACTTCTTTAGCTTAACACAGAACTGTTTCAAAATTAACCATTGTTGCAGCTTGAATCATTACCTAATTCCTTTCTTTAAGTGGAATTAATTTTTAATCAACACGTGGAGTAACTTGTTTCCTTATGGTCCTTCCACATAGACTTAGTTGGAGTTGGCCCTCCACTCCTCTCCCTCATTTCCATGTCCCCTTGGTTCCTTCTCTCCCAGTATTCCCTTTCTCCTTTTTCACTATATCTTGTTCATTTATTCATCTATTTACCCATGTCTTTAAAGATATTACTACCACAGTAATTAACTGTAAATGAGTAATCTCAAATATTAAGACTTAAAACCGTCATTTTAGATGGAGACATAGCTCCGTGGCAGAGTGCTTACCTCGCATGCATGAGGCCCTAGATCCAATGCCCAGTGCTGCCAAAATAAAAGGCTTCTTAGACAGCACATGGATTCTGCAAGTCTGATGACTGGCAGACCTCAGGGTCTGAGACTCAGCTGGGAAAACGTGAATTCTAAGACAGAACTGAATATCTGAGGGCTGGAGTCGTGCAGACATTTGTTCACTCGTGTCTGCAGTGTGTCTGGCCTGACTCAGAATGGAACTGCCACAAGAGCCTGGACACATAGTCTTCCCATGTGGCTTGGCTCCTTGACAGCACACTGGCCTCAGAGTAGTGGGACTTCTTATGCAGCGAGACTCCAAGCTCAAGACTCCTAACAAATACCATAGAAACTGCATCACCATTCAGACTTAGCCAGCCAGCCAGCATCTCTTCTGCCACCCTTGATTGTTCAACACAGCTTCGTGTCCCTCCCACACAAGGAGAAGGGAAATAGATTTCATTTCTTGGTGAGAGGAATGCCAAAGACTGAAGATTTTTGTGTGTAGTTCCACTGTAGGGGCCTTGCCAAGATGGAGCAGGAGAGGTCTGCAATCAGGAGTAATAAAGAATCTAATTAAAGTATATCAGCTTTAAAGTCATTTTTTAAGATTAAAGAAAAGTTCATGCCAATTTAAAAACCAAATAAAAAGAAATCTCCTTAACTTATATAACACACTAAAACTGAAATTCGGAGCACTGTAACTAACGTGACTAACTGTGTAAACATTGAATCTGTGGTCATAAGTTATGTTACTGGTATACAGGATCTGGGTCAGAATTCTCCAAGCTTCTGGTGTCTTATTCAAGCATAAAATAAATGAGTGCATTGGTTGCAAAGTAGTAGAGAAACATTATTTGAGGTAAAGCAGTTATATAGGTTAAAGAGGAATACGTTGCCAAGACTGACAGCAGACCACAGGGGTAAATATATTCAAAGGCCCCATTGATTGTTTAGGGTTTATTTTCATGGAGTTCAAGAGAAAGAAGGAGTTTGGTTACTAGGAGCTTAGTTTGGATGGATGGTTCTCTATTTTGATTGGCAGGTTTGGATTATCTAGGCTTTTGCTCACTGTGTATGCCCCTTCCCACATGCATCTGATTTTAATAATATCCACACCCAAGTGTGCATAGGCATGAGATGGTAAATAGAGGATTTTCTCTAAATGCTCTCTTTGAGGATACAGTCTGCTTTAGTATACATGCACCCCAAAGTCAGATGGCCACATTGTACATCTTCCCAGATGGTGTTCCAGGAGGTATTTGAGTAGTGATAGAGTGCCATCAGATTGTTAAAGGAAGTACCTTATTTCCATTACTTAAAGCAGGCAAAGGTGCAGCTCAATGCAGATAGGAAGTTCTGGGTTGCTAACAGGTGAAGCCTGTGTATAAAGCCCAACCTGAAAGGATGCTAAGGTCTTCCCTATGCTGTCTGCCTCCGTGACAGCCACCAACCTACCACCAATGTCCAGCCGACTCACGTACAACACTCTCCAAAGAAGAGATGCAAATGACAAAACACAATGAGAGCAGAATTAAGTTCATCACTCTGATGCTAATTAACTTTTGGAGTATGGCCTCGCTGGGCTTTTAAACCAAGCCAGCTCTTTAGAGAACGTCTGCTCCGAGTAGTTTGCTAGGTCTGTGCTTGTTTGTGTTTGAATCAGCCTCACTCTGTAGTCCAGACTGACCAGGAAATCACTGTAACTGAGGCCCAGGTTGACTTCAAGCATACAGCAATCCTGCCTCAGTCTCCCACGTGCTAACGTTGTAGGTGTCAACCACCATACCTGGCACAGGCTATTGTTACAGATGAAGAAGTTGAAATGTGGAAATGCTGAGAAAGCTCATGATGGTTCCTCAGCCATAGGATTTAGCACTCCACCTTCTTCTAGCTCCTCTTCTCCGGGACGACCCCAATATGGTGGACCACTTCCGCTTCTCGTTCCTTTATCCGTTCTTCCTGTTTTCTGTTGTTCTGTGCCATGTGTTAATTATTAAGCCTTTCTTCCATATCATTAATCTTTCCTTTGGCTCCATCATCCCTGACTGAACATGCTTTTTGCTCCTTAAAATATCCATGACATTTATCAGTCATTTCTAAAACTCCTGTGTCGCTCTTTTCAAATCTGCCTGTATCTTTATGGTGACTTCTTCACCTTTCATAGTCTCAGATCCTCCTCTTGTTCTTCAACAACCGGTTATTTAGTTTTCTGCCTTCTTTCTGACCACTGTATTATCAGAAATTCTTGGTGTTTAAGGCACTCTGTGTTGTTTTGTTTTGTTTTGCTGCTGGAGAGTTTCTGGCTGTGTTGTCTAATTTTGGATTGTGAGCAGAGATCATCTGTGATCATGATGAGCTGTTATTTGATGGCTTGTTCCTCCCCTCCAAAAAAAAAGATTTTGTTGGAGACACCCAAGCCTGAGACCACTTTTTAAAATGCGTCGTTTGAGACATTCCTAAAAGATAGAGGTGGCAAGAATAGACAGTTAAAATGCACAGGACAAGTCTAGAGCTCTACATTTCTCAGAAGAATTTCCTGTCACACGCAGAGCACAGACTGAGAGACGCAAGTGTCCGTGTTGTCACAGCAGCGCTCAACGGTCTCTCCAATCTGAAGACTCTTCCACATTGGTCCGACATTATTCCTTCCATAAATTCTATCTTACTTTCCTCTTTCTCCTACTGAAACAGTGTTGAATTGCTTAGCCTAGGATTCTACAGGATTTTTTTTTGTTCCTGTGATGCTTTGCTGTTAGGGCGATTTCAGATTTTGGCGGGGGGTATTGCTTTTGTTTTAGAGGTTGGTTGGCTTGATTGTGATGGGTCCAGAGCTGTCAGCCCCTAGAGCCCATTCCTTGAGAATGTTCAGTTTATCCAGAAAACACACTTCCTTTTTTTCTTTCCCAGTTCAGCACTGGCAGAGACGGAATGAGGGAAAATGGACGTATGTGTCTAGATGCACAAGTCCCAGTGAGGAGCTTAGGCAAGGACCCAATGACCTTCCAGAGACATCCAGCTTCCGCTGCACCTGGGAACACAAACCCTTCTGGTTCAGCAACTCTGAGAAAGAGCACCCAATCTCTCTTAGGCCAGAGAAGGCATGGGAAAGCAAGAAACATTTCTCTGACCACCAGGAATATCAGATGGTCTAAGAACCCAGACCCTCCACACATAAACGTCCAAGTCTTCCCGAGGCTTTAGCCCCACCCGCTTCTCTTTCCACCTCCTTAGTATCTGACTGGGGCTGCTGTCACAAACTGTCACATGCCAGGTGGCTTGAACTCCCTGTCTCACAGTTCTATAGACAGGGACTGCCCAGGTTTGTTCCTTCCGAGAGCTGAAGGAGAATCGGTTCTCTGCTGATAGAGTAGCTTTGGGCAACCCCAGGGTGAACAGCTTGTGTTTTCTAACTCACTTCCTGCTACAAATGCCTACCTCTGTATCTAAAAGCACTCCTTTTATGAGGGGGGACACATTCGTCATGAATTAATTCCACCCTGATGACCCCACTTGAACTCATTTATCTCTGTGTCTTAGGATTATTTTGCTGTGAAGAAATACCACCACCGAAACAACTTGGGGAGGAAAGGGTTTATTTGTCTTACACTTCTATATCACAACTACTCATCATTGAAGGAAGTCAGGACAGGAACTCAAACAGGACAGGAACCTGGAGACAGAAGCTGATGCAGAGGCAATGGAGGAGTATTGCCTACTGGTTTGCTCGTCATGGCTTGCTCAGTTTGCTTTCTTATGGGACCCAGGACCACCAGCCTAGGGATGGCATCACCCACAATGGGCTGTTCCCTCCCTCCCTCCCTCATCAATTCATCATTAAGAAAATGCCCTACATGCTTACCTACAGCCTGATCTTAGAGAGGCATTTTCTCATTTGAGGTTTCCTCCACTCTGAAGACTCTAATTTGTGCAATGTTGACATAAAACTAGCCAGAACACTCCAAAAGGAGCCTATCTCTAAGGAATGTCAGATTGTGCCCGTGTTCGTGGGGGCTCTCTGTCTGCTTGCTACTCTTCTCTCTACTTCGCCTTTTCTCCTATTCCTTTGCTTTTTTTAGCCATTATATTTGTATCCCTACTAGGCCATTTGTATGAGGATTCCGAGAACCAGCGGAAGTAAGGCTCCTGCGTGTGTTCAGCTTCCTTGAGCAGTCAGCACGCATCCAGACGCATCAGGAACCTGATGCCCCTCCACACAGATGTCACTGCTGCTGGCTTCAGCGTCTCCTCCACGCAGCATGGACCGCCGTGATACTAAATCACTCTACTTGTAAACACCTTCTGTCCTTTACCTAAAATGCCATGCAACCCAGTGAGGCAAACACAGCACAATGAGAGCCTGCATCCTCTCTGCCCAGCTTACCAGTGACTTTCCCTTTATCTCTGTTCAGTTTTCCTCTGCTTGCCCAACAAGTGCGTATTCCAAGAAATTATAAGTGGACTGTCACTTTAAAAGGAAAAAAAGAGAGCCGCCTAGTGACCTTCCTTGGGAACACGTTGCTAAGTTGGTGTTTTTGTCCTGAGACTTGGCTGCAGCTTCCCAGGGAGCAACCTCCTTTACCCCCAGCACACCCCTTCGCTCATTCCTGAAAGATTCCCTGGCTTGACCCGAGAGGGTCTCTCATCACATCCCTCCAATTCCAGAAAATGGAATCTGCAAACTGCGTTTCGTAGAGTGGATTAAGGTAATCAGTTTCTTACGGAACCCGAGCCACAGTCCGAGTGTCCTGCTTTCCCCTCCTTGCAGTTCCGGCTTGGAGAGCAGCCCCTCCCTGGGTGCCATGGGAGTGGATTGAATGCATTGAGGGACTCTCCTTTCGCTGGTAGTTTTGCTTTCTGAATGGAAAGTAGGGGCGCTGCGGGAACAGCTTTGATTTCTGCGGCAGTCTGGTGTCTGGCTTGCAGCGGAAATGCCAGCCAGTTCACCGAGAAGTAGTGCCGTCCTCTCTGGCCAGTGTGCTGCTGAACACTGGCTGCATGTTGCTTTCAGGCCTTTGGTTTAGACTGTCTCGGAGGCGTGGGTGGGGAGTACTCAGTGCTGCGAACTTCACTTTTCTTAGTATGGGAGAAAGAGCTGAACCACAGGGCTGAGGGCCGCCAAGCTCCAAGAAAAATCTACAGGCTGTCAGTTAAACTGACTGCTTTCTTCTTTGCAAAGAGATGCGATGAGAAACTAATAAAATCTAATGGGAAATACATG
Organism: Myodes glareolus; assembly: GCF_982192425.1. NCBI lineage: Eukaryota > Metazoa > Chordata > Mammalia > Rodentia > Cricetidae > Myodes > Myodes glareolus. The sequence goes on along the minus strand of NC_142033.1, from coordinate 62,612,614 downwards.
TCGGCTATTGCAGCTTCTATAAATGTTTCTGCAAATAAGTGTAGTGCCAGTATGATACATAAAGAAAGGGGTGGATAGAAGAGATGTGTGTTTAGGTATATGTATACATACATAGATCAATCTAGATAGATATTTGACCTAGAGTTCATTTACAGAGTCATTCATTTGAGTTTTCATTGAGCATCATAGAATGCAGTGGAGGATGAATTCAACTTTACATTATGCCAACATGACTTAGATCAGGTTCAATGCTGGGAGCTTGCTGGGGAAGCAGATGCACGGACAGATCATGAGAGCCCTGTGAGCTAGTGCCAAAGGAGATCTGTACAACACTCTAGAGCTTGATGAACAGCAGGACTGAGTCCAGGGAGGAACTTCCCGCACTCCCATCCACTGCTCTGCCGTAGAGCAGGTGTCCCAACCTGCACGCTGCAGCGAACGATGTCATAACCCTCTGATTAAGTGGGGTTAATCAGCACACAGCTACTCCGTTAACCTGTACTTGAGAGGTAGGGTATTCTAACCATTGGCTAGAATAATTTGTTGTTATGTAATTAATCATAAAAGAAGGCACATGGTAGCTCCTGAGATTTCCCAGCTCTGAATGGGAGGGGTAGGAAAAGTCTCTGAAGAGAGAAAGTGAGCATGTGTAGGAGGGGCCAGAGGTTCCAGACACACTTTAAATGGACACACACACAAAGAAAGGAAGGAAGGAAAGAAGGGAGGGAGGGAGGGAGGGAGACAGAAAGAGAGAAAGAAAGAAAGAAAGAAAGAAAGAAAGAAAGAAAGAAAGAAAGAAAGAAAGAAAGAAAGAAAAGAAAGAAAGAAAGAAAAGGCGGCCTGGGCCTAGAGGAAGGAGAAATGAGACCTGATTATGGCTGTTGCCACAGCTTGAAAACAAAACTTAAAGAGAATAAGAGGAGTGGGGCATCAATACCCTAAGATTTTCCTTACGATTCTTCTCTGTCCCCAAGCTCTTTTCTCCCCTCTTTATCCCTTCCTCTCACTTTCCCTCCCAATTATGACCTCTTCTTATGACCATCCTGGTTTAAAAAACAAAAACAAACAAAAAAAAACTAAAAGATTGGTTCTCAACCTGTGGGCCATGACACCCTTTGAGGGTCAAACAGGGATCACCAAAGACGATTGGAAAACACAGATATTTCCATTACAACTCTTAGCTAACTAAATTACAGTTAGGAAGTAGTCACGAAAACGATCTTACGGTTCGGGGTCGCAACAACATGAGGAACTGTATTAAAGGGTCGCAGCATTAGGAAGGCTGAGAACCACTGCTATGAAGAGACGTTTGTGCCTCTCCCTTCAGCTGTCAGACACTTAACACAATGGACTCTAAGAAGTGGATTGCCTCAGAGTCTCACAAAGGGAGAAGGAAAAGGCCCAGGTTCTAGTACCATTTCAAGGGAGAACTTCTCTCTAAGAAGTTCTGACAGTTTGTCAGCCACCTCTCAGAAGAGAGGGGGACAGAGACAATGATGGGTCAGTGATGGGCAGGACCACATCTTGACCAGGACTGCTTAGCTATGTGTGGCTCCTGGTACCATCTATTCAAACCTAGACTTCATATCAGGACTTCAGAAGGAAGACATGTTTCACGTCCTAATGTCACTATATTGAATAAATCCCCTTTCTCTGATTTTTTTTTCATTATTTGTCTCTTTATTTGGCTTACTGGGAGGCGGGGGGGTCAAGCCTATCTTTTTAGGGTTGCCAAGGCTCAGGTTCTGACCCTAACTCTGGCAACATTCTTAATAATAAAACCATAAAACCTACCAACACAGAGAGTCTGGTCTGTGATGGGCACGGATTACAATCTTCTTAGTACAGAGCCCGTAATAACTCCTCACCCCTTGAGATAGGAGGTATGGCTGGGACTTTACAGAATTGACAGTGTTTTTCCAAGATGGCACAGCTGGTGAGAAGAGGAAACTCTGAACCTAGTGTTTTGGTTTTGTTTTTGTTCTTTACAAAGCCCTCACTATTTAAAACCATAATTTCTTTGTAAAAATTAATGTACCGTCCTTGGGACAGCTTTGATTGAGATATGCTTCTTTCTCTCAGTTCTCTGCCTCCTGCAGAGTCATTAAAGAGTCCTGGACGTGACTCTGGGTGACTGTACATGGTCAGATAACAGAGTAAGCACTTTCCTATAAAAACATGTTGCTTTTCTGTGTTGTGTAAAGTAGATTATAGGCCTGGTGATGCCTACACCATTTCTCACTGCTATTGTATCTGTGGCTTTGCATTTGCAAAATTTTTCACAATAAGGAGCTAGTATACAACAGTGATGGGTTCCTTGTTTAGTAAGACTTAGGTCAAAGAGGGTGGTGCCTGGGACTGGAGAATTTAGACCCACCAAGTGCACAGGTCAGACTCTACATGTGAGATTTGAAAACTGCGACTTGGAGCACATGGCATAACCTTTCAAATACTCGGTTCCTAGAATCTGCATTGGCGAGTGCCCTTCAGAGCTGTTCCCTGGGGATGAGCAGAATGCATGTGTAGAAAGACTGCAAACCAGGGCTCTTATTTTGATACTGTCAGGGAATGTATTAACAAGTAGCCAAGGCAAATGCTGATGACAGGGGCTTATTAAAGCTGAGTCGTGTTTATTCATCTTTTCTGAGCAGCAGTGTTCATAAGAAAGATAAATTTGGGTGTCATTCAATTTCCTTCAAAACCCATCCAAAGGTAATGATCGGGAAAGAATGGGGAGAGAGAAAACAAGTCCGTTGCATTTCTCATTTGCCAATTCTACTTTTTTCTTCCGTGTATGACTTTTTTCTTAATTTTTGGAGAGTCTGTTTTTCCAATTACTAAAACACTTCACATTCTTTATTTACAGCTCCTAAGGACCAGCAGTGTCCCTCAGAGGTGTACTGTCTGTCTGTACTCCTTGTAAGTTTCCTGCTCCCTCCAGTACTCCCTGCCCCTTTATCACTGGGCCTGCTTTTTTTTTTTTTTTTTTTTTTTTTTTTAATCTTTTCCCTTCTGCTAGAACTTTCTGAGCAGTCTGTCTGGAAGACAACTGACTTGCAGGTCATTTGTTTTTCATGAATATGCTAATTCCCTGGGCGGGTCAGTAAAACCTTGGACCCCTGGGGTGAGCTGCTTAACTGGCTGGCCCAGGGCAGCTAAGATTTGTCTCCCATGCGATCAAGAAAGGCTTAAGATTTGTCAGTCCTGTGCCTAATATTTCTCCTCATCGTCTCTCATTTAATCTTCACAGCATCCTAGGGAAGCTCTGAAGGATCCAGAAGGTGCCCACGAGAATGGACTCTTAGGCAAACACACTTGCTCTGAGTGGGGTGCGCAGAGGTTCTGGGGATAAACACCACACAAAGCGCAGTTCCTGCTCTCGTGGAACTCTGACAGCGATGGGCAGACACTGATGTACAGTTCCCAAAGCAGACTGGCCGTAAGTATTATAGAGGAAGAAGTCACTGTAGGGCACTCACAAAGTTCTTGGCAGGTCCATAACGCAATGGAACGTCATTGTAGGAAAAACTGTTAGGAAAGACCCCCCTGAATGTGAACTATTACCAGAGACTCAAGGGAACTCTGGTGTGTGTGTGTGTGTGTGTGTGTGTGTGTGTGTGTGAAGATGAAAGACAGATAAACACACATACACACAGAGAGAGAGAGAGTGAGAGATTTTGGATTTCACTCATTAGGCAAAGACAAGTCGCTGGAGGTCCGCAAGTGGCAGGACATCATGATCCTACCTAATTTCAAGCATTCAGTCCGACTTCCATGTTGAGACAACTTTAGCTGAGCCTTATGTGAGCAGGAGAGTCAGTCTGCAGGGAAGACAGGGGAGAGACTACGGGACTTGGCTTGACCACAGTGCTGGAAGCAGAGGTCTTCGGGGTGTAATGCTGGATACTACTAGAAAGCTGGCAGATTTCTGGGAGATCGGATGCTGAATTAGCAGGGTCTCCCAGGAGTAGAAATCTGCTGGGGACTTATCTCCCCTGACTCTGGAGACTGTGAAGTCCCATGGTGAGCAATCTGCAGACTGGAGACCTTGCATATTGACAATGTAGGACAGTTCCAGTGTGATGGCTCCTGACCCAGGAAAGCCAAAGGTATAACTCCGAGTTTAAGGCCAAAAGCCTGAGATGAGGGTGTACAGGGTTATATAATGTCAATTCTAGTTGGTCTTAATGATAAAAATCCTGAGTCAGATGTAAGAGTAAATGCTGAAGGATCAGAGAAGCAGAACAGCCAGCCACTAGTTCTTAACCCTACCAATTCTTAGCCCAAATGGGCAATCCTGTCTCTAGGAATCCTTAGACTGAAAGCCCCGAGTTCCTGTCTCCTCCCAGCTGATATTTCTCTCTCCATTCAGCCACATCCTTTCCTGTCTCCTCGTTCCTATTATGAGAATTAAAGAAATGTGACTTCCAAGTACTGGGATTAAAGGTATGAGGTACTATCACCTGGTTCTGTTAACTCTTTGAGACCAGATCAATCTAGTGTAACCCAGGGTGACCTTGAACTCACATAGATCCATCTGCCTTTGCATCCCTAGTACTGGAATTAAACGTGTGTCCCACCTCTGCCTGACCTCTATGGCTAACTCATGACTCGCTCGACACTCTGATTCTCAGGCAAGCTTTAATTGTTATAGCACAAACAAAGTATCAACACAGTTGGGGGCTGGGGTGAGTTCTGGTGTCCTAAGGAGAGAGGGGCCTGGATGTGAGAAGATAGAAGAATCCTGGCTCTTAGGGGTTGTGAAATAGTCTCATTCTCCTTTTGTATTTGTTCTTTTGGGGTCTTGGATAATTATTTGGTGCCCCCCATTTTGGAAGTGACTCTTCTCACCTGATCCATTTGGACTCAAAAACCAATGTAAGTTTGGAAAGATGCTCCCAGACACAAATAATTGTTGTAAAATATTAGTTTAAGATGTGTTACATCCTTTTATGTTGTGGGATATTTGTTTAATTTAATATTTGCAAAGACATGTTGCATTTTTTATGTTGCATTTGTTTAACTCTGTTAAGCTGTTACTTTGCCTGCCTAAAACACCTGATTGGTCCAATAAAGAACTGAACCACCAATAGCTGGGAAGGAGAGGGATAGGTGGGACTGGGATGCAGAGAGAATAGATAGAAGGAGAAATCTAGGCTCAAAGAGCAAGGATCAAGAAAAGAAGAAAGAGAGGAAGACTACAGGGTCCAGCCACCCAGCCATGCAGCCAGACATGGAATAAGAAGGAAAGAAAGAGATATAGAATAAAGGTAAAAAGCCCAGAGGCAAAACATAGTTAAAGAGAAACTTTATGGGATAATTTAAGTTAGAAAAACTGGCTGAAACTAGTTAAAGTCAGGCATTCACAAATAAGGATCCGTGAATTTATCTGGAAGCTGGGTGGTGGTCCCTAAAGAGTAAAACAAACAAACAAACAAGCCAACAAACAAAACTACACAGAACAGTAACTTCCCAGTTTTTTTAAGTATCCCTTGATCTAGTAAAGTTGACATAAAATAGTGACAGGTACACTATATCATAGGAGGATGAAAACAGCTAAGGGTGGCCGCAAGGGTTCTGTTCTTGGTAGAACGGGAAGACTGTAGCACAGACTCATAAGCAGAGGCCAACAGCTTCAATCAGGGTCAAGAGAGGTAACCCCGACACCATCACAGACTGGATTCTAGCATTCTGAGGATGCGTCTACACTCAGAGTGTCGATGTGGGAAAGATCCATGTGCACACGGTATTCCAGGACAAGAGTTAAGATAAGACAGCCAGGGGAGTGAGAACAGGCTGAGCCAAACACTCCAGCATTCGATGCTGGGGAGACGAGAAACCAGCCAGGGTGCCTGGGAAGGAGCAGCTGGTGAGTGGCATGAACACCAGGAAGGAACCTGTTCCAGAGGCCGGGTGAAGAAAGTGTTTTGATAGCACATCTGTACGTGAAGAAGAGAACTGGCCATCCGACAAACAGACCCCAGCAAGAGTAGGCACAGGGTGTATTAGACACCCAGAAAAATAAAGATTAAGAAACTGGGAGCGTTTCTGGTGTGCTCCTAGAAAGGCCGAAAAATGGAGCAACAGCTTCAAGAGATGTGACATGGAGCGAAGACATTTTTGTGTAAGGAAAAGACAGGTTATTTTGAACCCTGGTAGGAATGAACCTACAGAACAGGAAGAAATGACTGTCTAGGCAGCAGGGTTGGGGTGGGAGATTACAAGATCATAGTCCTGGGGAGGGATGCAGTGGGACTCAGTGACTGCCAAGCGCTGGGCTAGGTGAAGGCAGAGACCATAGCATAATAGCAAGCAGAAACAGAAGAGAAAGCCAGAAGCAGAGGAGTGCTGTGACCCATTGGGAGTTGCAGGAAGTGAGAGGATTTGGCGCCCGCTCTGGTCTCACCTCTCTGCTCCTTGAAATGAGAAGGCAATTAAAAATTGAGACTGAGAGGCCAAGAAGAGAAGAAAGTCAGAGATGGTCCTTTGAAGCTGACTTCCAGCCAGGGTCCGTCTGCCCACCAGGGTGTACCAGGACAGAGGGCTAGCATGCCTCCTTCTCTTACATCCCCGTTCCTGGGGCTTGCCATGCTTGTGGGGGACAGCTCAGTCTGTCTGCATCAACAATAGACAGGAATGACCTCACGATGCCAGATCTCTTCCTTGTTCTTTCTCAGAAACCATCACAGTCAAGATGAATCCCAAGGAAGAAAAAGTAAAAATAATTTCAGAGGTAAGTCCCGGCCTCTCTCCCCTTGGGGCCCTTTGTGGGTAAGGACGTTCAGTCTGGCAACAACCATTTACTGCGCGTGTTAAAGGCAATGCTTCAGACAAACTCAGTTTAGACAGATGAGATAATTCTGAGAACCTGAAGAGCTGTGGGGAGCTGTGCTCTGCACAGTTGCTGGATTCATGAATGGCGACTGAAGTTCTAGAATATTCGGGCAGAGATGGCACTTCCAGCTGCCTGCCGGGTTCCAGAGCCTTCATCAGGAGTGAGGTCCCAGGAAAGCTGGCTTGACTGCAACTCAGGGTTGCCTTGTTGGGACACGTCTAATCGTTTGCTGACCTGAGACTGACTAGGAACAGCCACACGCTCGGATTCTCCAAGACAGAACTATTTGTTAGAAACACACACTCCCAGCTAGATTTCAGTTCATTTGAATACCAAATAATCATTTTTTTTTTTTACACCCACCAAGTACAGAGGCATGCTTGGACCAAAGTTAGTTTAATTTAACATATGCCAGAACAAGCACTTGGAGTGTTCTTCATCGGCCTTTGTTGGGGAAAGAGGCAGATGATAGATGATTAAGACTACACAGCCCCGCATAGCCTGGGGGCTCGCCTCTACCTGAATGTTCTGGAAATTTTGTCACCATTTCAGGAATCCAGCACACAGCAGTTCTCACTGTCTGTTCCTGGGCACAGCTCAGAGAACACTGTTCTCATAAACTTAACCATTTCTGATCATTGGAAGGTATGAATAAAAGCCTGTCCCTACAGTCTTGTCTTTTCTGGCTCCCTGTGTATCAAAACTCAGACCAGACAAGGGAAGCCACCTACAGTGGAGACCACAGCCCATTTAGCAGAGGCCAGAGTGTCTCTCCAAACCCTAACTCCCCCTCAGATTGGGGATCATGGGGTTGAGAACACAGAACACAAAGCCTGCAAGTACTTTTTGTTTTATTTTTAAATAAACAAAATGCTTTTCCGTGCATTGCATGCACGTCGGTGTGAGGGTGTCGGAACCCCTGGAACTGGAGTTACAGACAGGTATGAGCACACTGTAGATGTTGGGAACTAAACCTGTAAGAACCTGGATCCGCTGTAAGAGCAGTCATTATTCTTAACCACTGGGGCATCTCTCCAGGCCCCTGAATGCGCCCTTAATAAACTACACAGATGAACTTTAAGCAAATTGTCACATGCTTGTGAGCTACACACACCTCTGTCTGTTGTTCATTCATCCAGCAGTGAAGAAGGCCATGACTGTGGGCTTGCATTTGAGCCTCACATAACTCTTCCTGGACCCTGTCCACTGACTGAGGAGTAGGACATTAGTAGAAAACAAACGACCTCAATTTCTCAAGGGTTTTGTTCAAGTCAAAGAATTAGAAGTCAAGAATTAGACTTTGAGCCACGCCTGCCCACCTGGACATTGTCATCTTCTCAGGGAATCTCTGAGCTAAGAGCGGTCCTTCGCCAGCAGGTCTATGGAGAGGAGCGAGGATGGAGCCTCTGCTCAGAACTCCAGGTAGACAGAGCTCATCACAAAACCAAAAAGCCCAAGCCAAGCCCATTCTCTGGCTGGGATTTCTTGGCTCCCTCCTCTGGAACTGACCTCTGAGTCTTCCCTGACCCCAAAAGTCAAGGACGAAGGGGATGAATAGGGACGTGGGTCAGCTATCTGCCTCAGGTCTCTAGGAAGATTTACACCATTAACATTCAAGCTCCATGTTCCAATTGTGCCTCAGTGGATTCGGCGAGGCAGCAAGAGCCTTGATGTTTCTGTTGTCTATTCGTTTATTTTTTGAGATTACCTACTTTGTAACTCAGGCTGGCCTTCAGCCTACAAAGCCCAGGCTATCCTGGTCTTCCCACCTCAACGACTGAGGGAAGGGATGGCAGATGCTTACTACACATTCAGCCGTCTTGCAGTTTCTCATTCACTTAGAAGGGCTGATGCCAACATTTATAAATCTGCATAACAGGGAACGTTAAAGTCCGAGCACCTCAGAGATTTTAGCTCTGACCTCTTAGGGATAAAATATATGCTGCATAATGTGAGAAAAGAAAGCGATGGTCCCACTTTTCCCTCCCCAAAAATGTTCCCCAAATTCCCTCCAAGTTGAAACTCCTGCTAATTCAACCTAAGTCCTTTCCTGCATCTCAGCCTGGGGAGCAGCAAATGAAACCTCAAACGTGAATCCACTGCCTGTCCCCGCCTCTCCATCTGTCTTGGAAGGTCCCCTTGGTGGTTGCCTCTCTTTGAATGAGAGTGGGGACCACACTGTGTGTATATACTGTAGCCTCAGGGCCTGGTATACAGTAAGGGCTCAATAGATGTTCAAAGCATGAATGAGCACTTGTAGCAATAACAATGTCGCTTTAGCACCATCACCTGAATAATGTCTCAGTTAGTGTGGAAGTCCCCCGGTGCCTGCCTGTTTTGAGAAAAAGTGGCTAGTGCCACTTGATGTTGTTACCTGTCCCTTTGCTCAACCCCATGGTAGTGGGAGCTGGAGGATAGAGTTTCAGGAAGAAACTACCTGAACAGTCTCTTCTCTTTGTGTTTTGACAAAGGAGTTCACCGGCAATGATGTGGACGCAGAGGTGGGAAGACAGAAGAAGAATTCAAAGGTCCAAAGACAACAGAGGAAAAAAAAGGTAAAAATGAAGAGAAATTGTGTTGGTCTGTGCAGAATATTATTGATACATGTCACTGATGGACAGTCTGCATGCGCCTCTGGGAAGCCACACAGATTCCCCGGTGACACTTGTGGGACACTCGTGGGAAGAGGGAACCTCAACCAAGGAATTGGCCCGTCTGTGGAGTAATTTTTTTATTAATAATTGATGTAGAACAGCCCAGCCCACGTGGATAGTGTCATCCCTAGGTAGGTAAGTCTGGGCTGTATACAAAGGGTAGGTGAGCCTGACCCTGGCAGCAATCGGTAACCAGTGTCCCTCCATGGCCTCTGCTTCATTTCCTGGCTTTGGGTTCCTGCAGAGATGATCTGTCACCTGGAAGTGTAGGGGGCAATAAACTCTTTCTTCTTCATAAAGTCTTTCTTCTTCAAGGTGTTCTTGGTCGAGCAATAGAAACTTAACTAGAAATCCACAAAAAGCCTTCCCTCCCGTAGGTTCCAGCTCTTGGCTCACTCCTGGAAACTGAGGCAGGGATGTAGGTGGATGGTCTAATGTGTGATATCCTGGTGTGGGGCGGATATAGAGAGATGACGCCCCAAATAAGGCTATGCCCGTATTAAGAGCTTTTGTCTGTTAGTTTTGTTGTTGTTTCTTTGTTTCGTTTTTGTATATGTGTTTTCCTGTTTCTCCAGAGTCTAGGAAGCTAATTTGAGTCCTGCCACTGACGGTCATAGACCGTGGCGGACGGCAGATGGCAGTGCAGGATCACAAATCTTATGAGACTCCCTTTTTCTTCTACCCCAAGTCCCAAATTCACAGTTAACTCCTGTCTCCCCCAGCCTGCAGCCATTTCTCCCCCACCTCTCCACAGGAGTTTCCCGCCTCCTTCGCTGGAAGCATCCCTGCAAGGTAATTCAGTTCCCTTATTAAGGAACTGCCGTCCTGAGGAAGAAAGGCAAGAAAAGGGCTGTAGTAGACAGGGACTTGCCTGGATTAATCATGATGCCAGCCTGGGAGGGAGAGAAGGGAGCGCCATTTTGAGCTAGCAGTCACATGATGAGACTGCCAGGAGAGGGAGAGTAGACCTGGGAGGTGGAGAGGGGACTGGGAGAGTCAGGGAGGAACCTTCCTGTCAGCTCCTCGGAACCCTGCACGTTTCCACTAGGGAAAGCGGAGAAGACAAAAAGCTCCGTCTGCCTTTCCTGCAGGCTGAATCCAGCCCTAGGGTAAGGCTCAGGGGGCTGAGGAGAGCTGCCAGAGCACAGCTGCCCACTCTAGGAGACTGGGGACACCGAGACTTAGGAACACTCACAGCCGCATCGCGCCCTGACGCTTTTAGCTGAGGTTCAGCCTGTTTGTTGCTCCGCAGCCCTGGGCAGGGGACCCTGCGGGGTCAGATAAAAAGTACTTTTGAGCCACTTAGTGAGCAGAGAGTGACGAAAGATAAAGTTGCCTAGCATCTTTGGACCAAACAGGAGAAAGCCACAGGCAACGTCATAACTCTCAGTGGCTGAGTTTTGTAAACCAACTTTGTGGACATCCTTGTGTTTGTTTAATCTGCTCAAGAGCCTTGATCCCCGCTATGGCTTTATTCGGAAGACCCCATCCTTTTAAGTGCTCTATTTCCACCTGAACCTCGGTGCTGCAATTCCCCAAGCCTAGCGATGGTTGTGCAGAGGGAGTCCAGCGCTGCAATCCCCAGTACATAGCAATGCTTTTACAGAGAAAGGAGGTATATGCTTGTCCAAGGCTCATAGCCAGGCCGAGCTGACTGTAAGCTTTAGTCTGCCTGGCACAGAAGCATCCTTACCAGCTCTGCTTCCTCAAGACTTGAGGAAAACAGCACAAGATATTCTCAGGGGCACCCAGTGTGGAAACAGTATCAGCCCAGATTAGCCAGTGCCGCTTGGACGGTCCTGTCCTGTCTATATGGGGTAGGAGATGAAGTGTTCTGTTGCGATTCCCTGCGTAGATGTAGGCTTTTCTTCCTAGCAAATGTGAGAATCATTGTCTTATTTTGGGGTACCATGACACTATGGTGAGAAGCGCCCTAGTAACCGCTCAGACTGGTAACAGAGACCTGAACAACGGTGTACAGCACGGAAAGTACTAAGGCCCGGCCCTTCTGCGGTGACCCCACCGCATCTTAAGAAAGGGACTGAGCTAATGAAACACAGGCATCTCACACATCTGTCGTCTGTTCACAGCCACCTGCCACTACCCCTGAGGAAATGGTGTCAGACAAATTCCAAGGCGGTGGCCAACCCGAGACGATGGAGGGAGAACCTGAAACCAACCTCCTGAGCTTCACAGCCCGGCGGGGGCCTCGGAGTGAGTATCTTGCTTGCTTTCAGCTGGTGTTATTAACTGCCAACCACAGACTCAGCATTGAGCAATATGGGGCTTCACTGGGGGTATTGTTATTACATATGACCAGGGGTAAGGCTTCCCAAATAGGACAAGACAACAGGAATGTAGTCATTCTCAGAGACTGAGTTTTGGAAGCCCCTCTTTTAGGGGGCTCCAACTGTTTTTGCCATAACTCTGTGGCTCAGTTTCTAGGGTGGCATCAGACTAGAAGACATGTAGTTAGGGAGGGAGCTCCGCTATAGCCAGGAAAAGTAGGCAGCAGTAACCGAAGTAGAACTAGCAGAGATAATCAGATCTTTTAGAATTTGAAGGAAAGTGACAGAGACACACGTGTGTATGAAGCAGAACAAGAGTCAGTTAGACAGCAGAACAGGGGCAGTTTCTGAGGCTATTAACCCCTCACCACACTCACACTCAGCCCCTGCAAACTCACCTTCTACTTCTGGGAACCATGGCAAGGAGGCTGGGGAGGTGGCTTAGTGAGAAAAGCCCTTGGCCGTGCAAGTGCGAAGACTCGAGTTCAAATCCCCAGAACCCATGTAAAAGGCATGCATGGCAGCACATATTTGTAATTCCAATACTCCTAAGTAATACCTCCTATGGGAGGTGGAGACGGGAGAATCCCTCAAAGCTCACTGTCCAGCTAGCCTGGCACACACACATGTGCATACAACGACGAGACCCTGTTTCAAACAAGGTAGAAGGGGGATGGACACCTGGGATTTGTAACGGGTTCACTGAGGCGAACGCATACCTGCACTCAGACACACGGATGTGCACATACATACGTAAATGTGAATTTTTTTAAAAAGGGCCTTGGCTAGTCCTTGGACTTCACAGCATTTGCTCCTGTCCATGCAGTGAGCATCGTTCATTGTGAGTCCACAATGGGGAAAACCACCACCCTTCCCTCACAACCGGCAAAGTGGATTCGTCAGAAAATGTGCTTCGTTCTTCCAGTTACACAGTCCTTACACTCTTGTACTGTGGCAGCGCTGGGAGGTAGAGTCACTGTTAGACGTTAGAGGCCTGTGGAAGCAGCTGACCTAAGTCCAACACTAAGAAAAGTGTGGCTCCAACAATAAGGAAACAACATGCAATTAGGGCTGCTAGGAATCCCAGAAAAGCTGACTAAGATTGACCCCCACACACACCCCATCTCTCACCCCATCCCCCACCCCCCAAGTAGCTGTTCATTTTCTTACATGCCTTTGTCAACTTGGGCCGCCCTAACTTAATAGCATAGGTTGTGTGGCTTGAAAATTCAGAAGCGTATTCTTCTCACTGAATGCAACACAAGGGCTCCCATTTAGGGCAGACTCCATGGCTTTGACTCAGGAGACAACAGGAAGGACGTGTGTGAGGGGCCGGTAACCAGGAATAAAGATGCAGAGTGTGAGATGCTTCTTGGGTACCCAGGTGGACATGGGTTTATGGATGTAGGAGGCTGGTGGAGAGAAGGGCTGGGACTGGAGAGTCCTTCCTTGACCTCCCGCCTGTATTTTTAGGGGAATTATCCAATAATTCACAGCTCAATTCAATGCCATAATCCATTTTGAGTTCATTTTTGTTTATTAGGTAGGGATACAATTTCATCTTTTATTTATTAGTAAATTAAATTGTTTACATGGTTGGGAGAGCATGTTATGCCTTGGTGTGCATGTGAAGATCCAAGGACAACTTGTGTGAATCAGTCGTCTCCCTTCACTTTGGATCCCAGGGTGAGACCTCAGGTTGTCAGGCTTGGTGGCAGGTGCTTTTACCTGCTGAATCATCAGCTCCCAGTACCACTCTTCTATCTTTGGACATAAGTTTTCCTAACTCCATATGGTGAATATGGTGCTTTCCTACCGAAGGGTCTTGGCACATCTGTTGAGGATCATCTGACCATACAGTCAAGGATTTATTTCTGGGCTCTCCGTTCTGTTCCATGGGTTTGGATTTCTGTCTTTGTGCTGCTACCATGCAGTTTTGACTTTAACTTTGGAATCAGTTTTGGAGTTAGAAAATGTGAGGCCTTGAAGACTGTTTACTTTCAAAACTGTGTTAGCCATTTGCAGTCCTCTGACGTTCCTTAAGTACTTTAGGCTAGACATTTTTATTTTTGCAAAACAAAAATCATTGTGTTTTTCATAAGAATTATATAGATCTATAGACTGTCTGAGTAGTATTGACATTTTGACGACAGTGAGCCTTTAAATCCCCAAACACACAGTCCTTCCATTTATTTCTCTCACCTTTAATTTCTTTCAGAAATTTCAGTTTTGGGTGCGTGAGTCCTTTCCTTCCTTCACTGACTTCCTCCTAAGTGTATTACTTAGTTTTTGATGGTATTCTCAGTAGAATTGTTTTCTTAATTTCATTTTGAATTGTTTGTTGTTGATATATACAAATACCACTGCTTTTTGTGTGTTGACTTTATATTCTGAAACTTTTACTGAATTCATGTGTGACTCTAATGTCTTTTGTGGAATCATTAGAATTTCTTTATCACGTAATCATTTAATAAAGATAATTTGACTGTAACATCAAAATCTGGGTAATTTTTTTTATATCTTATTGCCTTGTTTCTCTGCATATGAGTCCCAGGACTATGTTGAAATGGCAAAAGCTACTATCTTTCTTTGGTCCTGATCATAGAGAAAAAAACTTTGGCATCAGCCATGAGGCTTTTATATGTCCTTTATTTTTGTTGAGATTGTTTCTCAACATATGCCGCTTTTACTCTGGACAGACGGAACAATGGGTGTGTAGAGAAACAGGTCCATCAGATACATCTGAAAATGTTAAGAACCTCAGACCACATTCTGTGCTGGGCAATGGTTTGGCAGTCCCCGTGCTAGGGTCTTGACTTGTGCTGTATTATTTAATTTCCTTAGTAATCCTATCCTCATGCGCTGTTAGTAGATTAGGAAGCAAGGTCTAGGGAGGGTTAACAGTGAGAAGTGACGGAAGCAGGTTCCCACTCTCCTGCACTGACCTGTGTTCCTACTTACTGCCAGTTGTATTGCTGTGGGCCCACAGACTTAACATCGGATTATAGGCTTGATTATATTTAGACTTAATAGTTCAACCCAGTACTACAAACCTAGCAGAGGTTTTTGGGAGCCCACAGGAAACTCCTAAAAAGGGGCAAAGAGCCAGTTAGCACCTTCATGAGACTGTAAGCCCAGATGTTCCTGATCTTTTTCCATAAAGAATAACAGAGTCCTCCCCTTACTTCCCAAAACATCGCACTTCCTATTGGATTGGTGTTGTTGTTGTTGTTGATGATGATGTTGTTGTTGATTCTGCTCTGTATTCAGGCCTTGCTTTGGCGAGGTGTGCGTGCTCACTTACCACTTGGAGCAGATGGTGGTCCCCATTCTCCCACTGAGTCTGTCCACCTAGATGGAAATGTGTGATTTTTACCCTGACCCTTTACTTCCCAAACTTTACACTGGCCCGGGCTATATATACATCAGCACTCTTCACCACGGGGCCAGCTCAACTGCGATCCCCCAGCACTCTATAATGTGCACACAGGTCTCCCCGTATTGTCAAGATCAGACAACATTCAGAGACGGAGAGACCCACACCTGTGACCACATGGCCTCTCACGCACATGTCTAGGCAGCGCAACTACTGGCTTCCTCCTTTCTCATCTAAGATACATATGATCCTGACAATTTCATTGATTACACACCAGCTGCAAATCAAATAAGCATCCGGTTTCAAAGCACGCACTTCCCTCATGAGTCCACCTTGCCCCGCGTCCTAACAGAGTAACGATCGAATGTGAAGACGTCCCTTCTCACTAACATCTGATTTTTGTTTTCCATTCATTCATGCTAGTCTCTCTGATTAAAGTATCACTTCAGAGCTAGTTCCTCAGTATTGGTGGAAAAGAAACTACAGTGAAATTTGAGTAAATGATATAGTTGATTTATTTTAGACATGCATTTTCAAAGTCAAAATAGAGAGAGACAGACACAGGAAACAGGTTTTCTGAAGTTAGACTCAGG
Organism: Myodes glareolus; assembly: GCF_982192425.1. Taxonomy (NCBI): domain Eukaryota; kingdom Metazoa; phylum Chordata; class Mammalia; order Rodentia; family Cricetidae; genus Myodes; species Myodes glareolus. The sequence continues at coordinate 62,596,868 of NC_142033.1, read as the reverse complement.
AGAGTTGCCTAAAGGAGTGAGGCTGGGTTACTGTGGAGCATCTGGAGAAGAGAGGAGAACACTAACCAAAGGACTCACACAACATAGTTTCAGTGCCCGAGAAATCTATGCTTCTCTGATTTCGTCCCTTCTCCTTTAATTGATAGCAATTGCTGATCTTTAAGAATGATATGTTGTTGTTGTTGTTTTTAATTTGTGCTGGGAAAGGCATTTAGAGGATTTTAAGATTTCCTAATTCTGCTTGGCGACAAGTCACCTCCCTAGCTAGTGAGCGATGTGATGGAAAGACTCTTGGTGGATGCTTTTGCATCTGGTCAATGGTAATGACCCATTAGTCAAGAGAGAGTGTAGTTTAAGTACACGCTGCTTGGATTTCCTCAGTAGGTTTAGATGTGACTTACTGTATCTAAAAGTTCCTAGACCTTGCTATTGAGAACCACTAGTTACATCCTGGATACGAGTTTCCATGTTCTTCTCTACTTTTTTCTTCTTAGTCCTCTCTCTCTCTCTCTCTCTCTCTCTGTCTCTCTGTCTCTCTCTCTCTTTCTCTCCCTCTCTCCCTCTCTCTCTCTCTCTCTTTCTCTCCCTCTCTCCCTCTCTCTCTCTCTCTTTCTCTCCCTCTCTCCCTCTCTCTCTCTCTTTTTCTCTCTTTCTTTCCCTCTTTCCCTCCCACTGACCCTCTCTCCTTAAGATATCACCGGGACATCCTAGTTGGTGCAGCTAGGTGAAGCTCTCCAGTGCAGCTTCTAAAAACACTGACCTTGATTCTGCTCTCTCCACCTGCTTCAAGACTTCTACAGAAAGCAGAGCCAAGACTCCTTAGGAGAACATTAAAGGCTCCCCATCACTTCACCCCCTAAATCCTGCAAACGTAACTGCTCCAGGTTCCTATCCCAATGAACTTAACATTCTACGCATCAAGCACCATCTTATTTCCTGTCTTTCTCTCAGGATGGTGTTGGGTATCAAAGAACAGAACTGGGACCAGATTGCAAGCATTCTGTTTTGGACTGAAAAACAAAAAACAGATGTTCATGAGAAAATGACGGGAAGCCCATCATTTGTCATGCATGACCTCATTGCCTTCATCAGCAATGACACCCAGTGGTGGTAACCCCTGATGTTGGAGTTATAATCTGGGGATAATCCAGCAAGGATGCTGTGGAGAGTCACATGCTAATTCACTATGCCCAACACACAAGAGCTGTATAGTTGCTCAAGTGGTTCCCCTCTGTATTCAGTAATATCTGTGATATGTACATTGTCCCAGCGACAGCCCTTGGCAGTCCAAGGGCTATAGCTAGGCCTTTAGCAAAGGTTACTCTAGTTGAAGAGAGGATTAACCCCTGGGACAACCTCGCAGCAGCCACCCATTCACCCAAGAAGCAACATGTTGGAGTTCAGTGCTGGCTGAGTTGGCAACTGTCTGTGCACCTTCAACATTCAGGAGCCACTCATTCTGGGCTTGGTCAAACCAATGTGACAGTCCCTAGCAGGCCAAGTTCTCCATGTCAGTCTCCAAGAAGCCAAGGCACATACTTCCACCATCAGAGCGGCTTCAGCACTGAGGCCTGTTTGCTTGTGCAGCCCTCTATGAGTAAAATTACATCCCTTTTTATAGTCAATTCACTCCTGAGGGGGAAATGTTTAAAAGTAATATTATTTATTTATTTATTTGTTTATTTATTTATTTTTAAGGCTTACCTCCCATCCCTTCAGCATCCAGAACAGGCTTTGCAGAATTTTCCATGAGGGAACGTATGAGGGAGAAGCTTCAGGCCGCAAGGGTAAGAGAGACAGTGAATGTCCCCTTCAGGACTGCCTGCTACTTTCGGGGGGTTGTCTTGCTTGCTTTGTATGCTTCAAACTGTGGAGCTGAGAGCCATTCAATCTATCCTTCAGGCCCTAAATGTTACTATACTTCACATTGGCACAAATGAAAATTACAGTGGAAAATGGCCGTCCTTGTTCTAAGCCATTGTCCTTGCTCTGATTCCTACAGAGGGACAGCATGTGGCCGTTTTATTGATTCTTCTTTATTCATGGGGCAGCTGAGGTTCTCTGATAATTTGTTAAATATAATACTTTCCTGTTTGGTTCTTCAGTCCAAAGCGGAAAATGCATTGCTGCGGGATGCCCCCTCCCCTAAGCCCCGGCGCCTGCGCAGTTCCAGTGAGAGAGAAACAGAGACTGAATTTGGCACAGAGGTGAGACGTGGATTCTTTCTACTTTGACGTGCGGTTCCTGTACTGTCTGACCCTCTTCTCCCCTTCTTCACAATGGGACAAAACTACAACTGTTCTTGGTATTGTTTATGGACTGAGTTAACATGCATTAACAGTGTTTTCTGAGAGTAACAAACACATAGTGGGTCCTCTCAGGTGGGAAGTGTCTTGGTTTTCTTCCTGAACTGGAGCCAGCACAGCTCCTTGCTCGTTTGCTATTTATGCTCAGCCAGCTTTCATTACCCTGCCTAGGGAATGGTGCCACCCACAATGGTCTTCCTACATAATCAACCACCAAGACATCTGACTTTACACACACACACACACACACACACACACACACACACACACGGGGAGGTGGGGGGGAGAGAATGTTCAGTTGCCTAGTTGATCTAGACTCTAAACACTAAGACTCTTTCCCAGGTCACTAATCACAGGTTCTGTCAAGGTAACGGCTAAGCCAACACAAAGGCTAATCCTCAACTTAGAAAATTTAGAATAACCTTAATTTCTGGATTTCTTTTGCTTTAATATGTCATTTTCCCCTTTATAAAGCCAAGTAAAGAGATAGAAGGCACTCAACAAGAAGATGATCCCCAGAGCCATTCAAGATTTAAGTTCCGTGATTCTGTGCGAAAAATCAAGTCGAAGCCCCAGGTTAGAAAGTCTGTCTTTAAAATCATGTCTCTTTCTGCTTTTCCAAAATCTCTAAGCCCAGATGCATATCCACATAGTTTATCCCTGTAGCTGCTCTGCATGCAAGAGAGGAGAGGGGTGGAAGGATTTCTACTTTTAAAGTCCTCGAGGCAAGATTAAAATACTGCCCCATTGTGGGGAGGGAAGAGGGGTGCAAGGAGGGCAGGGCACAGTAAGATGAGAGTTTGTTCCCCAGCTTTCATAATGAGGAAGAAATGGGGGTACCAACTCCAAAACAAAAACAAAAGTTGTCACTTGTTAGAAAGATGAAGAGATCCATACTTCTCATTATTAAACAAAACTATCTCTGCATTGGTCCACAGAACAATGAGTATACTGTTTGATGCCTTAATTATCTTTCCTGCAGCTATTACTTTTTTTTTTAAGTGCATTTTAATGCTTACTGGGATGGAACTGTTCACATTTTTTTTTAAAGTAGAGCTGGAGAAAGATGGTTCAGCAACTAAGAACACTGACCTTCTTCTAGAAGACCCAGATTCAGTTTCTGGCACCCCCTTGGCTACTCACGATCATTTTACTGCAGTTCTAGGGAATCCGTTACCCTCTTCTGGCTTCTGTTGGCACTCCATGCAATTGTGCACATATATGCAGGCAAAACACTTATCATACACATAAAATAATATTTTAAAAGTAATACTAGTACTTTATTTTAAATACCCAACCACTGTTTACTGCGCTTGTTAAAATCCGTATCCTATAATTCAGTTAACCTCCAGCAAAGACAATACAGTCAGCAGGCCTCCCCGAGCTGCCCTAGCCTCAAGCCAGGGTCAGTTGACTGTGTGGGTGGGGTTCATTCAGTTTCCCCATCTAAGCTGCTTGCTGTTTGTTTCTCTTCAGCCTCCTCCTGGCTTCCCCACTGAAGAAGAGGCCTATAATTTCTTTACTTTCAACTTTGATCCTGAACCAGAGCAATCAGAGGGGAAAACACCAGCAAAGGGTGGAGCCAGAGCTCATCAAGAGGACCAGGAAGGAGAAGAAGGAACATGTGCACAAGAGACAACAGAGAAAACGGTATCCGATACAGTGATGGCGGTGGGGGGCGGCTGGGAAGACGAATGAGGGAGAAAGGGCTGGGGAGGAGTCTGCACCACCCCATGAGGACACTCACCCGTACCTGGCTTGGAAGCAGGAGGACCATGATGCCATGCGAATTGACCTCGCTTGACTTTCTCTAACCCTTGTCGCAGCCCACAGATTGATTAGCAAAGGCCTTGATGAAATGTCAGTCTTTTCTTGCGAGCAGAGAAATGAAGTAGCATGGCTTGAGGGCTTTCTTGCTGGACTTTGCACAGTGTTTCCTCTGTACTTTGTACTCAGAGGACTTTACTCCAGAAGCAAATAAGACAGACCCACCTCTCTCCCACAGCCTTACAAGAGAGTCCATTTTTATGCCAAGTACCACCCCTAAGTATACATTATTCTGTTATCTAACTCTGAGCCCATGTTATCAAATAAGCATCGTCAAAGGCTGTGAGCCACTTGATTTCAGGATTACTGTTGTTTGGGTTACCACTTCTCAGTTGGTTTCCTCTGATACACAGGTGGAATAGCAAAAAGTGACCAATGAAAACTGGGAAATATGAAAAATATGCAAGGTCACCTTCATCTGAAGCAAAGGAAATACAGTGTGTGTGTGTGTGTGTGTGTGTGTGTATTTGTGTATGTGAATGTGGGTAGGTATGCTTCACAGTCCCTGTGTCTAGGCCAGAGGTCTTCAGAGTCTCCCGACATCTTCCACCTTGCTTGAGACAGGATCCATGATGTCTGTCCATTGTGTGTGGCAGACTGGTTGGTCAGTGACCCTTCGGGGCTTCTGTCCCTGCATCCTGTCTCCCTGTGAGAGAACTGCAACTACAGATGCACTCATTCCTCACCTCATGCTTTTATAGTAAGCACCCCTACCCACTTACCCATCTCCCCCAGCCTGGAAAATCCAATTGTGCTGTAAGATGTATTAAGTTCCATGGGTTCAGTATTAGGAATTCTTTCCCCACGTCTGCTAAGAATCTTGGTGGAACGTTTTCTTGTCACTTTTCAACGTTGTGCAGGAAGAGGAAGAGCTGCTGAATGGTAAGGATGCCGAGGACTTCCTGTTGGGCTTGGATCCCACAGCCCACGACTTTGTATCGGTCAGAGCCGCAGAGTACGAAAGTGCCCATGTTCGCCTGCAGAAGGAGAAAGAAATCCTCTTCACACCGAGCCGGCTGGCAGGTACTCACTCTTTCTCTCCATGCTCAGCTCGGGCGGTTTCACATTCTGCAGATGGAATATGCCTGGCACGTAAAGACGACCCTTCCCAGAGCTGATTCTAGGTTTGAATGTGATGTGCTTATTCACAACTATCTTTGGGAGCTGGGGAGATGCCTCCGTGGATATAATGCTTGGCATGCAAGCTTGACAACCCGGGTTTGGGTCCTGGCATTCATGTAAAAAACCAGGCGCAGTGGCACCTGCCAGTAATGCCAGTGCTGGGAGTGAAGACAGGTGGATCCCAGAAGCTGGCCGGCCAGGTGAGCGCTAGGTTCCGTGAGAGGCCCCATCCCATCTCAGAAGCTTAATGCACACACATTCACACTCACCTGAGCACACACATGCACCAGCTCTGTGGCCAAGCAGGAGTGGAGAGCAGACTTCAACCAGGAGCGGCTCCCTCGGTGCCTTGGCTGAAGATAGGAAGAAATAAAAGTTGCATAAATGATAACTTGGTGCATCGCTGAGGAGATAATATTCCTGAATGGCCCAGAGCAATAACCAAACTCCATAGCCTCTGTTCCATTACTGTTGCTGTTGTACACAACAGCAGTTTTTAAAGGGGTATGTGCTTACCCCAGGGGTGCAGGGAAAACGCCATCCCCACTTTACTTTTGCTGACACGGTATTATATCCATGACAAATAAGGATAAAATGATTGGGTGAGCAGTCAACACTATTTTAACAAAAACTTTTAGAGGCTACCAGATTAGCGCTGACCTGGTGTTCAGTATGCATGCACAAACGTCTTAGATGAATGAAGATGCTAAAGAAGCTCGTCCCATATTTTTAGAGGACCAGAGAAACGTTTTCTAGAAATGGATATTTCTGGCTTGGGGGGTTAGTGTTTGATGGCCACACACAGGCAAGACAACATGGGATTTCTTGTCATTCAGAGTAAGATAGTTATGAGTCCTATAAGGGTTTCCTCTTGACCTGAAAACCATCCCATCCTGCCTTTTCTTCTGTCTTCTCTAGTCCACTCTGCTACAATAGGCCCCACAGCCTTGACAGAATCTAAGCCCTGCTGGAGCACCTCCCCAACACAGAGCCCCAAGCTTCTCCCTGTGATTGAATAGTTCGCTGCTACCCTGTGTCCCCTCTCGCTACACCATAGCATTCTGGGAACATGTTTGTTTCCCAGTATGCACAGTACATTCTTCTGTACAGTGATACCTGGCTGAAGGGTAGGGATGCATTCTGAGACTTTATAGTTGTGTGACCAACTCACCGTGTACTTACACAAACCCAGGTGACATAGCCTCCCATACATCTGGGCTGTGTTTAAAGCCATGACTCCTAAGAGAAGCCCTGCATAACACATCGCCATGCTGACACTGGAGGGACTCGAGGTCAAGTACAGGGACACCTGGAACAGAAAACTTTGAGCTCCATTGTAACCTCATACGATTGTGGGCAGAACATCTCTGAAGGAACCAGCATGCGGTTCATGTGAATGACTTCACGTGCCCTTCCCTTGCAGAGTGCAGCCTCCTGCAGAGCACATCCACCCCCCAACACTAGGTTGGCAAAGTGTCTGCAACTGAGCAGACTCCTTCTTGTATCCTGAGTTCATCCCTCCCTTCCCTAAGTGCCTATCAACCTGTGGCTCGTCACCAGATGTCAGTCCCTAGTGTCATCCTATAGCCCTTGCCTCTTGTGACTGCCTGTTGCTCCCACTGCCACCTCAGCGACTCTACACAGCATCAACCTGACCTGGAGCCCTGAGGCACATGAGCATCTGTCACTAGGAGGTTCTCCGCAAAGATCTGCTTTTATCTGAATAAGAAGAAAGACAGAGGGCCCTAATAATAATTCAGGTCACTATCACTTCACTCAGAAAAACGCCCTGTTTTCAGTGTCGGGCAGCAACCCCAGGTCCTTGCCTATGTCGGCCCTGATCTCTCCGCTGACTGAATTACCAGGCTGTGAGCATTTTAGTTTGCAAAGCATTTCCTTGGACTTGACATCATCTAATCCTCCCAGGAACCCCGTGAAGGAAAAACTATTAGTTCTTGTTCAAAAGAAAAGAGCTCCAAGTGCCTGGCCTGAATTCACTAGGCTGAAAACAGTAGCTCAGTCTCCCATACCCCAACCCTTGGTTCTGAACGTTAGGTTCTCCTCAGCACACTCCTCTGCTGAGCTCGGCTCTGAATTATTTAGGTTCTGGGTCTTAAGTACACGGGTCTATATGAGATTGCAAATTATTACGTTCCTCTTTTCCTTGGTTCTGCTTCTAGAGATTAATTTGGAAAATGCATTTTTCTCCATAAACGGAACCTCTGGTGCTTGTTGTAATCCCCCAAGTGGCAGTTCGTAAGGTGAGGCTGGCGCTCAAGTCTGTTGTGTTTATTTGTGAACTCCCTAGTGCCGACCTATAAGAAGCTTCCTGAGAATGTGCTGCAGCCCCGATTCCTGGAAGATGAAGGTCTCTACATCGGGGCAAGACCAGAGGTGGCACGCACCAATGAGAACATCATGGAGAACAGACTGCTGATACAGGAGCCTGTGAGTGGGGACCTCATTCCCCAGAGGAATCTGGCGCCTGGCATCATCCGCCAGACTCATTTCCTCTATAGTTTGTCAAGAGGATCTTGTTCTTTCTGGTTTTGCTTTTTGTCTTTGTCTCTCAGTACATTCTGGGACCCCCAAATAACACCGCCTCTCAACAGCTCAGAGCACGTCTCCTGCCAACTAGGTGCCAACATTTTCCCAAGTCCCAAAAGTTTTTAATTGCCCACATAGAAAATTATCTCAATTCTGGGTTTGCCACCCTTAAGTCTTTAATAAAGAGAACATAAGATTCTTGTTAAACATTTAATTCCTTTTTTTTCCCCTTGATTTTTCAAAACAGGATTTCTCTGTGTAGCCATGACTGTCCTGGTAGTCCCTCTGCAGACCAGGTTGGACTCAAACTAGAGATCTGCCTACCTCTGCCTCCCAAGTGCTGGATTAGAGACATGCATCACTATACCCAGTCCATTTACTTGTCTTAACTGTAACTTAATAAGTTGGGGTGTTAGTGAAGAATTGATTTCATGGATACAGAAACTTTTAGAGTTCTTTTAGGGTCCAAGGTGACACATGAAATACGTAACTGAAACAAAAATTGTATGCCAATGTTTGACAAAATGTTTTTTGCCCAAATATAAAGGAATATGGTCCTTCTCTCTGCTTGATCCACAGGGGAGGAAGTGGTTCGGAGATGACGGCAGAATCCTAGCACTCCCCAGCCCCATCAAGCCTTATCCCTCAAGGCCATCCCTGTCCACACGGGAGCAAAACACCAAGGCCGAACTGGAGACTTTGTACAAGAAGGTATACATGTCCTGTTCACTTTAATCTCTTGTTCATGGGTGAAAATGAAGCTGCCCTGCTCACTCTTTAGCTTGAGTTGGGTTCGTAACATTCTACTTAGTTCTTTCTAAAATAAGTCGTCACCTCATTCAGGAAGCCCAAGGAGCCCACCTGATCCCAGCTCGCACAGGTGTGATGTCCTGGCTAGGAAGGGCATTGTCAGTATCCTTATTTGCGTAATCAAGGTAGCTGCTCTTATTTTCCCATTTCATTTGCCCCTTCTGTTCTTTTTATTAGTTACATCTACTAGAAGATGGTTTCTTCCTTCTTCTTGTTTTATGCTCTAAGGGGAACTTACTGTCCTTCTATCCCTTTTACTCTCCTGTCTGAAGCGCTCTACTTGGCCTGCTTGGGTCCTTGATTTAGCACTCATTGAATGAACTTGGTCCTCAATCTCTTTCTGTGCCTGGATTCTTGGCCTATCATATAGGATTGGCAATTGTGTCTATCTCCTGGCAATTCTGTGCAGACTAAGTGAGATCATATGTACGGCCATAACAAAATATCTGAAGCTTGGAGCACCATTTAGAAAAGACGTGTATTTATCTCACAGTCCTAGGGTCAGAGAGCACAGCAATTGCTCCATTCTGCTGCGAGTCTCAGGGCAGATGCCATCACAGTGATGGGCACATGTGTAGGAAAGCTAATGCAATGACAACGGAAGGCACGGAGACAAGCCAAAATGGCGGGGCCCGTTTTATAACAGCTCATCTCTTGAAAACGGGTCTGCTCCATGTGACCAGCAACAATCCCTTCTCAGGACAGTGCCACTACAACCAAGCCACCATCTGCCACCTGTTAAATGTATCAACTGTGTCAGCAAACAGCAACACCTCAGGGGCCAAACTTAGAGCATTCCATACTCTGTGGGATAAAATGGCCGTCATTTGTAACTTGCAGTATCTCCATACTGATAGACTGTAACAGAATGGGAGCATGGAGACCATTCTCTGAAGCAGAGAGATGGGTGGAGTAGCCTCAGGCTTCTCCCAGAGGGTCTGAGCTCTGGGCAATGCTTTGCTCTCTGAGCCTCTCCTTCACTGAAAAGCAGGAATGATAACACTGCCCGTGACCCCAGGTCCTAGTGATTGCTGAGATGACCCTTGAGCTGCCCCTTTTTGCACTTCAAACTTCTGTAACTGGTTTTTACAGGCAGGTGTTAACGAACACTGCTTTGTGTGGAGTGTGATCCTGAAGCAGGTTTACGCACAGGTAAACAGGGGGCATTTATTATTGTCTATGCATCTCCTACTTGCTTATCACAAGACAAAGAGGCGTGATGCAATTAGTAATCAAGACAGCATGAAACGTACCGTCTTGTTACTCATGGGCCCGTGTCTTCTTTCATCTCAGTATGAAACACTAGTGTAATGAATCACTAAACTGTGAGTTAGAAATTAGAAAACTGAGGTAGTTAGCAGTGAAAGAGTCTTTGGGAGCTAGCGAGTTCAACCTGTTCCTCTGAGCAGTTCTAAGCTTATGTGGACATGGACTGCAGTTAAGGGATCAGATTGTCAGTTGCACCAGGAGAACGCCGGGACGTGAGACCATAAGGTCCTATTTCACCTCACGTGGATGGCCTTCCACCTATAGACATAAGCTGAGCTGCTAAAACTGGCGATTTTACCTTATGGAATACTAAAGAGATTGCACCAATCTCCTGGAGACCGCTAAGCCCACACAGCCAAAGGCCCTGCCTCCCCTCTCCCAGCACGGACCTGTACCCAGGATCCAGGTTCCAGCAGACTCCTCCTCCCATGGGAAGTACCCAGTCAAGAGTGGAGGCATGGCTAGAGAAGGACAATACTCCCTTCTCAGATTAGTTTAAATTGGCAGATATTCTAGTTTCGTTTCATTGTTGTGACAAATACTCTTTCCAAAAGCAAGCAGGGGAGGAAAAAATTTCTTTGGTTTTCATGCCCAGGTCCTAGTCCATCCGTGAGTCAGAGCAGGAACACAAAAGGAGCTTCATTGAAGGCAGACCTTCCTGCTGTCCCACACAGCATTACTTTAGACCAAGTGATTCACTCACAACCAGGGGAGTTCAGCGGTTACCGATGTGGGGTGGTCACCGATCCATGGAGCTTGATGGCTCACAGGGTCTTCCTCAGTTAACTTCTTTTTATAGCCCAGGACCACCTGCCCAGGAAACGGCACCACCCACCCTGTACCAGTTAACTATCAACACAGCCCCCCACAGATGTACCCGTAGGCCAGTTTGATCTCGACAGTTCCCCAGTGGTGACTCTCCACTCAGGTGACTCTAGGTTGTGTCAAGTTGACAGCTAAAACTAACCAGGCCAACAAATAACACTGTATGTTTTTCTCGTGTCCAGCATGACGTTTGCAGAATAAATACACTGTAGAATGGTAGACTCTGACATTACTGAGCGACTACCTCACGGTTGCTTTTTAGTGCTGCTAGTGCGTAACAGGTACTTTCCTTATACTTTTCAAGAATACAATACGCCACCACCAAAGCTCCACGCTGTATGATAGATCCCTTGAAATTGACTCTTCCTGGCTGTACGTGTGTTTTCTCTAACATTTTCCCCTTCCCCTCTCACTACAAGTGCTGCAGAACTATTGAGAGTAACCTCAAAGAGGGGACCAATCTCCCCGACCATCATATGGATGAATAAGTGCAGGAAGTGTGAGATGCACACAGTGACGGTGTTAGTCAGTTTTCCTGTTCTGTAACAAACTATCTGAAATAACCCACTTATTTATAAAGAGAAAGATCCGGGTGTGGTGGTACGCAGCACTTTTAATCCCAGTGTTCAGGAGGCAGAGGTAAGCAGATCTCTGTGGGTACGAGGCCAGCCTGGTCTACAAAGCTAGTTTCCGGACAGTACAGGCTACACAGAGAGGCCAGGTCTCAAACAGCAGCAACAACAGAATACAATGAACAGGTATATTCAGAATGTCTTGCTTTCTATTCCACTCTGGGCCTCAGCTGTCTCTTGCGCCAAGGAGCTTTTGTGTGTGTGTGGTGGGGGGGCTGGCTTAGTTTTCTTATCAGATGACAGAAATGCGCTCCACTGCTGAATCAGGAATCAGCAATTCCTTGAGCTCTTAAAGGACTCTTGATGCCTGGCACTGAGAGGACCCACCTCAGATGCTCATACATGAAGAAAAACAGCTAAGCTTCAAATAAACTATGCAATTTAATGCATTTTAAGGGGACCAATCCAAGCCAAATAGGACAAGCATAACAGAAAATGCAATTTTTCTGATGATAGTTGCAAAGTGGGCTAGAGCAGTCATTTTCAACCTGTGGATCACAACCCCTTTGGGGGGTCAAACAACTCTTTCACAGGGGTCACCTAAGGCCGTTGGAAAACACAGACATTTATTTACATTGTGATCCATAATAGTAGCAAAACTACAGTTATGAAGTAGCGATGGGAATAACTTTATGGTTAGGAAGGTTGAGGACGCTTGGGCTAGAGTTACTGAAGAGCCGCCGCTGTAGCCCTGTTTCTTCCTTTCACCCTTCTGCATTGTTCCGTCTTTAATTGGAAGCCTAATCTGTACTACCTGTGCTAAGTTTTGGGACTCTAAAGCTAGCAAGGTTGAGCCTGCCTTTAGCCTTTGTGCCTTGTGTGAGGAGACAGAGAAGGAGCCGGAGGCTAAAGGTCGTGTGTTGGATGGGGGTTGCCTGTGATCAGAAGTCTGCCAGTTTCAGGCGGATGTCGGGAGTTTATCCTTGATGAAATTAGCTCTTTCCCTGTCTGCTGTTCTTCACAGAAGTTCTGTATTGGTGGCAAACGGTGAAAACTCAGTGCAAACTAGTGTAATGGGGCTCTGATGGGTCCCCACAGCGAGGTTAAATTATCCAAGTGAAGGAGGCGGTTTAGAAAGCAGAGCCAAAGAGTGGGACTTGGGCTGGGTGCTGGGAGAGTCCCTCTTTCTCCCTCTTTACTTGGGTTCTTCTTGCCTAATGGGGTAGGGTTAGGGGAATGACCCTTCATGGCCTAGCTTGACAGATCCAGAGAAAAGGAGTGCTACTTGCCCCACATTTCACACTATCAATACTAAGGACAAATGGCAGTTCATTGTAAAGGGATCATGTCCCCACTCAGCTAATAGCCCAGGCAGTACAGCATGGTCCCTGAAAATAACCTTGAAAATGGGATGGTCTCCAGGAAGTCCTGAAAGAGAAAGATGTGGAATCTATCTGAAGTCTGCTCTGAGCTTCGTTATTATTTTCTCAGGACCGTAGAAATTTATGTTTTTTAGTCCTTCAATGTAAATATATATATTCTTTTTAAGCTTCTGTTGAGAATGCCTTCAGATCACCCACTAGCGTCTCCTCTAGAGCCTTGCTCTTTAGTTTTCAAACAAAGGATCATGTCAACTTCACAACTTGAAATACACTCTGAAAATACTCTCTCCTTAGGGGAAATTGTTGCTGGTTTTTTTTTTCATGATAGTTCTCAGCCTATAAGAAATATAGACAGATGGAAGAAGACAAGATCCAGGATTTCTTCCTCCTAACACGGTGAGGGTTAGGGATTCTGAACGGCCGAACTTAAGGTAGAGAAATGAACAGGAGTTACCAGACCATGAGCTCATCCCGAGGTGGAAAAGGAATGCACGGGGAACGTGCCCAGGGCAACATTACAAGATCATAACAACACTCCACCACAGGCTCCTACTCATCCCAAGAACACAGGCTGGAACCTGAGGACCACACCCCGAGTGGCTATAACTCTGGAAACTCCCATGGGGAGGGAACAGCGAGACAGAACTAGCAGCCAGAGAGGAAACGCCCATCACATCCATTTCGTTGTATAGCTGTCTTACTACAGTGAAATCACTATAATTAATGCAGGTTTTCTGAGTGGTCATAAGACTGTATGGATTTCATTGCCACCTCTCAGTTTCCTGCATCTTTCCATTCTCATAGATGATTAATGCAGCAGACACAGACTGAAGTTGGCGGGGGCGAGGGGTGTTGGTCTAAGAACAGTCGCTCAATTCTTTTGCAGGAAGGAGCTTTAGAAGCTATTAATATTAACTGGAAAATTATAAGACTGTTGTGTCATAAATGCGTTATTTGCAAGTTATGAGGCTAAGTGAGTGTCAAGGCAGAATTGGTGCCCCGTCCTGTATTGCCTGTGGAGAGCACGATCAATACTCTCTACGTTTAATTCCTCCACATGGCTCAGGTAGCAGTGCCAACTTCAGGCCAGAAGCAGTGGAATCTAGTCCCGACTCTACCCTGAACTTGCTTTGTGACCTTGGGCAAATTGCTATGTGTCTCTGGGCCTCTGTGTCTTCATCTGTAGAAATGGTTGACTGAGGAGAAATGTTTAAGTGGCATCTGTCAATCATGTGCTTTGCAGCACTTTGCATGCACCATTCTCTTTAGTCAACAAAGAAAAGTGGGTGTTTGCAGTCCAGTGAAGTCCAGCTTCAAGTAGCAGCTGATTTAGAAGGAAAGAAGGTCATTACCTGGCAAGATGAGGTCTTGAATGTGCAGAAGAGGGGATTCTGGCATTAGAGAGTCACCGCTGTAATGTTATTCCACAGCTAATTAAGAAGAGAAAAGGGAACTCAACATTGTGTGTGTACTCCTCTCTCTCTCTCTCTCTCTCTCTCTCTCTCTCTCTCTCTGTGTGTGTGTGTGTGTGTGTGTGTGTACTCCATCTCATACATCTGTATGTATGTTTGCTGTGTGTGCTCTGTATGTTGTGCATGCTGTGAGTTTGTATGTTATGTGTGTGTGTATGTACACTGTGTGTTTGTATGCATATGCTGTGTGTGGTGTGCATAAACACATATCTCTTTTATTTAGTGGAGTCTCTGGCTTTGCAGTTATTATTAGTTGTCAACAAAACTTCCTATATTTGTATTTCGGGTGTAGCATGCTCATTTGAGTCTTTGTTTGCTGGTAAGATTATTGTGTTCTTGCTTCTTCATACTGGAATTCAGAAAAGGAATATATGGTTTATTTCATTTTACTCAGTCAATTCTACAATTTTCTTCTAGAAGAGCAAGCTATTGGTGTACATTTAGGGTTTGTGAATTCTTATGAGTCTCAATATAGTATGTTCTATATTTAATCACTAAAGCATCCAGATTCTTCTTTAAAATGACATTCAGTGTACCCTTAATAAGAAATCTTATAAATTTGACAATTTCAAACTGTGTGCAATGTATTGTGCTCATATTTATCCCCATGACACTCCTGAAACCCCTTCTTTCTCCCACCTCATTCCCCCTTCTTCTTTCATCAGGCCTTTTATTTTCAAGCATCCTTATAAAATGATTGTGTGACATAAAATATCATAATCCTGAATAGGAAGGTATTAACTATTCCCCAGTTCCTTTCAAAATAAGCATTATTCGCCAAATCTACATTAGCCTGTGTTCCAGTAGCTGCTGATGGTCCCTGCCTAAAGTTCAGGCTCAGCTTCATCAAGCATGGATGGTTTCCAGGCACATGGTAGAACTAAATCTCAAAGATGCCACCTCTGTTCCTACTAGAGCAGAAGACCCCATCCCTTGCCTTTTGCTTGTTTTCTGTTGTGGTTTGTATATGAACTGCATCTCACAAAGGGCTGATGTGTCAATGATGGGATGCTAACTTCACCAAACTTGCTCTGAGAGTTTCTGGAAACCACAGCATCTCTGATGCTTCCTACCTTCACCTGTAGAGACAAGAAGCTGTGGGGGGGAGTTAATTGGCATTTTGTGAATTGGTAGACATGCTCCCAAGTTCTTCCTATGTATCGTCTCAGTTATTCATCTCAGTGAAGAAATCAGAGCTCACCTCTGCAGAAAGCATTGGGTACTCTTTCCTAAAGCAGCCTCCCCTGGCAGCTTACCCAGCAGAGACTGTGAGCTCAGGTAATGCTCACCAGCTCCAATAATCAGTGGCGACTGCTGGGAAATATTTTGGAGAGGTTCTAGAAGGAAAACAGTCCAATATGATACACTATACACCAAGGGATTCCCTTGCCATTTTCTGCACAATGGGCTCCACTTTCCCCACCCCTCTCCCTATGTTATTCCACATGCTACAGATCTTAAGATCCTCGTTACAAGAGCGGGACATCTGTGATCCAAATAATAACTGGTTTGCAAGGGACCATACACTCCTCACGTTAGAAAATATTTTCAAGGTCATCAGCTGCAGAACCCAAGACTTCAAGAAACAGGAAAGGCCACAGGGAAAAGATCCATGATAGTTTGTATCTGACAGCCTTCCCTTCGAGGACAAGAGTATGCTGTGCTTTGACCTTGGTCTGCTCTCTTTGACAGGCAGTGAAGTATGTCCACAGTAGACAGCATATGATTGGATCTGGAGACCCTCCGGGAAATTTCCAACTGGACATCGACATTTCGGGTTTAATCTTCTCTCACCATCCCTGTTTTAGCCGAGAGCATGTTTTGGCATCCAAGCTGGCCCAGCTGTATGACCAATACCTTGCAAGACAGCAAAGAAACAAGACGAAGTTTCTCACAGATAAGGTACTTGTGTTGGCCATGTTTGTTGTCAATGGGGAAGCTTATTCTAATTAATCTAGCGAGGAGTCTTCTAAAATCAAATGTTTCTGTCCCTTATGTCACGTATGACACTGTCCTACCCAGAGTCAAAAGGAAAGTGTCTTCCTCTTTCTGTTGCTGTGAAAAAATGCCCAGACAAAAGTAAGTTGAAGAAGAAAGAGAGTATTTTGGCTCATGATTCAAGATACAGTCCTTCATGGTGAGGAAGTTCAGGATGCAACTTAAATTGAAGCAACTGATTGCATCCATTATCTAGAACAGAGAGCAACACATGCATTTCTCCATTCTGTATGGTTCAGGATCTCTGTCGAAGGAATGTTGCTGCCCACAGTAGGTCGGTCTTCCCATCCCAATGAACTTGGTCAAGAGAACCCCTCACACGCATGCCCAGATGCCAACACGTGATTCTAGGTCTTATCAAGGTGAAAATTTTGGGTTACCTATTACAGGAGAGTACAAATGGCATGCAGTCAGGGAACCCAAATTCCACTAATACAGGAAAATACAGATGGTGTGCAGTCAAGGAGCCCAAATTCTGCCGCACACATTTGCCTTGAAGAGGAAGGCTTGTGTGTGCTACCAGTGACTCAGTCCGTGAGGTGTGCACACCGTGCGATTCACAGTTATTATGTGATGAGGTGATCTTAGTTCCTGGGACTGTTAGTGCCTTGCAAATGTGTCTGTCCTTAGAGACATTCTCCTTTTCTGCAGATTTTCCCAGAGTGTGGCACTCAAACACAGGCCAGCCGCTGCAGCTGCTGCAGAGAAATGGCTACCCTTTGGGTTCTCTTTTAGTGTGATGCTACCCCCATGAGACTTCTCCTGGCAGTTGTGGCTTCAGACAATTTTAGACTTCTGCCCCGACCTTAAAACCTACTGTCTGCATATGTGGCTATCCTATAACCGCCCCCCCCCCACTCCAGCTTAGTGATTTCTTCATATCAAAAGAAAACTAGTATGTGTTAAGAACCCAGAAAGACCTGGGGTTATCTTTGAAAGTAATTTGTTTCTGAGACACTTGGTAAAATTTATATTTCTAGTGAACATTCTGATTATCTGGGCCCCAGAGCAAAGATGGGTAAACACTGTTCCATAGAATTCCAGATTCATAAAAAAAAAAATGGGTGCATCAATTCTTTGTCAGTGTTGGGTTTGGTGGTTTCAGTTGAAAGTCTGGAGAGGCCCAGAGCCTTGAGTGTCCACAGAAGCGCTCTCACCATTTCACTCAGGATGTCAACGTTTCTGACACAAAACTTCTCCCCCTATCTTGGTAAGCTTCAAGCGCTCAGAAAGGCTGTTCAGACCGGACTGAACCCAGAGACACCTCATCAGTCCCTTGACACAACCCAGAAAACCATCAATGACTATAAATCTGAAATTCGGTGAGTAATAAAGTTTTCAAGGACCCCCCTTTCTTCCCTATTAGATGTGTATTTACAGTTCATATTTCCAGACTTTTTTAAATGCACTCAATTCATGTGAATTTCTGCCAAATGAAACAATGATACTAATAATCTAACATATGAATGCAGAATTTCAAGTCTAACAATAGGAACAAGGATGTGAAGAAAGATTAGCAATCAATCAAGGAAGAAGGAGGGGCTCACAGGCCCTACCTCCCTTACCTCTGAACTGTTGGCTATATATAGATTCTGGGAGAGAAGGGAACACTGTCTTTGGTTGGGCACCTACAGGTGAGGTCACCAGGCTCCAACTCCACAGTCATGCAGATGGCCCTGGTTGATCTTGGAGGGTCATGAACATAATTTGTGGGAGGGTAGAGAACAGACAGGGAAGGTAAAGAGGTCAAAGGAGTAAGGAAAAATGTGTATATATGTGGAGTTATTAAAAAAAATTAAAATGAGTCTAGCACAAAACGGTGCCCACGATCTGGAACCCAGAGTTTCAGGGGTGTGTACTCTGGGGATCCTGATGCTGTGTCACAGCGAGGCACATGCCAGGATGTGTGCAGTATTGTTCACAAAAGCGAGGTGTAGAGATAACCCAGTGCTACCGGAATCGCACCTGGGCAGACACCGACATCTGTTGCGTCATTTACGATGGATGAGCCTGATAGCACGCTCCCCCATGGGCGAAGCTGGAAAGCAGCCTGTGATCGACCCCACAGGCTGTTTTCTGTATGGTGTGGCCCACGGAGCAGTCAGAACACATGAACAATACTCATTTGTCATGGGTAACACGTCTGAACTGCACACAGAACAGGTACACACCCTGTTCTTTGTTCTGGGAGGGCAGGAAGGGGTGTAAGTTTGGGGGGGGTTGACCTTAGTTGTCATCATTACATTTCATTGAAAAAAAACCTGAGTAACTGAGAGGCAGCTTCAGTGGCCGCATCGTGTTCAGTATCTATACTTTCCTGTTCCTTTGAGTTATTCATAATTTTAAAATTCAAAATGTAAAGTCCTGATCATTGCTCCTAAATAAGGAAATATAGAATATGAAATTCCTACCTCTCAGGGAAAGTCCTGGTGAACAGTTTTTTGCTGGTTCCATGTACTGAGAGTGCTTACACATGGGTTTCTGTGTGCATGCGTGTTATTGTTTTGGAGAATTTTTTCATATTCTATTCCATCACCCACATTTTTTATGTGCCCTGTATCTTGGCTCTTTTCCTCTCGCCACACATCTGTCTCTATTGTCCAAAGGCCACCATTTACTATAATAGATTTATTATACAGTGTGAAGTCTCCAGTGACAGGCATTACTCAATAATATTTAAATTGTGCAATAATTAAGCTCCCTAAATCTGTGTGTGAGTGTGTCAGTATTTCTACAGAACAAATTCTTAGAACAGAAAGTAATAAATCATGGAGTTTCAATGTATGTTTTTCTTTCTCCAATCTAGGCATGAATTGGAAATTCTTCTCGCAAAGTGGGAATTAGTGCAGTTTATATACTGGAAAGGAATGAAAAGTATGCTTAAAATGGAAAGTATTATTATTATTGCTATAGTTATGTTGGGTGTTCGGCAGTCTTACTCATTATACAGACAAGCGTGGCCTCAAAGTTGTGACAATCCTCCTTGCCTCAGCCTCTCGAATGCCGGAGGTACAGGCATACACGGTCGTCTAAAATTATTCCTTATATTTAAATCATCACGGCCTCTACATGAGGATAATTTTAGTTTTAGTGTAGTGTGGGTATGAAAACAGTGACGGGTGAGAGAGAGAAAGAGAGAGAGAGAGAGAGAGAGAGAGAGAGAGAGAGAAGAGGAGGAAGTAGACAGAGACATACAGAGGGTGGGGAAGGGGAAAGTCTAGGAGAACCCCGCTAAAACTGACTTCAACACAGTCACCTTCCCCCCCTCCCCCAAGAACTGCACTGATGAATCTCTCTGAAAAACAGCCGACCTGGATGTGAGGCGGCTTCACAGCCACAGAACACTACGGTTACCCACAGCCGTTAGAGACGGAGACGTTTGAGAATCTGCATGCATGCAGCAGTAAAAGAAGGGATCCAGGCCCTGTCTGAGTTTTCACTCAGAGAAACGAGCCTTATATCGATGGCCTATTGTAGGATAGCTTAGGGTGTGGGCCCTTTCCTTAACCCCTAAAACCAGGTGATCATCCCTCAGCTCCCCCAGGGCTTCCTAGACCGACATCTGCCCAGTCCTGGGTTGGTACACTTGACCTGGAACAGCACCATCTGAAGCATTTTTCCATTTGACTTGTTTTTTCCTCCAAGTTGACTTTTTAAAGCAGCACTGAGACTGTTGCAGACCCAGAAAGTATACGGCAGGGGTCATGGATACCATGTGTTGCTAAGGCAGGGGTCATGTTGCCATGTGTTGCTAGGAGAGATATGAGCTCTCTACTAGGGCTTCACACTAGATGTGCTCCCTCTGGAGCAAATAAGAACACAAGGGCTGCAAGTGACATCCAGCTAAACCTCTGCATCATAATCCTATCTATGGCCAAATTACAAAGCACTCACATCCGTACCATCTGCACTCATGACCCTGCCCCTTGCTCACTCACCTGCCTCTGAGGCAGATTTTGCTGCAGCCTCTGAGACCTCTGTAGTCCTCTCAGTTCATGGACGTTGACTCTCAGCCCCACCTACATCACCTATTTAGAAATCCCTTCCGTGATGACGTAGTTGTCCTTCTTATTGTCCTTGGTCCATTCTACCTTCTCTGCCTAGTGAATGAAACTGTAAAAATGCCTGAGGTGTTGTTGTTTTGGCCCTTTAAAACCCGCCTTCTCTCCTAAAAGGCATCCTCTCCTGTGGATTCACAGAGGTCAGTGGTTCTGCAGGTCTTCTCAGACCTGGGTACCCGGTCCCCACGGCAGATCTGCTTCCGCAGGCAAGATTACAATGAACTGACGACCCGGCGCCCTACTCAACAATTGCCCTTCTCTCTTCCTCCACAGCTCTGCCACCATTTCTAATTAAATGTTCTTCTGAGATTCTTGGCTTATTTAACTCATATGGCAATTTTTTTGTTGTTGTTGAGAAAAGTTTTCAGTATTTCTGGGAAATTATTTTGTTGGGAACTGCAAAAGGAAGTAGAAAAAAACCATCTGAAGGTGTTACACAACTCAGTAAACTAACTTGCTATTTCAAGTTTCTTAAAAATAAGGCAAGGGACGTAGCAGATAATGGGATAAAGGAACATCAGACCTTTAATGATGACAGACTTCTGTGGGACGGTGGCCAGGCTAGGGTCCCCACACACCATATGTGTTACCCTATCTTCACAGCAAGACTGCGAGGTGAGTTCTGTTAGCATGCCTGTTTTATAGGCGAGTATGGCGAAGTGACATTGCTTGTCCAAGACCAGCTAGTAGATGCCAAAGCCAGAATTCACAACAGGCTGTCACTCTCCTGTCTTCTAAGGACATCAGAGATCCCTGAGTCTTGGCTCCCCAACAATAGCTATCAAGCTTTGCCCCCCTCCTTTTCCACCATGACCTACTGAACAACTAGGCAGCTAGACCTACTTCCTTCTCCACACTGTGTCTACAACCAAGTCACTCCAAGTAGAACTGTCATTCCCCGGCATGCCTACAGTCAGGAGATGCTAATTTCTGCAGTGCTTGCCGTCTTGGCTTCCTCGAGCTGTTCTCATAGGCTGACCCTATGTCATGCCAGCATGTCATCACACACGTGTATGTTCATCTCCTAAGTTAAACTGCAATTGCCAGAGCACAGGAGCGCCGAGCTACTACCTTCTCTATACATGTCTGTACCCTGGACCGGTACAAGGCACCTGTTCTAAACCAACCCACCAGCTGATTTACAGTGCACTAGAGTGAATTCGAGGTCTGAGTTTGGTTACCATTGGCAAAGGGGGCTTTAAAGATGCATTAGGTGATTAAAACGCAGGTTAAATAACTGACACGAAGAGAAATGCCACCTCCTCAACTGAATCCAAAACTGCTTCTCATCTCATCAGCACTGAACCTTCTCCAAAGCAGGAACAGCACTGCGTCATTTCTGAGCGGAACTCGTGATCTGTGCGGACAGAGAGGGACCTCAGTGCTTGGCTGCCGACTGGGATGCCAGCATTCTTAATCCATGACAGTCACTCCCATTAGTCCCTTCCTTTCTTCACTACAAAGGCAGCTGTTGGTTGGAGAGAGTCTGGTCTGGAAAATAATTTTAAATGATGCTCTCGTGTATCAAGTTCGGATTCAGCTAGAGAAAATAACTTAAAGAAAGCTTCCAAAGCACAGATCTCATCCTATAGCCTTTTTTTTTCTACTTCCTTTCACAGCTCCTAACAAAACAGTTTCTCAGAAATACTGAAAACTCTTAGCAAGAGAAAAAACCTGTCATATGTGTTAATTAGAGAAGTGAAGAATCCCACGTTTACCTAGAACTGTGGTAGAGCCGTGGAAGAAGAGAGAAACTTGATGTTGAGCAGGAAGCTGGGCTGAAGTTTTATAGCTCCACGTAGAAGCGGGGGTTGAGTCTTGTAGCTGTCTACTTCAATATGCAATCGTGAAGCATTATTAACATCTCACAAACTAGCACAACTGATACAAGCCCATCGCTTATTCCATCTCATAGGCAAACTCGAAAACTGCGTGATGCTGAACAAGAGAAAGATCGGACACTGCTTAAGACCATCATAAAGGTTTGGAAAGAGATAAAGTCACTGCGAGAATTCCAGAGGTTTACAAACACACCGCTGAAGCTGGTCTTGAGAAAGTAAGACTTCTCCGATATCGGTTTATTGGGCTGTAACATACATCAAGAAAGATGGGCAGTGCATAGACATAGTTTAAAACCTACCAGCAAACAGCAGCAGCCATGTACCTGCGTCCTGGGCTGAGCACTGCAGGGACCCGACAGTCACTGTGCATCTCCCCAGCAGCAGTAACAGCTGTTGGGACTTCTGCGCTCATCATGTGCATAACCCCTAAGAACGCACACTCTAATATTGCTTGTCTTTCACTTTTATAGAACCAATGTATAAATAGAGTTACTCCTCTGTGTTTTGTGTATTTCAGTGATTGACAGTGTGTAGCTATCGTTTTGTTTATAAAACTGAGGAGATGGCTCAGTCAAGAGCCATGAAGACCTGAGTTCAGATCCCTAGCACCCATGGCAAAAGTCAGGCATGCTTGCATGAGTCTGGAATTCTACGCTTGGAGTGGGGATGGGGGCACAGATGGATTCCAGAAGATCCTAGCCAGCCAGTCTAGCCAACTGGTGAGGATTGAGTTCAGGAAGAGAGGCTGTCTCAAATGATAAGGCAGAGAGCAATAGTGGAAGATGCTAACTATCTGTTTCTGGCTTCCAGATGTGTACCCATGCCACTCATGCGCACGTGCGTGCACGCACACCCACACACCTTCGCTGTATACATTTTCAGACTTCCCTCTTAGTGTGCTTGCACCTAGGTTTCCAGAAATGTCCCTGGAAGGGACACTGTTGAGTCCTAGAGGACACATTTCTCCACTTGATATTCTTATTCCAAATGCATTCCAGAGGAGTGTTATTGCTTCGTGCCTTTCCCGGTGTTCCTGTCACCGGGTTGGGGGTCAAACATCTGTTGGTATAATCTCAGTTTCCCTGACTGCTCCTAAGGGTGGGCCTTTTGTGAATTAGCCATATTTATACCCTGTCTGTGAGATTCGATCGAGTGTAATGGCCGTAGATGCCTTATCTATGTTCTCCTTTACCTATTTGTGATTTGCGAATTCACTTAAAGGGAAAAAGTTGACCAGAAAGTGGACGAGGAAGCATATGAAGCAGAAATTCAAGCTGAGATCCGCGAACTGCTGGAAGAGCACACGGAAGAATACACAAAGAAGATGGGGGAGTACAAAGCATTGCACCAGCAGTGGAAGGCCTGGAGAAGGGCCCAGGTTCGTAAAACATCACCCTGGAGTAGGGCTGCCTAGGGAGGCCTGAGACAGGAGGAGAGAAGCTAGACCAGCAGGCCACATGGGGGTCTCCTACTGGCTCTTCTGTCTCTCTCTTACCCCCTTCCTGGGGGGGGGGCAAAAGGGATTGACTGGTTAATACGTTTATTCAAAAACCCACCCCAACCCTGTGCTGTGCACAGACGCCATATTGACAGTAATGTTTATATCAGTAGCGGACATGCTAAGTGTGTCCTTTCCGTGCGGCCACTTGGAATGGAGGGTGTTGAGGCCCCTGCTGAAGGCTCTGAGGATGTTGTCTCAGAAGCCTTGGCCTGTGAGGTGTTCTGTGCTTTCTCCTTTTGGTGGGAAAATTGAGGCACAGGGACTTTCGGATGGAGACAGCCAGGGTGGGGCTGCCCAGGTACCCGTTCTGAGCACCGCACTCCTGAAGAGCAGTCCTGGAGACTGTTTGGAAGCCAGGTCACCTCTTACCCAACAGAGGGCCAAAAAGAAGAAAAAGAAGCAAACAGCCGAAGGGCCCACTGAGGAGGAGGAGGTCGAGGAACCCTTTCCCGAGGAGGAGGTCGAGAAGCCCATCCCCCCAGAGCTCACTGACCCCGCTGTCATAGAGGAGGAGGTGCGGGAGAGAGTAGCCCACAGCAGGAGGAGGCCAGGGGAGCCCACCCTGGTTCCGGAGTTGAGCCTGGCAGGGAATGTGACCCCCAATGACCAGTGTCCCAGGTAAGACTATATTCTAACCATACATGATATTGGAATGTACCAAGTACATACATGTTCTAACCATTGATGACACTGGAGCATATTCACATGTACCCACGCACACACATCAGCACATGGTAAGGCAAGTATATAATGTATATATACATGTATATAATGTGACCACATGACACCTATGAACAGAGGACTCATGCCCCCGTACATAGGCATAAGGTGGCCACGTGAAACTGCTGATGTATGCCTACTTAGGTGATTTCCTAGGGTTCTCCCACCTTTACACCACACTTGTCACTCAGGAGCACTTGTATGGAGAACCCCAATGCAAGTCAATGCCTGGCCTCCATAGTAGCTGACTGTACCCATGCCCCTTCCTGCTAGCACAAATGCTGAGGTGTCTCTTGGCTTCTTGACGCCATGTCTGGATATGAACTGTGGGGATATAAAGCATTAAAACTGATACTCCATGTAATGCTGAAAAGAGAATTTCCGTTAGGGACAAAGAAACATTCTGGGGGGTGTAGAACTGGCTGCTGCACATGGGTGTATTTAACATGAGCCCTGCCTCAAAAAAATAAATAAACAAAAGTAAAAAACAATTAAAATAATAAATGTTGTTTTACATATTTAAACACAATAACATTTCATTGATATAATACCACCTCCAAACCTTCTGTGTTTTACTTTAATATTCTAACTTTTCACTTTTGTCAATAGGCTGGAACTGCTAATGTCTAGTGGTTTTTAGCGCTATCTCTGCAAATGCATACAATTAGAGGCTACACTTGAAAGGTGTGGTCTGCTGACCATCTTCCTGGTTCCAGGGCTCTGATGCTTCGGCTCTCTCCAGGGGCCAGAACACACTGCTTTGTGATTCTGTAAAATAAGACCTTCTTTGTGAAAACATAAAGGATAAGTTTAGGCCAGGAAAGGGACCTCGCCTGACTGCTAAAATGTGCTACGACTCTCTGTGTAAAACCTGTTAGCTTTGCTCATGACTGTTACTTGTAGCTTAACTCCTTTAGGAAAAGATTTTCTTGTTGTTTATGTGTCTACATGTGTATGCCACGAGTGTGGGTTCTGTGGGGGTCAGAAGAGGGTATCGGATGGGCTTCCCTAGAGCCGGGGTTATGGGCATTATGAGCTGCTTGACTTGGGTGGGTGCTGGCAACCAAACTCAGCCCTGAGAAGAGCAGAAAACACTCCTGCCCACTGAGCCATCTCTCCAGCCCTGAATTAATTCTATTGAAAAAGGAGTTATGTTTACTTAAGATTTTGTTTTATATGCAAACATAAGTCTCATTTAAGAAAATTGAGGAAGCTGTGGCTCAGCAGGGACTGAACTCTGACTTTGCTGGCTCCCCCCTCCCCCGCCATGCCGTTTTCAGTTCCTGTCAATGATTTCCCCATTAGTTCCCTGCTACAACATTTGATTGTAGTAAGCTCCTCAAGACCTGTCCTCGTCTGGGTCAAATAGGGGCTGACGTGACCAACAGAGTTGCCACCATTTCTCTTGTCAGGTTCAGTATCCACTTAACAAATGTGTGGTGATCCTTAGTAAATTAACAATAACCACAGCTGTGAATGGTCTCCCTTTCCAGGGCAGAAGTCTCGAGAAGGGAAGATGTCCGGAGGCGCTCTGTGTACTTAAAGGTGGTTTTCAACCGCAAGGAGGTGTCCAGGACCGTTAGCCGGCCACTAGGGGCAGATTTCCGAGTTCATTTTGGACAGATTTTCAATTTGCAAATATTCAACTGGCCAGAGAGCTTAATGCTTCAGGTATGTCTCTTAACTATAATCCCTGCCCCAAAGATTTGTGGCTGAAGATATAACACGGTTTTAAATCATCTATGGGACCCTTACTTATCAATTCTCTTCGGAAAGTCAGTGAAAACAGGTCACCACCCTCGCTGTCTACAAAGGCTGGTAGGGTGACCACTGGGACCAGAGAGCTCCGAACTTGATTTTCTGAAGAAATATTTCAATATGACCATCTGCTACTGTCTCCTAGATAATGCTAGATCTTATCATATTGATAATTTTAATTATCATGCTGCTGTATCCCAGGAAACAGGAGGGACTCAGAATCAGGCTGTCCAACAGCCTGGTCACAAAAGGAGTTTACGAATGACACACTGAAGGCCAGGGCAGCCCAGCACAAACCCTAATAATGAAGACCGATACCTGAGAGACGCTCTATTGCCACTGCGGCTGGCTGAGTCTCTTCTCGGGTTCCAGGTCTATGAAACTATTGGTCACAGTGGTACCACCTTGCTAGCTGAAGTCTTCCTGCCTATCCCTGAGACTACCCTTGTCACGGGAAGGGCCCCCATCGAAGAGGTGGAGTTCAGCAGTGACCAGCATGTGACCCTCGACCATGAGGGCGTCGGAAGCGGTGAGCAAACCTAACTGTTCTCAGTAGCTCATGGGTGTCATTGTCAAATCTGAATGTATCTTTTGTCACTTCCCAGAGAGTTATCAATTATCACCAAATACTAATAAAATTGCTATCAAAACCTCAAAAGAAGCCAGGGATAGTGACTCACACCTGTGACCCTAGCACTCAGGAGGCTAAGGCAGGGGGATTGTCAAAGTTTAAAGTACAGAATAAGACACTGTCTCAAAAAGCGGGGTGGGGGATGTCAACAAGACAGCTCAGCAGGTAAACGCACTTTGTGCCAAGCCTGAGGGTCTGAGTGTAATCTCCAGGACTCACATGGGAGTTCTTTTCAGTCCTTAACACATGTTCATAAGATAGAGGATTGCTTGCCAAGTCATTTCTTTACAAAAAAAAAAAAAAATGACTGCACTGCTATGAAGTATTTTACAATATGGACTAAAAAGCTTTAATGTGATCTTTGATGCCTTAATCCCACTTGTAATAATCTTTTGTAAAGAAAAAAATCTGAAATGAAAATGAAGCATTGTGCACGAAAAGATAAACCACAGTTAGACAGATGTCTAAGGCTATAAAAGATACCAACTTTAATCATTATGTAGAGATTATTCCTTAGTGTTCTTAATTCTAAATTCTAAATAAGATGTATGATGGACCTTCTGGCTCCCTCCAGCATGTTTCTCCGCTTCCTTTTAACCTGCATGATGACCTTCTTCTTTCCCTGCTGGACTCCTCCAAAGCCATCAGCTCCCCGGGACTGTATCTACCCACTGCAATTCATTACTGCTTTACCTGCCACTTGCTGTATTTTCCAGCCCTAGAAATTGTTTGTTTTCCGATCATCCTGGCCAGTTCTAGATGCTTCTTCCTTTCATTGGACTCTCAATCATTTCTTTTTCACTCATTTATTCTTTCCCATTTACTTTATGTAAACATACTAAAAGTTCTAAATGTGTTTAATATTTTAGCACACACCTTTAATCCCACTGCTCAGGAGTCTGGGGCAGACAGATCTCCTGAGAATTCCAGATCAGCCGGGTCTACATAGCAAATTTCAGGACAGCTAGAGCCACATATGGAGACCTTGTTCCTCCACCCAAGTTTTTCCTCACAATATTCTCTCTGATCATTCTAACATCAATCTCCATATTTACTGACCTAATTCTGTTGCTTCTCATTCATGATGGCTCCTTCTCTCATTTGTCTGGTGACTTTAAAAGCTTTACTTCATATCCGAAATTTCAACTTGAGAATTCTTCAAGGCTCCAATTCTAAAAATTTGGAGACTTAGTCATGGCAAGCTACATGACTTCGGGAGCCTTGTATCCTGTCTGAACGCCACCTTCCTCATTCATGAATGCACCCAGTGGTACCTCTACTGTGTGAAGATGAGGGTGGCACAGGGGGACAGTGCTACTGGTTTATGTTAACAGTAGTAAGGACATTCCAGATGAAGACGCCACGGTGCTTACAAACTTTTCTTTCCTGTCGTTAATTAAATATAACTAGATAGACGGATTTTATCATTAATTTCCAACTTGTGGGCGTCATCACAGCGAAGTTTTATGGTAGCCACAGCAGTTTAACTCTTTGTTTGCCTGTGGCTTGCCAAGTCTTCAGAAGTCCGGAAGTGGCCTCACTTCCTTTCTTCAGAGGCATTCTACAGAAAGTATTTGTTTATTTGTTTGAGACATGGTCTCTCTATATAGGCCTGGAACTTGATGTATAGATCAGTTTGACCTAAAACTCAGTGATCCAACCTGCCCTATATGCCTGGCCAGAAAGCATTCCTTTTTTAAAAAATAATTATTTTATTTATTTATATTTTTTGTGCATGAGTGCTCTTGCATGTATACCTACATGCCAGAAAAGGGTATCAGATCTTATTGTGGATGGTTGTGAGTCACCATGTGGTTGCTGGGAATTGAACTCCGGACCTCTGGAAGAGTAGCCAGTGCTCTTAACCACTGAGTCATTCTCCAGTCCACAGAAAGTGTTTCTAATCAGGCTTCCTTGGCCACAACTTGAAAAAGTCCACACCCCTGCCCCTTACAGCACACACTTCATATCTATCCATATCTATCTAGTATATTCTTCTTTGGTGTACACTGCTCACCAGCATGCTAAACATTTATCTCATTTACTAGCTCCATTATACACACTCAGACATAAACATCACAAGAACAGGGCTCATCTTAAAAAAAAAAAAAGACCTCACACAAGCTCATTTCTTTTGATTTGTTTAAATTTGTTTCTTCACTGCTAAGCTCAGCCTGAAACAAAATAGGAACTCATGTAAATGTCTTAAATAAATGAACAAATTTCCCTTATACGTAAAAGCTACAGTTCAGAGAAGGTTAAGTAAGTTTTCAGAGTTCTTACAGTTGTGAAATGGCAGAACCAGGATACTGCATATCCATGATCTTCAGGCTAGCACACTGTGGAGACTCTACTCTCAGCTGTTAGCGAGAGCTTGGTCTGTGGAGCTTTGCCTGAAAAGGTCTAGTGATGCGGCCTTGGCTCACACACTGCTCCGACCACCCCAGCCCCAAGTTCCATCTCTCTACCATCAGCCCTCTTGCCAGGCCTGCACTCCCTCCCTTCTAAGCGTCGCCCTGTGGACCTTGATCTTCCCCCAGGAGTGCCCTTCTCCTTCGAAGCTGATGGCAGCAATCAGCTGACTCTCATGACCTCAGGGAAAGTGTCCCACAGTGTGGCATGGGCCATTGGAGAAAACGGGATTCCTCTGATTCCTCCACTGTCACAGCAGAACATGGGATTCCGAAGGTAACGTGGCTAGAATGAACTGGTGGCCAGTGTTAGCACGGTTATTATAACACGGAGTGGGGATCTTGGGATGTCATGCTCGTTCCTTTTATTTCCAGCAGCCTGTATTTTCATGGTACTTTTAGCTTTCTTAAGAGAAAACTTAGAACACAAATCACCTGACATATATAGGATGGCCATTGGTGTCAGATACAGCTCACACACACACACACACGAGCAAAATAATATACCTCCATCATAGAGAAGATGCTTTTTCTTTTTCTTTCTTTTTTAAAAATATTTATTTATTTATTATGTATACAATATTCTGTCTACATGTATGCCTGCAGGCCAGAAGAGGGCACCAGATCTCATTACAGATGGTTGTGAGTCACCATGTGGTTGCTGAGAATTGAACTCAGTACCTTTGGAAGAGCAGGCAATGTTCTTAACCGCTGAGCCATCTCTCCAGCCCAAGAAGACGCTATTTCAAATGACTTAACATATGAAAATTCAGGATGAATTTTGCTTTGTCCCCATCATTCCCAATAGATCCCCATACCAACTTGCCAGAAGTAAATGCATCTCTGTGGCAAGTCAAGAACACTTCTGATGGAGACCCGGCTGTGCCCGGCAGCTAGGCATTTTCTGATCTTGACACTGGAATTTAGTGCTGATGACAGCCCCTAAGCTAAGACTTTGGCCCCTCCTGCAGTAAAGTGGGGAATGGGCAAGCCAAGCGTGATAAATCCCCAACTCAGCCATGCTGAGCATGGGTCTCCTTTGTGTTCTGTGTCCAAAGCTGCTGTCCTAGTGGCCTGGGAGGTGAGGCAGCGGGGTTCCCTGGACCACAGGGGCCAGGATGGGAAATGAGGAGCCCTTCACTGCATGGGTAAATGTGGTATTGAGTCACTCTGGCACTCCTTCTATTCCTACTTCTTTATTGCCTTACAACATATAATAATTAAGAGAAGAAAGTGGCCAGCGTCTCTGTAGTAGGCTTCCTCTCGTAGAAGGTTCTGGCTGCTGTGAGCAGTGTTACTTATGCTCAACTAAAGCTCCCGACTGTTTCTCCTGTTTGTTTTTTTGCTGTTTCTCCAGTGCTTTGAAGAGGGCAGATGCCATCTCATCCATTGGCACATCAGGACTGACGGACATGAAGAAGTTGGCCAAGTGGGCAGCAGAGTCCAAGCTTGACCCCAATGACCCCAACAATGCCCCTTTGATGCAGCTGATCTCGGTAACATGGTCAGAGATGCATAAACCACTTCTCAATTCTAAAATACCCTCCCTGCCCCTGGCATGCATTTTCTTCTACAGCTGTCTGGAAAGCTGTTCAAGAACTCAAGAGCTGTCGATTACAGGTTTAAATTTTAGCGTTGCCCCTTCCCCGGCTGTGAGACACAGTTGAGCATCAATGTTCTAAACCTTGTGTGGCCCTCACAGTGGATGGGGAGGGTACAAGCTGATATGCATCAACTCTTAGATGGGCACACAATCCGCATCCAGTAGATAGAATTAGCTTATTTTGTTACTGTCTCTGCAGCCTCTGAGAAGTCCCCATTGAATGGTTCTATTTCTCGACTACACAGAGGAAACTGACTTTAGACTCGGAGCGGCTTGCTCACAGCCTCACAGATAATAACCAGATCCCAGAGTGCATGCTCGTCTTCTAATGCCTTCAGTAGTGATGGGGTAGTTTAGGAGCTCTGTCTACAGCCATGTGACCCTGAACACACGCAACTCAGCTTTCTTCAGATCAGATACAGGGGGTTTAACTGTATCAAAACAACTGTGAACAAGTGGGTGTCTTATAGGGTGACCGTCAAACACATGCTCATTGTCATGGCTTTTCAGATGGATAATTACAAGTGTTCTGAAACTTTCATTTTCATCCAAGTTTCAAGACAAACCATATTATTCAGT
The DNA here is from genome assembly GCF_982192425.1 of Myodes glareolus. Taxonomy (NCBI): domain Eukaryota; kingdom Metazoa; phylum Chordata; class Mammalia; order Rodentia; family Cricetidae; genus Myodes; species Myodes glareolus. The sequence continues at coordinate 62,565,633 of NC_142033.1, read as the reverse complement.
TTTTGTTCCTTACAACGGTTCCTTCTGATATGATGCTGCTTAGTACAGAGAATAGTCACATCAGAAAGAAGAGCCCAGGCCACCTCCAGTGCGGCATAGTTCACAGAGCGCTTTTACGTCATGTCTTACCAACTATCTCAAAATCACCAATAGATATACTTGTCCATCACATCCTTTTGTTTTTTTTACCCGTTGATTTGTCCACAGAAAAACAAAGCACAGGGGTTTCCTTCCAACTGGTCTCTCTTTAGGGGCCAAGAGTTTCCCTAGCATACCATCAGGGTCCCCTTTGCCATCCTATGACCCCAGAAAGTCCCTGCTCATTGCCATGTTCTTCCTAGCAGGAGGTCACAGCTGGTAAAGCACCAAGCTAGAGGCTAGCAGTACCTGAAGGGAACGGAGTCACTCCGTCAGCTTCGCCGTGGTGTCCAGGAGCTGTTCTTGCTGGGCTCTAGAAGTCGGCTGACCCATGCCAATCTCTGGCTCAGTCGCAATAACCAAGGCCATGAGATGCTGTTCAGACAGGAGACCACGATGATCTCTTCACGGTGGGGGGTGAATGAAGCCAGCTGACAAGGAGCCTTGCGCTACACAACTGCGTACAGGGATTTAACACACACACACACACACACACACACACACACATTGTTAACACATCGAGTCATCTTATTCCTAGGATGCACCTGGTCAAGGCACTGCAACCTGGCATGAAGCTCTCCCTTTTCACTTTGCATGTTTTCATAACAGATACCTAAAGTGAAATTAATTTCTATTCTTTTGGAAAAATGATTTATGATGATTAAAAAATAAAATCCACTAAAGTATATGGAGTAGCACTTGCTTGCTGCCATTATTTTAATGTAATTTATCTTTCAATTCTGTTGGTCACAAACTGTTTGGCACCCCCAAAGCTGAGTCAGAGCCAATTTCTTCAGAAAGTATCTGCCCGATAACTGGAACTATGTGCTTTCTTGCTCTTGTAGGTTGCTACCAGTGGAGAATCCTATGTCCCCAGCTTCTTCCGACTGGAACAGCTGCAGCAGGAATTCAACTTCACCTCGGAGGAGGAATTAAATAGATCCAAACGGTTCCGGCTTCTCCGTCTTAGAAGCCAAGAGGTGCCAGAATTCCGGAATTATAAACAAATCCCAGTATATGACCGAGAAATTATGGAAAAGGTATTCCAGGTAAGAAATTATCCAAAGAAGCCGGACAGTAGTGGCACATGCCTGTAATCCCAGAATTTGGGAGGCACAGGCAGGCGAATCTCTGTGAGTTTGAGGTCAGCCTGGTGTACAAAGTGAGTTCCAGGACAGCCAGCGCTACACAGAGAAACCCTATCTCGAAAAACAAAAAAGAAAAGAAAAAGGCAATTGCCAAAGAGGTTAATGAACTCTGCTATGGTTTTGAGCATGCTGCTGGATATGTTCCCTGTCACTGTTCCCAGCGATGCTGGTTTCTCTACTTTAGCAGAATTAGAACTGTAAGGTTGAAAAATAACTTCTGAGCTGATATTGCCTTAGTCAAGGATTCAGCTCCATCTGGGTAGGGTAAGTCCATGGTAAGCACACTCTAGGACACAGTGGCAAAGCATGGGAGAACAAGCATAGGAGGATTTGAATGTCTAGGGCAAGAAGGAAGCCAGCGACCAGGAACTGCATCTCAGGGCAGGAGAGGATCAAAGGCTTGGCAGAGCAGAGACAGGAGGGACCCAGTTGCCCTTGAAGAACTATGGAGAATGGAATGTGTTGATGGTGCGGGCCAGCAGGAGGCAGACAAGTCTGCGTGAGAGGAGGCCAGTGGAGTTCTAGAAATTACTGTGATTTTTCATGCAGGAACTATTCATGCCAATTTTTTTTAGTTACTTGGATTTCCTGGAATTAATCTGAACCCACTATTGAACTTCTTCAGTCACAGACTGCAGTTAATTAGATAATGAAATTTTCTAAAAGTGTAAGAATAGGATGGAGAGATAGGTCAAGTTCAAGTGCCAGCACTCAACATCCATAACTCCGGTTTCAAGGGATCTGATACTTTCTTCTGAACTACATGAACACTAAGCACACATGGTGCATATATGTACATACATAGAAACAAAATATTTATACATATGAAATTTAAAAAATCTAAAAAATAATTTTTAAGATTAAAAAGAAAATTATGTGGAATGTATCTGTGCCTCAAGTCCTCCCAGACGCAAGGGCACTTATCCGTCCTGTCTGGGCTTCCGGTATAGTGGCTTCCTTCCCATTTGCAGATAGGCTTCTCCAGTTGACCACATGATCACCAGTATCATCTCAACAGAGACAGAGATGCCCTCCTCTCCCAGGCCCAAAACTCTTGAAGAACATCTATCTCTTAATCACTGAATCTAGGTTAAAAGGCACTGCTGGGCATTCAGCTATCATAGAGAATTGCATACGAAGTAGAATGTGGTAGAACACAGGGGTACCACACTGTTTTATCCATAGTTAAAAGAATCGGTCTGAGCAGATGGAAACTGAAAGAATCTATTGCTATCATCCAAGTAGTTGACCCAAGTCATCTGTAGCTAGATGCCATGTGACTACAGTATGGTTTTCATAAAAGTTTTTCACTATTTTCATAATTGTTTAACTTAACACTGTTGTGTCAAAACGTGAGTAGGACTTGACCAAGTTATGTGGTGAACTTAATAGCACCTGAGTTATAACAGCTTCCTCTGCTTCTTCCATGGAGTCCTTTCCTTCCTCTGTGAACATTTTAACTAAATAGTGTACAGGCATTCCAACCAACTGACTCAGAATCCTGTGTACTGCCTCTGCACCAAGGCCAGGAGGAGGGTGGAAGGGACATTTAGAACCATGATTTATGGCCTAAGCCACATGTGATAAATAGTTCCCCGACCCTGAGAAAAACATTAGAGAACATTTTAAAAGTCATGACATTATGATGTCCTTTTAACTTTAGGACTATGAGAAACGGTTACGAGACAGAAATGTGATTGAAACCAAGGACCACCTGGACGCCCACAGGGCCACAGTAGCCAAGTACCTTCAGCAGGTAAGGAAAAAAAAAACAATTAAAACCATCTTCACAGGGGGAAAAAGCCGGGATTTTAAGATGAGGGTGTTTCTGCTTTTATAAATGCTTGTGGCATCTTACGCAAGCCACGTAGTCTCTCCAAGCTTGTTTGCTCACACACATAAATAACAGATTGACAATTACATTTACCTTTATATGAAACCACTAAGATATGCCAGGATTTATACTGCTGACTGTCATAAACAGGACACGATTACAAGGGAGCCCATTTCTTTTGTTTGTTTCGTTTGGTTTTTGTTTGCTTTGGTTTTTGTTTATTTGTTTGTGTTTCGACCAACTAGGATTTCTCTGTAGCTTTGGAGCCTGTCATGGAACTCACTCTGTAGACCAGCGTGACCTTGAACTCACAGAGATCCACCTGCCTCTGCCTCCCAAATGCTGGGATTAAAGGTGTGCGTGTTCCGAGTTCTGTTTTTCCTTATTACATCTTTGTTGCGCTGAATTATGATAAACATTGTAAGAGAAGCAAGAGTTTTTAATTCACATCTGAACTGCCCTTATACACTAGAAAACTAAAAACTAGTTAAAACAGCCTTTTGTTTATTCTTTCCTTTTTTTCCTTTTAACCATCTTTTAAAAATTGCTTATATAAAATGTCATCATAACTATAACACATTATTCCTATCTATCTACTCTATGACTTATGTACAAAAAATAATGATCAATTGATGGCAATTAAGAGGTCCCTTATTTAAATTAGAATGTTGTTCTGTAAAAGTAACATTGCTATACCACTGAAACTCCAGGTGAGCCATTCTGAATAGGGGAGAGCCAAAAGAATCTGTTCTCAATTGTACATGCTTCAAGACTGATTCTATTCTTTTGTATTTACTGTTAGTGTATTCTTTCAGCAAAATATTGCTATCTTACAGTCAGAACCTTTTCAGTCTCCTAAAAATATAACAGTGAACAAAATGAAAGCAAGCAAAAGCCAATTTCTCAGACTATGCCCTTTCAGTTTGATGGGGGAAGCTGGAGAGTTTGCAGCACTAGAAAGCTGATGGAGATGGGATGTGGGGAGGGGACTGTGTGACATCAGATCACTCAACAGAAGGGAGCCGGTGATGTTCACACAACATGACCACCTTCAGTAACGCTGATGTCTTTCCCCAGGTTAGAGAATCAGTGGTAAATCGCTTCCTAACTGCAAAACACCATTTCCTTCTTACTGATTTGGTAGTAGAAGAAGAAGTCCCCAATATCAGGTAAAAATAATCAAACAAAGCTACTACTATAGCTGGCTATGTTTTATCTTATTCCATTACACGGGAGATGTATGTAAGGTTTTGTCATTGTTGCCATTACACAGTAATGACAATGTTAGTTGAGGGATTTATATCGGGGAAAAGCATCCTAGGGACATTCCATCATTTTCCAGTAGAGCCCACCCCATCTTTCTCTACTGCCAAATCCACCTCAGTAGCCCTCGTCATTTCCCATTGCAGCTAAGCTAACCCTGACAGCATCCCCACCTGCCCGTCCTTCCTGCTTTTCTAGTCTCTTGATACCAGGCTTCTCCATCCATCTCCCACAGTGGAGGTGACTGAGACCACAGCCTCTGAGGCTCCAGGATCACAGGAGACAGCCTGGTCCTGCCACAGAGCTGAGGTGTGTGCTTGGTGAGAGTAGAAAAATGGATGTTTATATTCATTGATTCCCTGTTGGGCTAATCTCCAGAGAGTCCCAGTCAGGAGTGGGTGCATGGAAGTGAAGAGATAACTTCCTGTAAGGATGGTCTTATGGGGGACCTTCATTTCATGACCTCCTCAGTGGTCAGTCATCTGGCCTTGTCTAAAGAGTATTTTGGGGGACTGAAGAGATGGCTAGAAGTCTAGCGCACTTAAAGCTCTTTCAGGAGAGCCAAGTTAGGTTTCCTGCATCCACGCTGGGTTCTTAATAACTTCCTATAAGGCCAGCTGCAGGATACCTCTTCTGGCCTCCATGGGAACAAGTCCATACCCCCCACACACACACACAGACACACACGTTAAACACAATTAAAAATAAAATAAATCTGCAAGGCTCATTTCCTATGCATGCACTACCTCCCCCCATCAAGCCAAGAAAGAAGACATGGTACTATCTGTGGTGGCTCCCTGCAACTCCATCCATGTACAAAAGACAACAGGGACTCCATGAATCTTGCCAAACCGCTCGTCTAGCCATTTGTTGACTATGTTTAGACATGAAAGCTGCAGTCAGAACAGATGATGGTGTTCATGCTGTGTTTCTCTTTCTTTTCTTTCTTTTTGTTTCTGCTTTACTTTCTGCATTAAGTTCTGAAGGCTCGGGGTATGTTCATTCTTTTTCTTTAATTTTAGTTTGTTCTTGGCTTTAAATTAAAATGCTTCCACTTCTAATAGTCTCAGTCGACAATATGGCCCTAGGCTGGTTGCTAAGGAGGCATCAGTGTGTCACAAGAGCAGTCAGGCTGGGGGGAGAAAGCACTGACAAGAGAGGAGACGTGCCATGTCAGGATGCCCAGTAAAGCTCTCAGGCCCCCATCTCTGGGCTAGGTAGGTGTCCCAGCAGAGTGACTAGAACATGGGCTGAGTCTAAACCCTAATTCTCTTCCTACACTAAGCAGTTTTCAGCAATCGAGCCACCTGCCAGAGTCTTTGGTTTTTTTTTTTTTTATCTGAAAAGTATGGTAAATATTGCAGTTGTAAAGATGAGAAGTCTTTTGTGTAAGGTTTCTAGCACTTTGGCTAATATGGAAGCCATTTATACGTGGTACCAACCTATCTTGTCTAAGATGCTAGAGACCAATCTGAGATGCCCCTGGAATCCCCTCGGGATTCTGTGTGAGAGACACCAGTCATGCATGCTCAGACAGCAGCTGCAGGGCCTTCATCCTCAGCCAGTGAATGTCCCTTATGAAGAAGGCTCAGGCACAAATCCGCCGAGCCAGGTCATTACTTAGCAGAAAAACAAAGAATCTAGACACTGCAGCCACGGCTGGCTGGGTCCTGTGGGTAAGGGCATTGTCATGAATCAGCTTCTCAGCACATGGTAGACCTGTTTTCCCATTCTGTTCCTCACATAACTCTGTTTACAGGCAATGCATATAGCATAGCCTCTCAGAGAAAGGCAAATGAGCGTCATTTCTTCCCGGCACGTTTCTACTTCCTTCACCTCCAGCATAACCTCTCTATCCTGATCACTGCCATCCCAACACTTACTCATCTTAGGGCACCTAGTAAGTGTGGGACAAGTGCCCGGGCGCTGCGCACCTTCCTCGCTAACCCTCTTTACCACGTGACAATGCTAGTACTCCCATTTTACACATGAGGAAACAGACTCATAGAGGTGAAATACTTTGTCACAAGGCAAAGAGTAGAGCCAGGATTCACACTCAAGTCTGAATAGTCTCAGAGAGCAAGAAGCACTATCTAGAAACTTCCCAAGGAGGCCACATGCACTGTCAGGTGAATGGATCTGGCTAACGGTGCTCCCCGGGCTCAGAGGCAGGGCCCCTTCCAGCAGACGGAGCTAGCTGTCTGGAGAAGGTGGCGAGGCTAGCCTGAGGGAGGGTAAAGCTGCAGCTTGGCAAGGGGAGGGTGGAGAGCACAGGGCATGCTTGAGGAGCTGGCAACAAGGCAGAGAGCAAGGCGGGAGATGCAGATGGGGGTGGGCGAGAGAGTGGGCGGCCTTAGTTTGCTTCCACTCATGAGTGGGAGGTTGAAAAATATTAATAAAGCATGCCGTGGGAATCTCTTCCTGCCCCACCTGGCTTCATAGAATTTTTAGAATCTATCCACCCTCCTTCAAAGGAGTGTCCAGGGGTCTCTGAGAGACCTCGAAGCCGAGTTTAAGAGACCAAGTAATAACTTTCTAGACCTTTCTTTTCTACTGAGTCCTAATCCTGTTCTATAATCGTTAGCATTTTGGGCCTCAGCCTTTTCAAGCTGGCAGAACAAAAGCGACCGCTGAGGCCACGGAGGAAAGGTCGGAAGAAGGTGACAACCCAAAACCTGTCCGATGGAGACATAAAGCTGCTGGTGAACATCATCCGGGCTTATGACATTCCTGTGAGGAAGCCCATAGTGAGGTGAGCACCCAGAACAGCCTCACAAGGGGGTGTGCAGAACCCAAGGCAGCCTGGACTTTGCATTTTATTGCAGTGGGACACAAACATTCTTTGGCTGAAGCCCCGCCCCTGCTGCTTGGAAGTAATAGAGTCAGTTTAGACTCAAAGATAGGGGTGTTGGGAGCATCCTGCAGAACACAAGGCCAAGTGGCGCAGCTGAGCTACATGACAAACTGTGGGGGTCCAGATGGTTTCCTGAGTCCTCAGTGTCTCTCCCGCTTGCTTCCCTCTGCATTTGCTTCACTTTTCTCATGTGATGGAAGTGGTCCCACCCACTGCGCATCACCTCAGGAGAGAAGCTGGGTGCTTACTGGGCTCAGATGCTGAGAACTGATGGTCTGGCCACCTGCAGCACAGGGTCCAAGAAATGGGCATTGGGGAAACGGAGAGAACATGACTATCACAGGGTCCAGTCTGAGCTTCTTACAGACCTAGAAGGATAAAGAAGTGAAATTCTTTTTGTGGGTGCCCTTGTTGCTGCAGTGGACAAAAGTTGAACTTGACCCTCCTCCATGCACAGTACCATAGTAGGCGCGTTCACATCCATCATTTCATTTAGCTTCTTATCACTAACCCTACCTCTGTTTTACCATGCAGAAAACAAGCAAAGATGGTGTACATGGCCTGGCCCAGGTCATCCAGCACTATCAGACTCCAGAATGCCAAGATAGCTTGTGGCACCTTCTTTTCTGTCTAGATTCTTCCTCTCTCCACCCCTCTGTCTTCTCACCCCATTATTTTGCGCTAATTTTCTTTTCGTATTTTCTGTGCATGGATGAATGCTTGGTATTGAACATGTGTATATGTGTGCATGCACCTTTACGCTTGTGTGCAGAGGTCAGAGGAGGACATCAGGTGTCCTGTTCTATCACGCTCTACCTTAGTCCTCTGAGATAGGGCCCCACTGAATAGAGAGCAAGACTGGTGGCTAGCTAGCCCCCAGTTGTTCTCCTGTCTCCCCCTCCCAAAGTGCTGCAGTTACAAGTGTTTGTACGAACACACCCAGATTTTTATATGGGTGCTGAAGCAAGAGCCATTACCCACTGACATCTCTTCAGCTCCCGCCCTTTTCCTTTACTAATTCTTCATCCTACTGCAAAACATCTATTGATACAGTGAAAGAGAACCATGAGATGGAGTCAGGACTCTGCTGCAGAGAGGGACTGGGCTTCACGTGACTCAAGCACCTTTGGGAGTGGAGGAGGGGGAAAGTTGTCCTTTCTCTGCTCTGAGAGAGACATGCAGGCCTGGGAAGGGAAGTTGGGGAACGACTTGGTAATCACAAGGTGCCCCAGGATGGACCAGCACACACTCAAAGCCTTCTAGATGTCAGCAGGCGGAGAGACGACGGCCACTCTGCGATCAGCGGCACCATCACAGAACTCATCTCAGTCGGCACTTTCTTGTCACTGACTCCTTTTGTGCCTTTCCCTCCTAGCAAGTTCCAGCAGCCATCGAGATCTTCAAGGACTTTCACTGAAAAGCAAACTGCTGCCCCCAACACGCACAGCCCAGTGCACAGCACTGACTACCCCCTTGGCCAGGTGAGAGAACAAGGCTGGCTTTCTGCTTTGAATCCTGACCTGAATGTCTTCAAGATTTGCCTTTAAGGGCCTTGGTTATAATTCAGTTGGTGTAGCGCTTGTGTAGCGTTCCCAAGGCCCTAGGTCAGATCCATGGTATAAGCTGAGTGTGGTACTGTTTATAGTTTTTGCACTGAGAAGGGAGAAACAAGAGGATCAGAAGTTCAAGATCAGGGGCTAGAGAGATAGGCTCAGTAGTTAAGCCCACGTGGCTGCTTCTTTGTAGGTCCTAGGTACTAGTCCTCTCCTGGAAACTCACAGATGTCTGTAATTCCAGTTCCAAGGAATGGGATGCCCTCTTCTGGTTGGCCTCTGCGGGCACCAGGCATACCTGTGGTACAGACAAATACCCACGCACAGAAACTAAAAATGAATATGCAGGCATTATGGCATATGCCTTTAATCCTAGCACTCAGGAGGCAGAGACAGGTGGATTTTGTTTCAAGGTCACCCTGGTCTACATAAGGAGTTCAAGGCCAGCCAGAAAAACCCTACCTCAAAATGTTAGAAACAAAGAATAATCTTGGTGTAGCACAAAGAAATATACAAATTGGAAATAGTCCAGCAAGGCAATTTTTTTTGCAAAGTGAGTGCACCAGAACCCAGACGCAGCTAGGGAGCACACCGAGGCAGAATGTCCATCTGGCTTTCATTCGAACACAGGTGGTGACTGGGTCTTAACCCCACTCATTGGCTTTCAAAATCGGCTAGTTTTACAAGAATCACAGTGGAAATGAAGGAAAAGGGAAGGGTCCAGCCCCAGGCCATCAAATCCCAGGAACGCAGATGAGGGGTGACTTCCTGCAAACACAGGTTTTACCAGGTGGTAGGGGGATTAAAGAGGGGGGAGATGTGGATATATTTAAAAACAAAGTTCTAAGTCATCCTCAGCTCCATAGTGAGTTTAAGACCAGCTTAGTCTGAATGAGACACCAGCCTCCCCCTAAAATGGCTGGAGCACTAGGGACATCAGAGGAGAAACTCACCTCTGGGAATTTACAACTGCAGGGGAACTCTGGGACTCAGTCAGAGGTGGGAAGCAGACCAGGCCTTGGCCAGTGCAGTTTAATTGTGCATGTATCTTCTTTTCTATTTAAACCTACCCTCACCTCAAGATGACAAAGATGGACTGGGAGGAGGTCACTGGATCTCTTCGTCCCTCATCCCTGTGTGGCACTGAACAAATCTCCATTATCTCCTTCTTACCAAAAGAAAAATAAAGAAAGAGAGAAAGAATTACCCACAAATTCTTGAGCAGAATTCCTATTTCATTTTCTTCCGAAAAATATTATTTAATAAGCATGTTCTCCTTTGCCTACGATAGAAAATAGTCACGTGTCTGATAATCATAGCTCCTCCATCAAGAACAAAATAACTAACCATTACACACTTGAAATTTGTTCGACATTCAGGTCTTAGTCCGTCCTTTTGTGGAAGTCTCTTTTCAAAGAACAATCTGCCACACAACCACAGCTGAAGGACCAAATCCCAGCTGGAACGAAGAACTTGAGCTTCCATTCAGGTAAATGGAACACTCTTCTGTAAGGAGCTGAGTGGCTGCAGTGAGAGAAAGCATCCTGGTTGGGGGAATGGGGCCAGACCCTGCCTCTCAGTGCCCACAGCTGGCTCTGCTCTGGGAGTGAGGTTGCAGGGTAGTGGCACATGCTTTTAACCCCAGCACTCGGGAGGCAGAGGCAGGTGGGTCTCTGTGAGTTCAAAGCCAGCCTGGTCTACATTGAAAGTTCCAGGTCAGCCAGAGCCATACAGTAAGAATCTGTCTCAAGAAAAACCAAACAAAAAGAGTAAAATCATGGTTGCTGTTGGAACAATCTACTTTCCTTCAGTTTCTGACTTCCTATAGGCCAAAGGCTTTTATTAGTTTAGTATGCGAAATGACCTAAAGTAACCTTCAACTTTCATGAAGAAGAAATGAAAACCCTTAGAGGAAAGATGGTTTAAAGGCTTAGGTGGTAGGTGTCATATGTATTCATTCTCTGTCCTTGTGCAAGGATGAAAGACAAATTAGGGGAGAAATTAGAAGTAATAAAGTCAAAAGAGGGAACAGTCACCTCTACTGTACATAAAACAAGGAAAAGATCAGAAACCGGAAAGCAGATGAAGGTTCACAATCCATGTGGCACCCCAGTTTCAAGCCCTGCTGTAGAGGGACACGTTTACACAGGTATGGCTGGGTCCTCGTGACCAAGACCCAGAAAAGGATTCTCACCTTTATATTGTTTGGCTTCATGTGAGAGAGTGAGGAGTAGCAGGTGTCTTTCTTCCAGCCATATTCTAGCAGGAAGTTTGTGACTGGAGGTGATCCCTCTGGATGGAGCACCTTTGGAGCCCAGGTGCTTAGAAAGGCCATAACTCTGGTGTTGGCTCTAGCCATCCACAGGCCCTGGCAGGCCAGTTCCTTGCAAGGTGTACCATGGAGTTTGGGGAATACAGTATTGACCAGTACAAGCCAGTAGAGTGTTTGGATCCACAGAGCCCAAAGTTCAGAACCAGTTCCATTGGAGTGTGTAATAAAAATGTATGTTCTAGGGGCTAGAGAGATGGCTTAAAGGGTAAGAGCATTGGCTGCTCTTCCAGAAGACCTTGGTTCAGTTTCCAGCACCCACACGACAGTTCACAACTGTCTGTAAGTCAAGGGATGCAATACCTTCACACAGACATACATGCCAGGCAAAACTCCAACACATGTTAAGGAAAGAAAGGAAGGAAGGAAGGAGGAAGGAAGGAAGGAAGGAAGGAAGGAAGGAAGGAAGGAAGGAAGGAAGGAAGGAAGGAAGGAAGGAAAGAAGGAAGGAAAACAAAATAGGAAAATGTGTATTCTGTGTCCTTGTTAAGAGATCCTCGGACAAAACAACTCTCCGTGCTCCCACTGGGCATTCCCCATGCTCTGACATTGAGTGTTCATAGACTCTGTTTTGCCTGTTTTCATGGTCTCTGTTCATGCGTTGTCTCACAGGGCCCCTAACGGGGACTACAGCACGGCCAGCTTACAGTCAGTGAAGGACGATGTGTACATTAACGTTTTTGATGAAGTGCTCTATGATATCCTAGAGGTAGGTTTTCAGCCTTACAGGAGTCCTCTGAACCTGTGTTCCCTTCATATCCTCTACTGCTCTCTGTCCCAAGCACAAGCGAAAGTGGGGAAAGGAGACAAACTTAAACATCGGAACCTAAACCACATGTTTTTTGTTAAAATCTTGCTACTTTCCTACCAGCAAATTAATTACATGGGGACCTCAGGAAAAGGTTCAGGAGGTAAAATGTCCACTGTGCAAGCACCGGGATGTAAGTTTGGAGCCCTAGTACACATGTAAAAGCTGAGTGGGAAGGTACGCACCTGCTTGAGGGTAGAGGATCCCTGGAGCTTACTGTTGGACTAGTCTAGTCAGAACAGGAAGCTCCCAGTCAGTGAGCGACCCAGACTCAAAGAATAAGGTGGAGAAGCAAGTATGCCAAATATATTGGCATCGATTTCTGGTATCCATATGCATAGCATAGTCAAGAACACCCATACAAACATGTTGTGGGATATTACTTTAACTAGACAAAGATGTGTTACATTTGTTTGTGCTGCACTGGTTTAATTACGTAAAGATGTATTGCTTTGACTGCTTAGTGCACCTCATTGGTCTAATCAAATGCTCAACAGCCAATAGATAGGCAGTAGAAAGATAGGTGGGGCTGGAGGGTAGAGAAGTAGGAGGAGGAAGCTAGGCTTGGAGGAGAGAAGAGAAAAGAAGGAAGAAAGAAAGGGAGATGCCCAGAGCCAGCCAGCCACACAGCCACCAGCCAGTCAGACACAGAGTAGGGCATACAGAAAAAAAGAAAGATTAAAAATCCCCAAGGCAATGTAAATGAAGAGAAACAGGTAAAATTAAGTTATAAGAGTCAGTGGGACAAGCATAAGATAAAGGCCAAGCATTCATAACTAATAAGTTTCTGTGTCATGCTTTGGGAGCTGGTTGGTGGCCCCAAAGAAAGCCTGCTACACATACCTGTTCACATGCATACACACACACACACACATATACACACACACACACATTCACACACACACACACAGAGAGAGAGAGAGAGAGAGAGAGAGAGAGAGACAGATACAGATACAGAGACACAGACATAAATGCTTAAAGTTCTTAAATAATTCTTACTTCTCATGCTTCCTTTAGGATGACCGTGAACGAGGAAGTGGAATCTATACCCGTATCGAGAGACACTGGTTAGGATGTGTGAAAATCCCATTTAGTACTATCTATTTCCAAGCAAGGGTAAGTAACAAAAGTCAGAATTACATGCGCCTAGGAAACATCTCTATCCATTCTTCCTAGCAAACACTCAAAACTGTGGGGGAAATGTATGTGTGCAGCGTTTGGAAAAATAACTCCATCAAGTCACTGATCTTCCATTACCCTTGCGTGAGATAGTCATTACTCCTGTTCTTCTGAGCTAAGAGCTAATGCACGACTACTTGAATCTCAGACTTTTAAAACATTTAAACAGAACTAAAGACTATGGGACAAAGTGAGATTTGTCAGAATGACAAAAGATGAGTGGATGGGTGCCTGAAAGTAACCTGAAAACAAGGGCAGTTCATAGCCCATTTTACCCAGTGCATTTATCAATATTTCTGAAAGTGTGCACTCTTTAAAACATGAACAATCATTAATGCAGGCATGCCTGACAAAGACACCCTTTTGTAGACATAACAGTTCAGCTGAATAAATCCATGAGGTTGGCAATTCTTTTATAACCTCGTAATTCTACTGAGGTGGTTGAAGACCCTGGAATCTGTTAAGTGTCCCAGCATGAAATCTATGGCAATAGGCAACTGTGTGCTACTGTGATTGCTACACAGGGCAGATGCAGCAGAGACCAGAGGGTTTCCAGCAAAAGACCCAAAGCAAACCTCTATTCTACAAGGCTCAGATTGGCTGTGAAGCGTGGACTGGAATTACAATCTTTCTTAAGCCAAAGGGACAGTCTCCCGCTATAATGATGTGCTTACCATGAGAATCATATTCCCCCACTTAATAGATTTTTAAAAGAAATAATTAATGAGCATATCATCTCACAAGTGAAACTGCCTGTAATGTCTGACAGTTATTGAACCTCAGGTTTGGAGGTTATTTAGAAATTATTACACCGAATGAATGGCCTAATGTGTGGACCTCCTTTGCTTTGTGGTGGCAATGTGCATGCTCTTTCTTACAGCTCACGCTGCAGGAACTTACGCCCTCTGGAGGCGTGTTTGTTATGTACAGACTACAGCTAAAAAACACAGCTATTCAGCAGAGAAAGATGACACAAGAGGAAGCAAAACAATAGACCCCTTAGCAGGGCAATTATCTAGACTATGGCAAATACACATTACTGAAGACAAGCAGAAAATGCTAAGACATTAGTGAAAGAAACAAGGTATGTGTAAGCGTATACCGATGGCAAAGTCAGAGATGACATTAGACCTAAGCCTTGAAACATAGGTAAGATTTTGAAAGGCAGGGAAGGAAAGATGGGCAATCAGAAAAGAGGAAGGCTGCCAGCCAATGAGTATGCACCACATGCCAGACATTGCTTAGTCCCTCATGGCTCTTAGCACATTGCCTGCTCACCACAGCCCTACAATCAGGTCCTGTTATGCTCTCCTTCTTACAAAGCAGGCATCTGAAATACTGGGAGTTCAAGACAAGATCTGAACCCAGGAAGCGTTCACAACCAATGCACGCTCTAGTAAACAAAGAAAGAAGTCAGGGAAGCATAGAGCCCTTCCTATTGAGAACGTAGGGATTCTAACCTGGAACAAGCTTGATGTTTATCTGATGCATCTGATTATAAGAAACGGCCATTCCCCTGGAATGCCTGTTACAAAATCACCGCAGTGCTTACCAAGTCATATTTTCCCCGCAGATTGACGGCACATTTAAAATAGACATTCCTCCCGTTCTTCTGGGCTATAGTAAGGAGCGAAACATTATCATGGAACGAGCCTTTGATTCTGCCCGGAGCTTGAGTGAAGGCTCTTACATCACCCTGTTTATTACCATTGAGCCTCAACTGGTTCCTGGAGAACCAATGCGAGAAAAGGTAATGGGGTACAATCTGGAAAACCATAGTGGATGCTGAAGTCTAAGAAATGGGTTTTGCAGTATTACAGTTTGTTTTGCAGAAAAAAAATTACTAGGTTTGTATCCCATCAGCAAAGCCTGCTCAGGAAAGAAAGCATTAACGGAAGCACAAATATACTGAAACAGCAATCTCAGATCCTAAACGTCATTGCTAAAGCCAAGGTTCTCAAGAAAACAGAATAGATTCCCATCAAATTATTTTCAAAAAAAAAAAAGAGAAAGAAAAAAAAGAAATATTCTGAATGTCTACCTCTAGGCACAAGCTCGGGAGAAAACCAAGCATGCCCATACACAAATATTCCAAGACTGAGGGCAGGATGGCAACTCGAAGTTAACCTGGGATCCTACTGCTACCTTTGGTGACATTTCTTGCCCCTCTGTGGCTGTATGCATTTTCCGTTGACCTCTGACATGGCAGACAAATTGGTTAGCAGGCTCCTGACAACCTACAAATACAGTGGTAGAAAGCCCCACCGGTGATTCCCACACAAGATGTTTAAGAAAGAGAAGCTCTCAGCATGAAGCACCAGGACCACAGCCTGGAAATGGTTTTCCACTAACTACAGCTTTTTAGGATGGCAGATCAGAACTGTCTCTCCACCCCCATCCTACTTCAAATGATTTTTTAGAAAGTATTTACGAGAACAAAAGGTTTGTAAGTCAGTAGCAACCCTGAACTAGTTACTTTAACATCCCTAACTTTATGTTTAGGTTAAAAAGTCTATAACATGGGTTGTTAATACTAACTTTCTGTCATTTCTTTTTGGTTGCCTATGGTAGATGAGTGACATGCTTAAGAAGGTACCGAGTGTCTTGTTTTATAGTTCACAGGTCAACAGCTATGCTTTCACTAGCTGCTTTTGTCCACTGCCTAGGGAACAAGCAATGGATCCCAATGTTTGTGCGATCCCTTAGCAATGGACTGTAGATGCCTGCAGTGCCACAAAGAATGTCCAGCCATGTGTGTAGCATGTGTGCAGCCCTGGGTGCAATCACTAGTATATAAAAAGACAAAAGAATGCCTTTTGGCCCATTTGCCATTATATTTTGTCAGCAAGTCATTGACTTTAAATGTCTCCTGCATGTTGGTAGCTCAGCTTCACTTCCCATGACTGAGTCTTAAAAATACAATGCAGATATTGTTTCTAACAGTTATTTCTAGTCAGTTGAGGTCATCTCAACTGACTGCTCAAAGGCAGGATGAACCCATTCTGTTTTCTGTAAATGTTTCATTAACAGACGGGTCAAAGACCTGAACCCTTGAAGAATCTTCTAAATTGTGTTTTGAATAAACCTGAATCTGTTAGTTCCATCCAAATTTGCTTCAGAATAAACAACTTAAATTCTTGTAACCTTTGGCCTTCTGTGGCACTTCTCAGATCACGAACAGCACACTGCTCCTGAAGAGCTGGTGTCCTAGATGCATATTAATGACTTGGTAATGATTAGGTGCCAGCGTGTGCTTATTAGGTGCCAGGCATAGGAAGTAAAAGGTCAAATACAGGTCCTACCTTCAAGATGCATGGCAGAGCATTTGAGTCCGAGTAGCTGAGACATTTTCTGCCACACTTGTCAACCTGAAAGGCCAGCAGCTGACTTGGGGTCTCCTGTTCTAGACCGTGCCTGCAGTTGTTTCTCCTACATCCTCTTAGGTCTCCCTGTAGTAGCACCCTGTAGAATCTGCACAAATTCTTTAGCTGTTTGGCTGCTTATTCATGTTCCTCTCTAGACTAGAAATTCCTTGAGGAGATTTTCTTAATCCAGAGTGTCTGAGATCTTTTAGACTCTTGGGAAATAGTTTTCAAATGGCTACATGAATGAGCAGATGACAAATTTAATAAATAAATTTAAAGGAATAAGAATGAATTCAATAGCTTTTTTAATACCATCATTGTACCATAATTTTCTATTTTTCTAAAATTACAACAGTTTCTAACTTGACAGTTCTACCCTAGGCTAAGAATCTGTGTTCACATTTGAGATGTGGGATTCTGGGCTCTCTTTCCCTTTAAAAGACTAAGTCAAAACACGCATAAAACCCCATTGCTTGTGGCTCATCCATCACATTAGTATTGCATCATTTAATCTGTATAGTTATTTTTATTAATCTAATAGCTTTCATATGGTTGCCAATTCGCTACTTTCTGTCTTATTAAATCTAAATTAAGTACTTAATGCTCCTTCTAATTCTTAAATTATCAATACAATTAAATGAAGCTTCAGAGAAACCAAGAAAAATGATTTTATAAGGAATCACTTAATGATATGTTAAAAACCACACACCCAGTTCACAGAGCCTTTGTGTCTCCTGTGATCATATACACTCCATGAAGTATTTCTTTCTGAAGTTTGATAGCCAGGAAGATGAGAAATTACTTCAAGCAGCAGAGAAGTTTCAAGCCGAATGTGCCTCACGCTTCCCACGGCGCCAGTGCCTTACGACAGTAATCGACATGAGCGGGAAGACAGTGTTCATCACGCGCTTTCTCAAGCCCTTAAACCCTCCTCAGGAGCTCCTCAGTGTCTACCCCAACAACCCACAGGCAACGGCAGTGAGTGTGGCACAGCCAATTGGTAACATTAAAAAAAATGTTTTCAATTCAATGTATTGCCAGGTTACTGTATTTCATATTTAAGATATTAAGTACACAAAGATCATAGAGATGAAAGTGATGATTCAAACTATCTTATGGCCATGAGGATATCTGTCTTTAGAGAAATCTGAAAGTACCAGAGATGATGATAATCCTTTTTTCATCCTTTCCATAAATAACTGATTGCTTACTGTGTCCTTGACTTTATAGTATGTGCTGAAAGATTAACATATGAAACTTTCAAAGTCTTACATAAACATATTTTAATCATATATTCTCAATGTTAGGCATGAATTTCTGCTATACCAAAATACTCAGCATTCTGCTTAATGCTATAAGCATCACTGAATTCAAATAGCTGCTGTTTGAATTCAAAACTGAATTCAAACGGCAGCTATTTGAACAATATGTATTTTCAATATTCAGTCCATCCTACCATGAACTCACACTGAGATATTAAATATACATGTACCTTTCACTGGCTTCACAACTCCCTACCTACCACAAAATTGTATAAAAGCCATATATATGTTAAGCCAATTTTAAGTGAATACTATAACCCGTAACTATTCTGAGGATATGGATAGTAAAGTGAGTAATTATTTCTAAGTTTTAATATAGTCATATATAAATGCACATAA
This sequence comes from Myodes glareolus, assembly GCF_982192425.1. Taxonomy (NCBI): domain Eukaryota; kingdom Metazoa; phylum Chordata; class Mammalia; order Rodentia; family Cricetidae; genus Myodes; species Myodes glareolus. Next base: position 62,547,501 of record NC_142033.1, on the reverse strand, counting down.
ATATGACTACAGTAGATATAAAATTTACTATATACAATGTTTCTATAGGAAGCCAGGTAGGACATTGTGCATTGTTGGCAGAGATTGCTCTCAGGCCTCAGGTATGCTAGACAAGTGCTCTGCCACTGAGCTGCATCCTCAGTGCCCATAATGGCGACTTCTGTCCTTCCCAGCACTGTAAATGTGCATAAACTGCTCCCAGGGGAGACTGTTTAGAAAAGATGGATTATTTCCAATATTTTTAGGTTATGGATAATACAGAACTGAGAGAAAACAAATCAAAGAGAAGAAATTGATTACACTAGAAAGATACCTGAAATAGTGTTTGATCTCAGGTTATCTGGTAACTCAAGATGACTAGAACTGGGTTTTGATGAGCTACAAGGCTGAGGGAGAAAGCAGTTAAGGCATGGAGAAACAGCAAAAACAAAAAATAGTATCTGGCCCAGTTACTAATATTATTCTCTTCTGAAACTTTTTGAGTTAGGACTCCACAGTTCACACAGCTCGCAACACTACCATCTTTCTTCCAAGCTCCTAGTGGGATGGCCACTTAAGCTCTGCTTACAGTGTTCAACTGCTTTTCTACTTCAAAGTTTCAAAGTCTTTCACATCTATTAAAAAAAAAAAACCTCATGATACCAACTTCTGTCTTAGTTACTTTTCTATTGCTGTGATAATACATGACCAAGACAACTTATCAGAGAAAGAGTCTGGGGTTTACTGTTTCAGAGGGCTAGAGTCCATGATGGTAGGGTGTAGGACCAGCTGAGAGCTCACATGTTGATCCACAACTGGGAAACGAGAGAGAGCACAGTGGGAATGGATGAGCACTTTGAAATCTGAAAGGCAGTCCCCAGCAACAAGGTCACACCTCTTAATCCTTTCTACCCAAGTATCAAGTGTTCATATATGACCCTAAGAGAGCCATCCTCATTCAGACAACCACACATGGGTTCCAGAAATCAAACTCAGGTTCTTAAGCTCAAACTGCAAGTGTGTTTACCTGCTGAGAGAACTCATTGGCCCCCAAATGTCCAAATTCTTAAAAGAAAATTCATAGAAGTATAATCATGGGAAGTCAATAAACATAAAAGTAATTGGCCTCCTTGGAGATAAATTGTGAATTATACTACAATGACCAGAATTGACTCCATATTCTATTCCCTCCTAAAATGAGCTAGTGCTCCTTAGAGGAATAAATGACTGCTTTCAGGGCTAGGTTAAGAAAAGTACAGTCCAAGATGATGCCAAAACTTAAGGAAACACAAATGAAAAAAGAAGTGAGGGAGATAAGGACTTTCAGAGGCACACTAACGCCAGTTTCTCTGTGAGATAACCTTCTTCATAGCTTTGGGAGAGGATCAAGATATCAATGTACTTAGTAAACACTTTGTGAACATCGACTTCATCCTGCACACATGCATGAAACATCTACTGGGAGTTTAAGTGGGGATGCAGATTTCTGTTTTACTGGAAGTTAATTTTCTTTGCACAGGAACTGGTAGCGCGATACGTGTCCTTGATCCCTTTCTTGCCGGATACTGTTTCGTTTGCTGGTATCTGTGACCTATGGAGCACGTCTGATGTGAGTCCTTCCTCGCCGCTTTCCTAAACTAAAGCTAAAGGCCCTGCATAACCTTAAATTGCTCATCAGTCATCCTAAAAATCTGCTTGGCCATCTGGTAGCAGTTTTGAGCTAAATTCTGAAATATCTTTATTCCTGGTTCACTTTTACCAAACTGCAAAAGTTAAAGAAAATCTAGGCTGGGGATATAACTCAGTGGTAAACGCCTGCCTAGCAGATGCAAGGACATCGGTTAGATCCGCAGTAACACCCACCCCAACTAAAAGTATTGTTTCAAAGAATTATTCACACAAAGAATGGAAACATTTCACCTGCATTGATGTCGAATTAACCTAATAATACATTAATATCACAGCTTTGTTTAGAAAAAGGATAAATCTCATTCTACAATAAAAATTATATATCTTTAATTTGTGAGCTTCCTAAGATATGCCATGTCAAACACATTCTTTGCACCAAGTCAGGGACCGTGGGTGGTATGAAGCAAAGCAAACCTATATTAGCATGGGTGTTTAATGTGCTTCTGGATTTCAGGTTGTCTCACGTTTCCATAAAATTTAACATACCCAACTTTCTTTGATGGAAGGTGCTAAATGTAAAAACTTCAGTTGTACTTTAACTTTTTCCTCCCAAATGCATCTTGGCAACATAAATCTTGGCATTTTTAGAGGAAAAGGTGTTAGAGCCAAGAGGGGTTTTTCTCAAAAGGGTACACGAAAACATACGAAGAAAAGAAGAACAGAATGGCACCTTTGTCTCTGGACTTCAGCATCTGCAAGGCTCATAAAAAGAGGAGGACCCTCCCAAAGCTGTTCTGGGATAAATCAGGGAGATCATGCAATGCACTTAGAAAATGTTTAGCCCTAGTGAACTAGCTGCTACACACTGAAGTGGAACCATGGAAATCTACTGTTTCTACTCACTGTGAGCATACTGGTTCTAGATATTCATGCCATCAGCATCAATCTAGAGAAAACATGATGTCCATTAAAGAATCATCCGCATTAAACAAAAATGTCTTATACTTTAAGGCACTGATCTCAACTAAGACATTAAATTTTGCATGAGAAGCTAATATGATGGGACATGCATGTCTTTAATCCTAGTCCTGGGGACAAGGTGGCTGGGGTTGGCTGACTCCCAGTTCAGGGCCAGTCTGGGCTACATAGTGAGTGCCAGACCAGCCTGAACCACAAAGCAAATAAGATCCTGCATGCATGGTCAGTCTAGAATAAAACAGTCAATATAACGTTTTTTATCTTTCTCAGCAATTCCTTGATCTCCTGGCAGGAGACGAAGAAGAGCATGCAGTGCTGCTGTGCAATTACTTTCTGTCCCTGGGGAAGAAGGCATGGCTGGTGATGGGCAGTGCCATTCCCGAGGTAAGGCACATGGGGTGCTATTAACAAAAAGATGTGGTTATCTAACCAGATGCTCCTCATGGGCAGGGCTAATTTGCACGACAGTCCTTTCAGTTGCTATGAAGTGGCAGAAACACCACAACAGGCAGACAGAACCACAATGGATACCACATGGAGTGGCTTAAGAGTTTACTTGGGGCCATATACTTCAGACAATTCTGACACATCTAAACATTTTACCATCTACAGCCCCTATTTAGCTGTTCTTTTAATATGCAACCTGCTTCATCAATGTTCCCCACAATCTCATTCCCTTGGATATTATGCTAAAGGGTGAAGGGAACTCTCTCCATTTCCCCTCTTTTACTGTTACTAATTTGGGAGGGAGTGGAAACACCAGATAAAACACAGTAAGAAAGAATGTTAGCCGCTCTGTTTTGCTGTTCTTGCCAACATATTAAAGTTTAAAAGACCTGGTGACTCTCGGAGTATTCCCCACCCCACAGCAAAATACCAATGTTTAGGGAACAACGAGTAATTCTGGGATGAGGTTAAAAAGTTTGTGTGGATAGTAGCAGTTTACCGGAAGTGGTGTTCTAAAGAAGCCATGATGCTCCAAGAGCCCTTGGGAATTATATATCATGAGTCCCTCCTGGAACAAGAAAAAGACAAGGCAAGCGAGCCATGGGCCTATGCTCAAGGTTCTGTGACTCTCAGCAAATCACACAACTCCAGGGCTGTTTGTAAACATCAGGAGAATTCATGCATCAGCAATAAACGAATACTGACTGAATAAAAGAATCTATAATATATGACTATTCCAAGTAGGAAGCAACACCTTTCATCTCAATCACTGGGTGTATATCTTTCCAAATCTATGCGTCATGTAAATATAGACTGTGTCTCAAAGATATGTGACTTTATTAGGAACTGTAAAAGCATTGTGGCCTAACCAGCCTTCTAGATATTCAAATGGCAACTTTACTGGCTCTGCAAAAGATCCCACTAACAAGAGTTTTTCAGAAAGCCTTAAGCTATACTGATTGGTAAGGCAAGTGATATCTTTGATTACTAGTAACACTCTATTAGTACCAAATCCAAAATTTCTGAAAAATATCGAATCCCATTTTTAAATCCATTAGCCATAAAATTTAGAAAGTAGAAGACCAGCTAAAATGAAGAATTATTTCTGGGACTGGAGAGATGAATCAGCAGTTAAGAATATTTATTACTCTCATAGAGGAAGTTAGTTCTCAGCATCCATGTTGGGGAAACTCACAGCCTATAAATCCAGCCTAGGAGATCTGTCACCCTCCTCTAACTCCTTCAGTAGCCACCTGCCTGTGTGTGCACACATGAGCATGCATGCACACACACAGAGATAAAACATACATCATTTTAAAAAAGAATTCTATAAACTACTATTGACCTTATTTTATAATTAATTGAAAAATATTTTATTGGCTCTTTTTCTTAGGGTCCAACTGCCTATGTGCTAACTTTGGAGAAAAATTATTATTTAATATGGAATCCCTGCAGTGGACATTGTTATGGACAATTTGATACATTCTGCCCTTTGAAAAGGGTGGGCTGTTTAATTAGTACTGATAATGTGAGTATTACCAATTTCTCTTAAATATGGCTGTTTTTGTAAGTTGACCAATTTATGTAGAGATTTTATATAGGGAAATAATGTAGAAATATGAATATTCAAATGAACATTTACATAAATATAAATAAGTTGGCAGAATTGGAAGAACTGGCCATTTTAATCCTAAATTAAACTTTTGGTTTAATTAGTCATCTGACCTTCAGAAGCAGTACAGAAGGTTTTTAGACTCAGAGGATCCAATTTCTGTCCTGGCTCTATCTTATTAGCATTCCACAACAGAGCTTACAATGCCTAGCCCCTTCTGTCAGAGCAATTTGTCACCTGAGAAAACTGGGTTTTTTAAAAAAGTGTGTGTGTGTGTGTTTGTGTGTGTGAGAGAGAGAACATGTCTGAGAATGTGAAAAAACTGAGAACAACTGATACTATATCACTGACTGTAAAATTCATATAAACTTTAAAATATTTTAAAGAAAAAAATGTAGCTTGTTCATATCTTTGCTTCCTTTACTGCTTCTCCCTCTACCATATTACACACACCTGTGTACATATCTGCTAACATATTCCTAATGTGCTTTATTCACTGCCAATCCCTTTATCATACATACACACCCGTGTACATACCTTCAAAGATGTTAATGTACTTCCTTCACTGCCTCTCCCTATATCATATATATACACACACACACACATATATATACATATCTGTGTACATATCTGCTAACATATATCCTAATATACTTTTTTTAGATTTGGTTTAATATTCAACACCATGATTCACCATTAAGGATAAATTTTGATGTCACAAAGCCCAAACTATGGAAATCTTTTTTTTCACGAAGCCTTCCATATCCTGGCCTTTCCAGTGTTCAGGTAAAATTCTATTAACAATCAAATGTGAATAAAGTGATATGAAATCCTTATGTGAAAAAACTACTTATTTCTTGATCCTTAATTCTACTCTTAGTTATTTAATATACTAAATTTACATGTAATATTTAAAACATTAGTTCGGTAACTTGTGACAAATTTATATGAAGAACTGGTATTCACATTTTAGACATATTTGAAAGTTTTTATATAGAAAGTCCATGACTTCAATAGAATTTTCACTAAGTAGAATCACAAAATATAGTTAAACTTTTTATGTTGGTGTTAATTCACTAAATTGATCCTAACTGCAAAGGATGAAATCAAACTACAGGTCCAACCCACTGGACCTGCTCATAACATTAACTTCAGAGTATGACAAGTAGACTCTAATTTGTAAGCTTGAACATTGCTTATTAAAAGTGTTTGGACACACACACTTAGAATATAAAACAACTGGCTTTGGAATTAAAAAAATAACCTTTTATCATGGCACAAACGGTTCAAACTAGCTTTACACAGCCCTTCAAAAATTCTCACCTGTGAGAAGGTAGTACATACGAGATTTTTCACAGGAATGCAATCTGAGGTAGCTTAAGAATGGGAGCAATATGAGACAAATTATACTACACAATGCAATACTTTGTAGTAGTCAAATAACTGCCTTAATAAAACTTAGCACTTGTAAATGTGTGGGGTTTTTTTTATCCCTAGTACAATATAAAGGCAGAAAAAGGAAGTTGCAAGTTCATAAAATAAATCTCAAATTTAGAAAACATGCAAAAACAGGGCAGACTGTCTAGGAATACACAAATCTGCAGTAAAATAATAAACACAATTAAGTCACTTATCTTCACTTACTACAATGTAAACATGAGATTTGCCCATGACTGCTGAGGGTGCTTAGCAACAGTAAGTCCTTAATGCTAGTTGAAAGAAAGATCTGAACAGAACTTCAGTTCATGGTTACTTGTGTGACAAGGGGTAAGGGAAATGAAACCGAGAAGGAATGACAAAGCACTGTAATCTGTGACATTTCCCTTACCCTTGGTTCTAATTTCCTTGGCATCTGTTGGGCTGTGTTTTCTTAGTCTCAAATTTCACTACTGAAAAAGAAAACCAGGAGTAGATAGAGTGACTCAGAGGTTAACAGCGCTGGCTGCTGCTGCAGAGAACCAATGTTCAGTTCCTAGCACACATTCGGTAGCTCACAACCGTTTATAACTACAACTCTAGAGACTCCGATGCCCTTTTCTGGCCTCCAGGGAATTGAAAATAAGTTTAGAAAAGGAAGAAATGCCTATTCAAATTAAGTGTAGGTGCTGACTGAACTTTCTCTTTTATAGCCTGAAGAGCTAATTTATCAACACACAGACAAAACGGCTGCGGCTGAGCTGCAAGACAGGTAACAAAATACCCACAGATCCATAGGCAATCTATCACTATAAGTATAATAACAAACTTTAAACTCGCAGCTTAGATCAATATGAAATGATCAGGATTGTTAGACTTTTTGTCTGCAGATACCAAGTACAGATATGACGTTTAAATCCCGACTCTAATGAGGCATCAGCATAATCATGTTGTGGGCAAAAATACGGGGTGAATATTAGTTACATGTAGTTCTCCAAAGACTAACTCATGTTGAAACTTAATGTCCTGTAATTATGGGTCTTGTTGGTACACATGAGAATTCTCGGCTTAAAAATGCCTCTTTTATCTAATTAGTGGCTTGTAGAACTTCATCTAGCTTATGAATCTAACCCATAGTAAAGGCTGGTTAAAGCCTGTGTGAGTCTTTGTAATTCCACTAATGCTGTACAACTGCATTTATTCTGTTCCACAGATGTGAGAGCTGAGGTTCAGAGTGGTCCACACACTTCTTAAATGTTAAAGTGGGCTTCTGACACCTCGACAACAGACCATTCTGATTTCAAAGCCTGTGTTTCATTCCCTTTGAGTCACATTGTGTGAAGAACAGTTTGTCAAATTATACAGGATTAAACGTAACCCTTTAAGACATTCTTGCTAGGAATACCAATTTACTTCCAATTCTCCATAATGCCTTTGTGTGGAATCTCCGACTAGAGCAGTGGTTCCCAACCTTCCTAATGTTGCAGTGCTTTAATACAGTTCCTCATGTCATGGTGACCCCCAACAATAAAATTATTTTCATTTTCACATCGTAACTGTAATTTAGCTACTGTTCTGAATAGTGTAAATATGTGTTTCAATAGTCTTAGGCAGCCCCTGTAAGAGAGGCGTTAAGACATGCCCACCCTAAGATTGCAAGTCACAGATTGAGAACCACTGATCTGGAGAAACCAATCTACAATCCTGAGACTCAGCTAACAGCTTCAGCAAACTATTGACCAGACTCATTGATTTCATTTTTGAAGTATTTGGCAATCCATTCATAAACTTTAACTCAGTCCAAAAGTGGCCCCATAGCTCCTGAGCAATGATGAGCTGAGGATCTCTCCAACCTGTGCTTGAGATGGCAAAGAGGCTTCAGAATCAGGAGTGTTTAACTCGGACACCACTGTCCCTGCCTCAGATCACATCATCCTATTGTAAACCGTCGTCTTCTGTAAAATTGGAATATATCATACATCAAAGCATTATTGCTGAGAACCAATCAAAATGTAAAAGAACAGCACTGTGTCTAGTAAATAATAGCTTAACAGATGATAGTTTCCCTTCATTCTTTGTTCATGCCTCATAGTCTATGAACCCAACACAATGATAGTCATTTGAAAAGGCAATTTTAAGGTAACAAAAAAAAAAAACTACTGTGAATTAGTCACTGGATTATAAAAATCACTAAAGCACAAAGTGTTAGATAAATATTTCAGATTTCCAACATAATAAAAACCTTTTGCCTGGGTATAATTTATCTATCACACTACCAATAAAAATAAAAATTTAGAATTAAAAAAAGGCTTACTGGATGTATTTGATTTAGCTAGGCACATGTCATCAGAGGCACTGTATCCTGTTTATCCTGTCTGTATTTCCTGTTGCCATGTATATAATCTTTAAGAACAAGGATCACTTAAGCACTTGACCTTAAGTAGCTGCTTATCTGCCTGGGAAAACAGCACCATCAAAAATGATCTCAAGCACTTACCTGTACCCCATGCTGCATAAAAACTGCATTTTTTGGACATGGGAAAAATTCAATAACAAAAATAATAAATAAAAGGGAAAGTTGAATAGCAAAAAATAATAAAAGTTTATTTTTTATGAACAGGATTGAAAAAATACTAAAAGAAAAAATCATGGACTGGAGGCCACGCCATTTGACGCGATGGAACAGGTACTGCACCTCCACCCTGCGCCACTTCTTGCCTCTGCTGGAGAGAAGTCAGGGAGAAGACATAGAGGATGACCACAGGGCAGAACTGCTGAGGCAGTTGGGAGACTACAGGGTAAGCACAAGTGTGGGAAAATGGCCAGTGTTTTCCTCATCCCCAACCTGGAAGTTATCCAGTAATCAATTGGGAAATCACACTACCTACATAAGACCCATGAAGCACGTATGTGAGGTACTATACACCAAAAAGAAACATGATGAAATGTTTTAAAACTCAGTAGTTATCAATAAGACCCTATGAAAAACAAACTTTCTACCTCAAACTCAAGAGATCCACTTGACTCTGCCTCCCAAGTGTGATTAAAGGTGTGCGCCACCACCCCCTGACTATTTTTGATTAAGTTTTAAAGGTATGGTTTTATGATGACTGATTTTTCAATAAAAAAAATTCCACTAACAAAATACATATTCTGTCTACTACCTGTTGGTGGTTTGTCCTATATCTCATACCCTACAGCTGGGTAATAAAGTAATTTGATAATTAGTGCAGTGAGATAAACAATAAGAAAGCCAAAATGGATGTAAAGTGAGGAAAATGAAAACCTGAGGAAAATGAGGAAATAAAATATTCTAATAAAATGAACTTATTAGAATTTCAGTTCATCTTAGCTTTAGCAGTGGAAAACTGTCCCAGTTCTCTGCAAGTCTTGCCACCTTGACTTCCTCAGGCAGGCTTTACTTATAGAAATAAATGCAGAACAAGTCCAGGAGATAGGTCTGCACACGCTGCCCAAAGCAAGTGAGGACACGTGTGGCACCATCCACAGCAAGTTTCCATCCAGGCAGACACTGTGCCACACGCCCAGACCTGTAAACTAATGTTTGTGTCTGGGTTGGAGCGCACTGATTAGCTTTCCCTGGGTCTGTGGAATTACATGGGTCATGTGCACACTAAGGGCTATCAAGAGATGGGAACGGTGAATGACTGGTGACACATTAATATGCCAGTAATTAAAACAAAAATATTAAACCTTCAATTTTTATGTTAACATATAGTGAACAGAGAAATAGAAATAATCTCAGGATCTTAAAGACTCAATATTAAGAGTTATGTAATTTACATAAGGACATATAACTTTTCCTTCAAACGTTACTGAGTACAAATGTTTTTTTTCTCCTCAGTTCTCCGGATTTCCCCTTCACATGCCTTATTCTGAAGTGAAGCCTTTGATTGAAGCGGTATATAGCACAGGAGTACATAACATTGATGTCCCTAATGTTGAATTTGCTTTAGCTGTATATATCCACCCTTATCCTAAAAATGTTTTGTCTGTTTGGATCTATGTTGCTTCCCTTGTACGTAACAGGTAGCTTTTCTATGTGTGTGTTTTTTATATTACCTAAAGACAGTAAGTATATACATTTTAAATTATAATGGAATCAAAAGAAAATATTTTGAAGTAATGAAGTAAAATTATCTATTTTCAAACAAGTTGGTGTAGCCCCCCTTTTTGTTTGGTGTGACACTTTTTTTGTTTGTTTGAGACAGGAAACAGGGTTTCTGTGTAAACCTAGCTGTCCTGGAACTCGCTCAGTAGACCAGACTGGCCTAAAACTCAGAGGTTTTCCTGCCTCTGCCTCTCAAATACTGGGGTTAAAGGCAAGGGCCACCACCCCGTACAACTGTTTTATTAGTCTGGCTCATCCTGACACTTTGACCCCAAACACAGCTGAGACTGTCTATGAGGATCAGCCTCCAGACTTCCACATTTGCTTTGTCTTTAGTGCCCTTCACGTCTGTCTGTCCTTCAGAAAGACAACCTTAACTCCAAAACCCAGCAAGTTAAATCTTTACAACTTGTCTAGAGGACTAAGTGACAACTCTGCAGCATCAAATTTTATAAATGTTGGTCAGCTCGTAAAATTAACGGTATGTTACAAAAAACAAGGCAAACACAGCTACTAAAAAAAATTTTATGGCTATAAATTGAAAATCCATATCCTACCTCATACCCTTGTCCCTGGTAACTCATATTGAAACCATCATCCCCAATATTTAAAGACAAAAGTTCTAGAGAGGTAATTAGGTCAAAAAGATTAAGCCTCTACGGTGGCTTTACTGGGTTTGAATACAATCCTAAACTCAGACTCAGGTGCATATACCATGGAACACAACACACAGAGAGACAAGCAGGAGGACTAAATATATAGATATGTGTACTGACATGGAAAGATGTATGCCAGACAGAAATACCTAAAGCAGAACTTCTCAAATTACTCTTTGTGGAAAGCTGTCCTATGTGTTGTTTGACAGCAGGGATTGGAGAGACTGCCCAGCAGTTGTTGCTCCAGGTTTGATTTCTATTATCTATATGGCAGTTCATAATCATTCTTAACTCCAGTGCCCTTTTCTGACTTCTACTGACACTATATGCACACAGGGCACATATACATTTCATACATGTAGGCAAAACACACATAAAATAAACCTAATTAAAAACTTTTAAGACATGTAACAGCCTACCTGGCCTCCACCCACTAGATGCTTTAGCTGAGCTCTCCTCAACCATGTTTTGACAACCAAGACTATTTCCTAATGCGCAATGAACTCTGTGAAAGAATGACCTCCAATTCAGAACACCAATGGAGCTTTCATTTTCAAAGAGAAGAGACTAAGTATCAACTGTAACCTTTGCTTTAGCTGACACATGCCACTAAATTACATTGCAATTCCGTTTGTCTCTACTCTGCTACTTTCATGAACTCTTTAGGGAACAGTTGCCCAGACTGGCCCATAACAGTTACAGAATAATAACAAAGAGACATAGTAACACCATAGTTAAGAAGATCAACTTTGTAGAAACCCTAGTTGTGACACTTACTAGCTGGGTTATCATGGGCAAGTTATTTACTTTTTCCATAATTACAGAGAAAGATCATATTGCCTGTTCCATTGCACTGTGAGGCTTATAAAAGCTAGTGTATCTAAAGCACAACACTGGCCTTATATTTAACACCTAAAGTTTATCAGGTACCTGATGCAATTTATACAACGGGTACATTTTATCCTCAGAAGGAAATCAATCATAAAATCCAAGATATACTGAAACCAAGTATACAGTCTCATGTTAAACTATCTTCTTCTATTAAGAATGAAAAAAATGTGTACATGTTAAAAAAATTCCATTCCTTACAATTTCTGAAAACTAGCTGTTCAAAGTTAATTTAGTAACAATAGTATCTAAAACAGGTTCTTAAACACCCATTTCCTCTCATAAGGTCACAGAAAAAAAAATCTCCCTATAAGCTATACTGTTTTCTGATTATCTGAGGTTATAATAAACCTAAGTCCTCTTGTGATGACTCAAGTCATTGTTGTGTGTGATTTCAAGTTGATACCGAGAAAATTAAGCACACATTTGCATGAGACTCATTCCTGGGACATTTTCAGGTTTTTTTTTTCCTCAAAATGGTACCTGTTACCAACTTCACAAATAAGCTTAATTAATCACTTTGAGAAGTAAAAGGACAGTAAGTATATCTTACAAAATAGTCAAACTTTAGATTTGACTCTACACTCAAAGAAAATGCAATACATTTCCCCCTCCTTTACATATTACAGGAAGAAGCTAATTGGAGTGTCCACAAGACTCAATTTCCTCAAAATATTAAGGTTACCTGCTTGCTCAGCCCTATACCAAATCTGTAGGGTTCTAGTTAGTTCTCAAATGATAATGAATCAAAATAAAAAACTCTTGACAGCTGGGTGACTCTTCAAAGAGAATGCCAGCAGATACATCAGTGTTTAATTCAAATGTCAGTTGAACTGCAGAATGTTCCAGGATTCCCCCAACTATGTTTCAATTAGGTAACTCCTGCTTCATTTGTAGACACCCTCACAGTCTCACAGGGAGGAAATGCTTACAGCCAGAGAAGCTAACTGCAGGATTAATTCCTTCTACAGCTTGGTTTGCACTTACAAGGAGAAGGAAGAAAAAGAGGCAGCGCACCATCTTCTTTTTCATGGCATACAATTATAATTAATTTCAAAAAGAAATTTAACTCAGCAGTATTTAGTATCTAAAACTGTTAATGTGTCAGAGTCACAATTTTATGAAAGCTCAATGAACTAAATATTTAGTAAACCTGAATTCAGACTAAAAATAAAATCACAACACAAGATATTGCTTGATAAAGTTCTCAAAGTAGTTTTTATTTATACATTTCTTCAAACACTTACGGAATTTTAAAAATCCCTCCCACATTCGACAGTTTAGGGACAGTAGTGGAATCAGGTGTCAAAAGCAAACACAAATAGACAGGTGCTTTTGCTAGCTCACTGAGCCACACTGAGAGGCCAATTTATTCTACAATCTTAAAGAATCTCATCTCTAGATGTGTTTGAATTGGCCCCTAAGAATTGTTAAAATAAAGAAAATGTTAGGAAAAAAGAGATTTGTTTCCAAAATGTCCAGTCTTTGAAAATAAAACTTCAGAAAGAGTATCTGAAAGGATCTGCAAAACTTGGTACAGTGTTTACACATAGAGAACCAATAACCCCCACTGACTAAATGCAAAATAATCTAAAAATACTTTAAATACCATGGCATTAGTGATACTCTTTTTAAAGCATTTCATTTAAAAGAAACCAGTAAGACTGTTCTCACCCTAATAAAAAATCCTGATCCCTTTCTAAAACAAAAATATACTTTGCAAGGAAAAACAACACTGTACAATTCACTGCTAAATTAAATTTCTGAGACTGTAAGAAATGAGGCCAAAACAATCCAAAAAGGGGGATGTTAACACAAGAAATGTGCTATAAGTAAAGTGCATGAAAGGAAGCCTGCTCAGCTAAATGAAGTACACAAAGGTCAGAAGTCAGGGGTCATTCGCCAGAGCGGCAGCAGGCTCGAAAACCACACTGCAAATTCTGGCATCCACTGGCGGTATCAGCATGAGGACCTGTATGAAAGTAAAAAACATGTGAAAGGAGGAACTTCTTAGAGACCATGCAAAACAGTTCTGCCTATTAATCTATAACTGTTCTACTAGCAGTTCATTAACATCACACAAGTGAAAACTTACAGTGAAAGCATTAAAACTTCAGACACAAACTGCCAGTAATCGTCGGACTTCATCTAAAATATCCTCCATGAAAGATGGAACATAGTAAAATTTTCCAAGAATATTACAACCCAAGATGAAAAAAAGACAATCCACAGAAACAAGATTGCCGGATAGTTTAAAAACAAACTCTTTGAACGTCCTTCCTAGAAACAAAACTAACACAAAGCATAACCCTATCTGAACTGTGTCAACTCAATAAATGGAACACTGAACAACTAGAATAAATGTCATATTCAAAGTTAAGAACAATATACTATATAGATCATATTCAATGTAGTGTGCCATACTCTTAGCATTTGGAGATATCTGAAAAAACAAATGGAAGCTTTACATGAAATTACTTCCCAAAACTGAATACAAAATGAATGACTAATTAAACATCTAGAATATAAAATAGTGATGCACTTACAAACAATAATAAACCGCTTGTGGAATAACTGGAATTTTACCCCAGCTGCACTATGCAACCCAGACACTAGGAAAAAAAAATCTAGATCTATTCAGGAACATAGTTAAAAATTAGAAAAGTACAAAGAAATTTCACAAAAGTTAAGAGTGCACTGAATAGGATGGTTTTAATAAAGAAAAACGAATGTAGAAGGGTTGTTTCTAGCATTTCAAAGACTCAATGTAGCTGGTACACTGAAGCAGTTCTCTATGCTTCCACTGGGAAAACCAAAATGAAGACATGAAATAGAACTTCAAAACAGAATGAACTTAACATCACACTACCCCTCAGTGATCTCCAGCTTAACACGAAATACAGTATCCATTTGCATCATTCTACTTTTCAAGAGCAGCAGTATACTGCAAAAGGTGACTATGCTAAACCCCTAGAAGACAGAAATCATGAAAGCTGCAACTAAACACATAGAATACATGTATCGCCAGACGTTAAACATTTCCTTTTATTCTCAAGATAGCACATATGAAAGAAAGTGAAGAATTTCTTAGAATAAAGTCTCTGAGATATAATGTTCATATATTTCACTATGTAAATGGCAAATTATCTTTAAGAAAAACTTTGACTTTTAAAAATTTTTAAGTAAAACTTGACTTTTACATTTATATATAGAATTGCAATCAATTATAATTTCACTTATGTTTACATATTTAAGATTGACATGTTTGGAATTAGCTTCAAATACGGAAAACTGACATGGTATACAATATGGAAATGGGAAATAGGGTATCAAAAAAGACTGGCCTCAGATTTCAGACTTTTAAAAATATACATGTTTGTAGGTTTAAAAAGTACCCTACAAAACAAGCAGTACAGACTCACTTTTACTTACTACAAGCCAAACTCTTCTATTTTTAATTTAAGTTGTATGCCAAATATTTAAAATTTATTTCTAAAAAATCCTATAAAGCAGCAAATTCTTTATTTTTCCTTAAAATAAGACACAAAGCTAAAAGATTTAGTACATATTTGGAATTGTTAGAAATGCCCTGGCAAAGAAACCTAAGTTTTGAAATTCCTCCCATTGTCAATCTTTGGCCAAGTTTTCCATGTAGCAAGTTTCCAGTTCTCCTGGCACAGTCAGTCCTCAACCATCCACTGCCCAGCGTGGCTTCACCCTTACACAGTACTGCTTTGCCACCAAACATCTCATCTTTTCACTCACTCCCTGACACTTAATCTATTTATGCTCAGACTGCTGAATCTTAACAAAATATAACTATTATTTATCAGTGCATAATTCTATTCTCAGCAACTATGGAAAAAACATGAAAATTTTTAACGTTCCAAACAGACCATACATGTCCATAGTCATACCACACACACACAAGCATACGTACACACATTTTTATGTTTGTTTCTTTGTTTAAGACCCAAAGATTTATGTCTTCCAGGCTGGCTGCAAACTTCTAAGTTGACGTACTATTTGTGCCTCAGCTTCCCAAGTAGCTGGACTAAACAGCTCCCTATACCCTGTCTACATTCATGACCTTTTATTTTTAGTGACAGAAAGGTAAAGAAGAAACACTATACTGAATTCCATATAAAATTTAGTATTTAAAAAAAAGGCTTGGGGGGGGGACAGTTAAAGCTAGAAGAAGTATTCAACTTTAAACAATTTAATATTAAACAAGTATTAACTTGTTTTTAAGGGAAAATAGTAAAAGGGGCCTCTACAGTATAAGTGGTCAAAGATGCTATTCTCCATTAGACTAACAGAGAACACTTTCCTTTAAATATCTGACTTAGCCAAATGGTTAATGTATCAGGCTAAATTATAGTAAGAATTAAGTTAAATTAAAAGGTAAAAATCTCCTACTAGTTAAAGCAAAGAATACTACATTTTTATATTGTGATGAAAAGAACTACAAAGGAGGTAGCTAATTCTGTTTATAAAAATGCCATGTTTTCTTGGTTTTAAGTACTATATATTACTCATGCTGTGCATATGTCTTCACTTACCTTCACTTACCTTTGATTCCTTTTTAACTTAAATTAGAAACATAAGAGAGCAAATCATCTGAGACTGTCACCTCCAGAACTATGAGCTAATCTATCTTAACTGCTAAATTATGCACAAACTGAAATGCAAGCAGCACAAGAAAGTTTACTCACTAACATCGTTCAACTGTTCTTCAGAGCTTGAAACTAGGCCATACAACTACTTTAATGATAAAGATTTGTGTAAATATTATGGATAAGACACCTTGCATATCCAAGTCAAATAACAATATAAAAATCACGGAGAATCATTCAGAAGAAGCAGAGTGTGTGTTTAACATCAGAGCTTAATACAGTATCTTGCTCAAAGTAGAAATGGAACAGCTGATGGCTAACACCTTCCCCAATGTTTGCCAGTGCTTAGAATACAAGTCAATCTGCCTTTTCATTCACTATTTACCTTTTCATTCACTATTTAATCTGAGTGACATTTATTAGCATTAAATTCTTTTAGCTAATAATGTGGTAATTATGTAGATTTTTAAATAAAATACATTTCAAATTAAATGTTACTTTTAAATATGTATGTTTCCTCATTACTCTGAACCATGTACTAAATCATAACCATTATTTTCAGAAATAAAAGTGAGGATTCCTAAACCTTCATCAAGTATTTCCTGTACAAGCTGAGCTTTGAACACACCATGACAATGGTGTCACCTTTTACAACTGGGTACAATTTTAGCAGCTTTAAAGTTGTCCAGATGTCCTTTGACAGAAAAGACTGACTCAAGTACTGCTTTAAGAGCAACTATCTAGAATCCTAAAAAGCACATTATATGAGAAGTCACCCTGTAAACTTTAAAGGATTTCCATTTCTTCAAAATCATGCTCTATCAACTTAAGAAAGGAAATTTGATATTATTTCAAGTACTGTAAATATCTCTCAAAACCTAAAAAACATCAGATCTCTCAATTAAAATATTCTACTGAAAATTAGAAATAAAAAAATACAGTCAACAAAGGAGTAAATAGCTCCTTTGGAATGCCAATATTAAATATTCAAAATAGATTAAGATAAAAATAATACTGAGAAAGGACAAGAGATTTTAAGCACTTAACTTTTTCATCTAAATATTTTCAAAGTTTAAATACACTTAAGTATAAAATAAGTAGGCAGATAATAAAATTGAACTAAAACTCAATACTTTCCACCAAAATACCTATATTCACTAAGCAAAACAAATTAGGTTATGAGATTTGTTTCCAAAGACAACCTATACTGAAATTATATAGGCAATTTAAATGTAACATACAAATAAAATATCTTATTTTAAAAGTACTTGCTAATTAGTCTTAAAATGTATCTTATAAGCCTTAGGAAGTTTTGTTTTTAAAAGCTGTACTTATTCTTTCAGATTACATGTTTATATATAGGTATATGTGCACATGAGTGTGTGCACTAGCCACAGAAGACAAATGGGGTGTTGAATCCCCTGGAGATGGAGCTAGAGGCAGTTGTGAGCTGCCCAATGTGTCTGTTAGAAACCAAACTCTGGTCCTCTGTAAGAACAATAAGTCATCCACTTAACCACTAAGTCATCTGTACAGTCCACTATGGCTTTATTTTTAATAACAAACAAAAGCTTCCATTCATGAATGTCCTTTTGTTTTGTTTGTTCAAACTATTCATTTTTTCCCACTCCTTGGCTATCCGCTGCCAGCAAGAGAAAGTAAAGATAGGGACTACCAAGTTGCTTTTGTTTACCTAGCTCCTGTCAGCTGTTCTCCCTGAGATAAACTCTGATCTTCCCTTTCATTTTAGAATAACTGGACTCTCAAAAATAACAGTGTGTAGTATAAGATAGGTATAACAGAATGGAGTTGTTTAAGTTTGTTTCTAGTTATAAATACAAGATGATTTGTTTATTAATTGAGGAGCAGCTTTATTACGCTTCTGAAAAATTGTTAATACTAAACATTTGAAACTGCGTAATCTAACCAATAGACTTTAAAAAAGGAAAAAAAGTGGGAGGAAGAATGTGTGTGTTGACTTTTTTTCTTTCTTTCTTTTTTTTTTGTTTTTTTGTTTGTTTGTTTGTTTGTTTGTTTCTCGAGACTGGGTTTCTTTATAGCTTTGGAGTCTGTCCTGGAACTAGCTCTTGTAGACCACGCTGGCCCCAATCTCAGTAATTTGCCTGCCTCTACTTTCCTAGTGCTGGGATTTAAGGCATGCATCACCACAGGGCTGTGTGGGATTTTTAAGATGGGGTTTCACAAGATCCAAGCTGGACTTGAAGCAAGGGATGTCCTCGAATTACTGACACTATCTCCTGAGTGCTGGGATTAATTATAAGCATGAGCCACCACTCTTGGTTTTATGTGGTGCTGGGGCTCAAACCCAGAGATTCACGCATGCTAAGCAAGCAGTCTTTCAAAAAGCTACAACCCCAAATCATACTTCATGATTTTTAAATCAGTGCAGGAATCAGTAATCAACTTCTAAAACAATATAGGAATTTTGGTCATGCCTAAGCCATCTCAGTCTTTTCTCAGTACTGTACAATCTACTTCCTCAGTCTTGAGGGAGATTAATATGAAATAAGACACAGGGCTCCTGAGAAGTTCACATTACCAAAGTCTTCCTTTGTCTATCTGCCACACTGGCTAAAGCAGTGCTATGAGAAAAATGAGTCTATCATTCCTAAGAAATCAGTGTGTCTAGAAAATCAATACTCTTAAGTTGTTAATGGTAAGTGCTAGAATACTACAATGGAATTCCCAAAATCTCAGATAATCTTAGTGATTCTATAACAACTTATCTACTTTTAAATGATTTAAACTCTTACATGCTTAAAATTCTTTTAGAATGGTAAGAAACTTATATTCAAGAAGTAAGTAAAAATGTGTGTTATTTTGATTTTACTACCTTAGAGAACCAAATCATTTTAATTTTATTAAATTTAAAAGAATAACCCTAAGACAATCTGTACAATTGAGAATCTAGAAAGCAAATAGAAACTATAAAAATTATCAGAACTGCCAAAAATTTTAAATGCATTCTTCCAAGTATCTCACTGTTAAAA
This sequence comes from Myodes glareolus, assembly GCF_982192425.1. Taxonomy (NCBI): domain Eukaryota; kingdom Metazoa; phylum Chordata; class Mammalia; order Rodentia; family Cricetidae; genus Myodes; species Myodes glareolus. The sequence continues at coordinate 62,528,137 of NC_142033.1, read as the reverse complement.
GGCATTACCGTTAATGTTGTCACAGTAGTAAAAGTATTCATCATTTAGGGAAGGACATGCTGAGACCAAATCCTGCAGCCCTGCACCAGTTACAGTAAGACAGCCAGAGAGATTAAGGTGCTCCAAGTAAGGCAGTCCTCCTCCCAGAGTCAAAACCCTGCAAGAGAAATAATGTAACAGTCAGGAAATACTAACCTTTGAAACTTTTAATATTTTGAAGGCCCACTAGATCAATATTTTACATACCTCTCAATTTGCTAATAAGAAAAGTTAAAATTTTTTTATAAAACACTGAATACTAACTCATCCTTAAGCAGAAATACACTGACTCAAAAAAGTGTTGTAAATTTTTCCCAAAGACTCCAATAAAGCAACATATGACACCTTGTGTTATAAGAATATTATAGTAACTCAATTCTCACATGAAGAAACACTGAGACTTAGAGATGTACTGTTCATTCTCCCAACACACTGTCTAATAGAGTAAAAACTATCAAGGAAATTCCTGAAGTCTAAAACATAATTGCCAGTTCTGGAGTTCCTCCCATAACCTAGTGAACTGGCCCTGCAGATGTCAGAGAGGGAAGGGAACCAAACCATGCAAAAAGATAAGAATGAAAACCCAGTGCAGGCTGACATCATCAACTACTTCAGGGAGTCTAATACCAGGCGGTTCATTGCCAGCATATTTAAAACACAGTACGATTTGGGAAAAGGTAACAGGACAATCAGTGCAATCAGTCCAATTCCAGGTGCACAATAAAGCTTAAGGTGTGAACATAGAGACTTCTTTACAAAATACAAGGGACCACGAGGATCTAGCTAACAGGCCTAGAATTAAGTGTAGACTCTGACAGAAAGCACAGAATTCAGCAGGCCATAAAGTACATGAGACATCTCCAAGCCTAAAGATGGGTAATCTAGGGAGGAAAGAGTGTGGAATAATCATTCTGGGGAATCCGGACGAGCTCTGCCTCCACAGACAACAAAAGATCACCAGGTCATTAATAAAATCCATTCTTAGATTTCTGGATGGAATGCAGGTATCTAAATTTTATTTCCTTACATTGAGGAGACACCCCTGTATGATTATCATTCCTGGTACTCTTAGTGCTTCTCTGTGAGTACAACGACAACTATGCCAACAACCTAGTGATTCCTACACATACATGTATATATAAACATGAAAACATGTTTATACCTAAACTAGCATATGAATATTCGTAGCAGCATTATTCACATCAGACAAAAAGCAGAAACACCCCCAAATGTCCACTGATGAATGGATAAACAAAATGTGTTATAGCCATATATTTAAATGTTATACAGCTATGAAGTACACACAGGTTATGATCTGCACAAACTTTAAATGCATTATGATATGGGGGGGATAGCAAACATTGAATACTGTCGTTTAACAGTAGGTAAACCCACAGAGATGCCTGATAGATTAACTAGCTGTCAGCAACTCAGGACAGGAATAACTGGAGCAACTGTTAATAAGGATTTTTATTTAGGGGTTGACAAAAATATATTAAAAGGTTAGTGGCAGTAAAATTGAATAGGATGCAAATTTATTTAAGTGTTTAAAAAGAAACATTTTTATACACATTCATGTATAAAAACTACAATAGATTAAAATATATCAAGAATAAGATTGAGAATGCCAAGATTCTATACAATAATAATTAAAAGACTACTAAAACATCAAAAAATGGGATAACTAGAAACGAAAGAGACAAATTAAGAAACTAATATGCCAAATTCAGTCTTAAAACTAATGCAGCTTAATAAATTAAGAACTAGTGTCAGAAGTAAGTAAACTATTATGGTGATACAAAAGAACTACGAATTTTGTTTTTGTTCTTTGGAGCCATTCTTGAAAGACAGTATTAATTAGCCTAGAAATCACTGTGCAAAATAGATTATCAATGAACAGCAACTGTCCATCTACTACTTTCTAAGAACTGGGATTGCAGGCATCTACCACCACATCTAACCAGGACTATGGGAATACTGATATTTAGAGAGGATAATGAATAGTAAAGATTGGAAAGGGCATGTTTTAAATCTAATTTATCTTATATTCTTATTTTAAAGAAAAATTTCCCGCCATCTTTATAGACCTCAGGTTAACAATGGTAGTAGTTCACAATCTATGTGGTTTAACAGGAATGAGGGAACATTTTTTAGACAGGGTCTCTCTCACTACATAGTTTAAGCCGATCTTGAACTCATGTAGCCAAGCATGGTCCGGAATTCAAATTCTTTTGCCCAAGCCTCCTAAGTGCTGGGATTAACTGGTCCAACAAAGTCCTTTAAAGGAAGAAAATACTTAAAATCCACATATTAATAAAGTCTAGGAACTTTAGCAGTTCACAATAAAAAATATACCTCTAAGACTCAAATGGTATCTGAATGCAAAACAAACTAAAGGAAGTATAAAATGCTTCTGTTATAAGTACACCTAAATCAACAGTCACTGACTTCATCGACCCTTAGTGGAAAAACAAACAACTATGAATACAAACAAGCAATTATAATACCACATGATGAATGCTCTTCTGGAAATCCACAGAAAGACTCTGAGAGGTCAAAAAAGGTTTCTCATAATGGCATTAATGTTATGTTATGCTATTTATAACATAATGTTATGTTATGCCAATGTTATTTTCTCATATGTTATGAGAAAAGTAATAAGCAGAAGTTAGCCCCTAATACTATGTTACAAAGAGAAAATACGGTTATTAAAGACAAGAGAATACAGTACCACAAAAATAAGAAAACAGCTATTTAGGGCTAAAGTGCAAGTGTGCATGTGCATGCATGCCTGTGTGTGTGTATGTGTGTCTGTCTGTCTGTCTTTTGGGGGCAAAGATGAGATTGGAAAAAAGTAGAGATATCCAAATTACAAAGGTTAAAAGCAAAGGCTAAAAAAATTGACTTTAACCAAAGGTAGTATGAATCAATGAAAGATTAAGAGGTATAGTCAAACAGCAAGAAAAAACATTCTAGAAAGATCTCTCTCATCTGTGTCTTGTCACAAATGCCCAAGTACACCGGGCACAGGCTGAAATAACAAACCAACAAACAAAAAACCCAAATGAATAATAAATTCTGCCCTCGACCAGGGAAAGAAGCATTTAAACAATTAATAAAAAAAGGCATACAAAGAAAAATACCACAAAAAAGTGTACAAGTTATAGAACTGATTCAAACAATAATGATTCAAAAGCTGTGTGGTGGTGGTGCTTGTCTTTAATCCCAGCACTGAGGAGGCAGAGGCAGGCGCATCTCTTTGAGTTTGAGGCCAGCCTGGTCTACAAGAGTTAGTTTCAGGACAGGCTCCAAAGCTACACAGAGAAACTCTGTCACAAAACAAACAAACAAAAACAAACTGAACAAACAAACAAAAAAACAAAGTCCCAAATTCAATAATACATAATTCAAACTATTTAGTGCCCAACCAAAACTATTAAATATTAAAACAAACTATGAGGGAAAATGAAAACAACAGTCAACAGAAACAGCAATAAATGATAAAGATACTAGAACTAGTAAACAATGAGTTTAAGAATTTTTAGAGATGTCAGCAAGATAACCAACTAAAAAGTTCATAACACTTGCTCCCTCCCCAAAAGACAGCAGGACAACCAATAAAAACTACACTTTGATGAAACCAACACAAGAAGAACCAGTATGCCATAAACTCTGCAGAACCCAGAGCCGAGAGTGGCCTCATACAGAATGAAAAGAAAATATGCCATCTTCACAGTTCAATCCCCAAAAAGCAACCAGGATGAACTTTTTATTGTAGGTAAAGGGAAAATAAAAATCTCCAGTAGCCCCATTACCACCCTGAACACTTATAGTCCTCATAAATATTAAACACAGTTGAAAGAGCTAACTAGAGACCACACAGCAGTGATATACCACAGAAGAAGCCAATACTGTATCCCATCTCCTACCCACGTTTCAGAACCAAACACAACTGCTAGAACATGCCCTGCTCCAGAGGGAAGTAGTAATGGCATCCTTCTATCCCTAAGGCTTTATGATCAGAGTCACCCCTGCTGGTGGCCCATGATTCAGAATTCACAAAGAATCAATGCCCTTATCACCATGACTATGCCCTATATCTCAGGCAAAGTAGTACCTCACCTCCAGAGAAAACAGTACCTTGGTTATCCTAAGTAGTCATAATACTATTCCCAGATTGAGATGGCACACTGTCTGCTGTGCAAACTAAAACCAAGGCTCCTGGGCCCATATTACTGACTGGTGCCTCCAAGTCACTTGCATTAATTTTGGTTTTATTTTTTAATTTTACTTTAAATGTATGTGTGTTTTGCCTGTGGAGGCCAGAAAAGGGCATCAGATCCTCTGGAACTGAAGTTACAGAACAATGTAAGTAGGTTTGGACATTGAACTCAAAAGCAGCAAGTACTCTTATAAATAACTAGCCTATCTCTCTAGCCTTAGACACCAGTTTTTTGGCCAATCTCCAACCAAGTCTGCCTCAGAAATTGACCCTCTTCCAATATTCAAGTGTCACACAGGTTTCTGTAATCCTAAACTCAGAACTCAATTCTAGAGCTGCTTTCAGAACCTACACTCTGAACTATAACATCTCTTTCTAGTCTGACATATTAGACAAAGGCAAATGCTGTGCTGGTAGGTCTCGGAAGGTTCCAGTGCATGAACAGTGGCTCACCAAAGGGGTGAAAGAAGGAATAAATGACAGAGTGGTGTGAATGACAAGATTACACTGTTTTAGGGGCAGTTATTCTCCCTATAATAACTTTGTAATTTCTCCCTTACAAGAAGTATACTGAAAGTCAAGATTGTTCACTCAACTCAGGGTCTTTGAGCAGCCAAGCATGGCCCATGGAGAGGCAATGGGTATGGGTATGTTACTCTCCTGGAACCCAGAATCCAGCTCCAGTGGCAGGTCTAGGAAGCAAGAGCACAGCTCTGCCACCCTATATTCTATCCTGAGCCAGAAAAGCAACATAAGCTAGTCCTGCCAAAGTCATGAGAGGTGGCAAGATGCCCGGCATCCTGACAGCAGCATTCCAGGAAGGAGGCAGGGTGACTCATGAAAAAAGGAGATGCTAACAGCTTAAATAAGATAGTACCTCATATCCATACTCTATTACTCAGTATTGTATTTTGATGGAACAACTGATACACAATGAAATATTTTCACGCTATATGTGAACTTACTTTTTGCTGCTGCATTCCAAGACCAAACTGCACTTACTTAGAATGAATGGCAGCGTGCCTTCAGAGATGCTAACAGCCTTTGTGAAAGAGTTTCACTATTTTTAAAAAGCATCTGGAAGAACAGCATAAAACAGAGTTTGAATGATATGGGAATGGTGGCACAGGTCTATAATCCCAGCACTTGAGAAAGAAAAGGCAGGAGCAACATGAGTTCAAAGCCAGTTTTGGATACATAGTAAATCTGGGGTCAATCTGGACTACCTGGGTTTCTGGATCTAAATAAATCCCTTACTCCCTGTAGTGGTTTGAATAGGTATGGCCCCCATGGCGTCATGTGTTTGAATGCTTGGCCCATAGGGAGTGGCACTACTAGGAGGCATGGCCTTGTTGGAGAAAATGTGTCACTGTGGGGATAGGCTTTGAGGTCTCATACACTGGGTGTAGCTTGAATTGTGAAACAGTCTCTTTCTGCTGACTGCAAATCAATATGCAGAACTCCCCAGCACCATGTCCTGCCATGATGATAATGGACTAAACCTCTGAAACTGTAAGCCAGCCCAATTAAATGTTTTCCTTTCTAAGAATTGCCATGGTCACTGGGCAGTGGTGGTGCACACCTTTAATTTCAGCACTCAGAAGGCAGAGACAGGCTGAACTCGAGACCAGCCTGATCTACAGAGCAAGTTCCAGTTCCAGGACAGCTACACAGAGAAACCCTGTCTTGAACCCCACCCTATCAAAAAAAAAAAAAAAGAAAAGAAAAGAAAAGAAAAGAAAAGAAAAGAAAAGAAAAGAAAAAGGTTGCCATGGTCATGGTATCTCTTCACAGCAATAAAACCCTAACTGAAACATTCAGCCACCTACATACTTCCACAAAAAAGACAAAATAGTTTGAAGGCACCTTACACAAAAGGAGAAAGGTACTCTTAAACATCATCAACATTATCACAGCACCCACAGTACCTCTCTATGCTTTGGCAGCCAGGGAGATCACTCCTACTGTTTTTTAAATAAATAGGATGTCTCTACAAACTGCATGCTTTTAAATGTTGTGTTTGTGACCACAGATGACTGTGGCTGTCAAATCTCAGTCACAGAGGAAAACTTTTTAAGCAGTCTGAACTTGACAAACTGCTGAAATTGACAGTTGCTGCTGTAGCAGGTGGTATAATGAATGCTAAGCCATAAGAGGAGGAACATAATGAGATTTCTTTACCAGGCCCTCCAAAACTCATGAACATCTGGGATGTGGGTAGGGATGAATCAAAGAGTTCTAGGGAGGGGTGTTGTATGCTATTTTTCCTAAATGGAAAATTCTCTCTTAGAGGCAGAAGCTCAGAAGACTCTTTACATTCATAAAACTTACTAAGCTCAGGTAGTTTACCACACTTAAAAGATTCAGCTCAGGGTTCACAAGGCCCTTTCCCAGCATCACACAAGCAGTAAAAAATTGTGAAGGATAATAAAACCCTACTGCAGAGTTGCCTGACAGGGAACTCTAGGTACGACTTTTGTGACTCATGGTGGGTGGCCTTCTCAATGATGCAGCTACCTTTAATATTCATGATTAGTATCAAGAGACTCCAATTTAATCTTAAATTACACAGGGTGAGGGACAAATTTCTATTTCTGAACTTATTACAAAGCTATAATCATTGAAACAGTACTATCATTTCTACTTATGTTAAAACACCATAAATTTAGTCAGATCAACTGGATAAACAAAATCCAAGCAGAAAAGTTATCAAAATGATCTGTTTATAAATGACACTGTATGTAGAAAGCTTTAAAGAATTCACAAACTTAGGAGTATAGATCAGCTGAAGAGCACTTGTCTGACATGTGCAAGACCCTAGGTATCTAATCAATCCAGGGAAAAGGGAGGGGAAAATCACATACAAAGCACAGTCAACAATAATAAGCTCAATAAAATATAGAGTAAACAAAACAACACACAAAAATCAATTCCAGTTTTAAGCATTTGCCCACCATGGACTTGGGAAGCTGAGATAGAGTTCTCAGGGAAGTCCGTCTAAAATCAAATTATTTTCAATGTACCAGCAATGAACAATCTAAAAGGGAAATTAAGAAAGCAATTCCATTTACAGTAGCATCAAAAAATTATGAAATAGTAAAGTATTTGGCTCCATTTCAGCTTATTTTTAATTATGTATATAAGTATGTTTTTGCATTTACACAAATGGACTAGACATTGTTGATGTACTTATTGCCTATATTATATATAGTAGTGCTTATTGTATATAGTTTTTCCTGTATTAGTTACAGCCTTCTTTTTATTTTAGACAAAAAAGGGGAAATGTAGTGATATTTCATTTGAATTTCAATAAACAAAGCTTGCCTGAAGATTAGAAAGTAAAACAGCCACACTGGTCAGCCATACAGACCACGCAGTAGTGGCACACCTTTAATCCCAGTAGCCATACTAGTTGGCCATAGAAGTCAAGCAGTAGTGGTGGATGCCTTTAATCCCAGCACTAGAGAGGAACATAAGACGCGAGGAGACAGCTCTCAGCTCAGTCTCATTGTGAGAATCCTGGAGGCAGGATCACCATTTCGGTCTGAGGCAGAGTTAAGAGTCAGTGGTTGGCTGCTTTGCTTTTCTGATTTTCAGGTTGAACTCCAATATCGGTCTCTGGGTTTTTATTAATTGTGCTACACGTCTCTAACACTACATAACTGGGGCTGGAGAGATGACTCAGGATTAAAAGGGTTTACTGCATTTCCAGCGGACCCAAGTTCTGTTCCCAGCACCCATATCAGGCAGCTCATAATCAACCATAATTCCAGTTTCAGAGGATCCACTGCCTCTTGCCTCAGCAGGCACCTCTACATATGAGCAAATGCAGAAAGATATACCTACAGACATAATTAAAAATAAATCTAAAAAGAAAGAGTATTCATATCCTAACAGCTCTAAGTGGGACCCACAGCACATGGAAGACCTGGATGCTGAGGAGATCTGCCTCTTAGTTACTCAGATATTGAACAACTTACCCCTATTTTTCTCTCCAGTAAAAGAAAAGAGGGGTGGAGGCAATTAATATACTAGGCTGAAGATTGTGCTGACAGGGCTGGGATGTCACAAAGTGTTAGAGTTCTTGTCTAACATACACAAAGCTGTAGGTTTGATGTCTAGCAGTGACAGAACTGGACATGGTGTGTTGGCATGCATGTATGCACCAAGTGGATACCTGGTACCTGCAGAGGACAAAAGAGGGCACTGGGTCATCTAGAACTAGAGTTTCAGAAGGTTTCAAACTCTCATGAACTCCCATCCCATGTGGATGCCAGGAAGCAGAATTGTAGCTAGTATAAAGGCAGCCTGGGAGAGAATGAGACCTTGGCTCAAAAAAGCAGCAAGTGTTGTTTTTAATTTCAGTACCTAGGAGGCAGAGCTAGGAGAATCTCTGTGAGTTCAAAGTCAGACTGATCTAAAAGGCAAGTACCAGGCCAGTCAAAGCTACTTACTGAGATTGTCTCTGCAACAGTAGCAATGACTGGATACAGGACAACAACAAGTTGGGTTACAAGTACTTCACAGCTATAAAAATCACACCAAACTATAACAGACATGCTTTCCAAAGTCCTCAATACAAAATTTACTTCTGTAATGTCCTTGAGACAATAGCCAACATACCTGCCCACCAAAATATATTATAAAAAATGTGGCCAATTACTATACAATTAAACTTCTAAATGTATATTCCTCTATATTTCACAATGTATTTGAATTGACTAAAATGAAACTTTATGAAGGACCATTGCTCCAGTACTTGAAACAAATAAATCATTGGCTTAAGTAAGTAAAAACTCAGATCAAAAACACAGTATTTCATCTGAGAATAAGAATATATCCACTGCCTAATAACTGAAACTGATCACTCACCTGAGACCATGGTCTGTGATCTGATAACATCCCGATAGACTGAGGAACAAAAGTACTCGTCCAGTCTCTTGGTCAGACTTTTCACTCCCAAAATAAATTAAGTCTTTTCCCCTGGGCAATGTAGTCCTTAATGCTTTTCTACACATTGCAGAAGTCGTTGGGAGAGTAGACATAGTCCTCAGAGCTGTCCCTGTGCAACAGAATGAATGGCCACAATATGCAAGGGCTGGAGAAGCACAATGCTGCTGCCAACACACACTAGTCCTTAATCCCACCAAGTCCTTACTGTAACAACCAGATGAAGAACAACCAAAGTTGGAGGCTGTTTCCATTACACACAGACTTTCAACATTTCTATGTCTCCATTCTACTGCATCTTCAATATCGGCTAAATCTTCGGCATCTAGCATCCACACGTAAGGAGAAGTCAAACTTTCAGAAGACACAGATTTAGTCCAAGTGTGCTCGTTGTCTATTTCTTCACCAACACCTTTGTCATTCAAATTGTGCAAACAAGCAAACTGCTTGGGCGACTGCATGGTGATGTCTTTATTTGTCCATGGACTTGAAACAGCCTTGCCTGCACTTTTCAAAAAGTCACTCTGGTAAGATGTTAGAACTCCAAGAGCTCTAGAAATCTTCTCTAGAGCCATGTCTGTGATTTTTTCACATCCAGATAGATCAAGATGCCGAAGACTCTGGCAGCAACCAAGCCAAGACCAACTACAAGAGGGAGGAAGACTATTAAATTCTTCAAAAGCATTAAACCACATATATACAGATGAGCATTAAATTATTTAAAATACAAAATAATCATTTTATTTCTAGAATTTCTATCATCAGGGAATAATTTTTAGGACTAAGGATATAAAAAGATACTAAGGTAAGTAATTTCAAAAAAAGAGAAAACAAATATCATTGCTAAGCTAGCAGAGGACAGGATGGGAGGGACACAAGTTTCCTGTTCTATTAGTAGGCAGTAGAGAAAAGGCAGACTACACATAAAAGAAAGTAACTACTGTATAACGAAGATACAGAAAAAACAAACTTTAGAAACAGGTAGAAGAATCTCTCTTTCCCTGTGAAATAAAAAGAAAAAGAAAAGAAAGAAAAAAGAAAACTAGTAGCCTCCAAGGAAGAATCATTTACAAAGAGTGTGGCCTGAACAAATTGGTACTAAACCAGAAAAACCATGAATTAAAAGGGAGCTTTGACAAAAGGCATTTAAAAACTGGACTAAAACATTAAAAACAGGTAATGTTGATCTAGACAACTACAAAGCAAGGCTCATAAGCTCAGGCATGATGTACAGATGGCAGTACCAATGTTCTGGACCAGCTACTGTATATTAACAAGAGACAAAACTATCAAGTTACAGTCATACATGGCAGAAATTTAGTAGAAATATAAAATAGTGTGAGTAAATAGTGACTATGTAAACAAGGAAATAGAAAATATCTTTTACTGATTTCAGTGAAAATTTATTATATCCAGAGATTTAAAAATAACCTGTCAAATGCAGAATCGGAAATATCAGTCTGGGTAAGATCCAGATGTTCCAGGTTAGGACAAAGCTCTAAAATCTGCCTAACCTAAGAATGAAAAGAAAGTCATCATGAGGACATGTGGAGCTTTAATTAAGCAACAGACAACACTAAATATAACTCACTGGTTTTCCTAAGCCTATATGCGTACTGAAAGAAAACAAAATTCACTTAACACATTATAAACTAGATATATTCGGTGTTGGTTTGTGTGGTGTATGTGGAAGACAAAAGTTAATTCTCAGTATCTTCCTCCTGAACACTAAGGCCACAGGTTCTGCTAGTGTAGCTGCCAATGGGTACCCATGTCCTTTGGCCCCCAGCACTGTAGTTATAGACATACGCCATTAAACATGTATCTGTACATGCTAGAGATCAGACTCAGGTCTCTGTGCTTACACAAAAGGCATTTTATTAAACAAGCCATTTACCTCTCCAGTCTCTGAGCTCATATTTCTAGTAATCTTCTTAAAGAGTCTTAGAAATTAGACCCAGAAAAATCTTCTTTTTTAAGGACTACCTAAAGTGATTGTATGTAGGAAGTCATAACATTTATAAAACTGGCTTCACCTCACTTGTCCATCTTGCCATGTCTTACTTGTTATAATGACCATATAAAACTAAGACTCACGATTTAACATCTATAAATCCCAATAAATGATTACCTGCCTAGTTTCAGTTCCATTATCTATAGCACAGGCAATGATTCCTAAGCTACAAAGAATACTCTAAGAACTGCAATTATATGAAAGCAAGCAGTGTACACCTACCCATGGGAAGACACTCTGTTCTTTCCCTCTTAAATAAACATTAATAACCAAACCAAAGTTGTTTCACTGCTATTTTTCTTAATACTCAAGCTAGTATTCATTTGTACATACCATTTTGCTGGAGACTGCAGAGCTGTATGCTAACACTAAAGTTTTTACAGAGGTACCAACATATGGCAGAACATTATGAATTAAGCCATGGAGTAAACGTTTTTCCATTTGTGCAATGCTGATAGCAATCGATTCCTCTGCAGACTCTTCTGTAAAATGAATTCAAACATCTAAGAACTAGATACACCAATTATAAGTAGGCCACTCAAAGGATGCATCAAGTACTAAATAGGAAATACTCTATGCTGCCCTCAAACTCCCTTTACAAGCAATTCCACTTTCAGGCAACAAGAGAAAGTTCTGAAGAGAATGCTGAATAGTGAAAAATTGTAAAAATTCTTCAAGAGAATAGAATATGATACAAAGGAATAAATGATCTACAGTTTTTGTTAAAGAAGCATCAGTTGTTCTACCTAATTAAAAAGGACAGAGTTAGCAGAGATGTGAAACAACTTCATTAACTTTATCATCGTGAATCGTCAAGCAAAAGACAATACCTTCGCTCCTAAGAAGTTAAACATGGCCTTTTGCAGTTGACTTAGTTTCTATAGAGCTTAAATGTTTATGCCAAGTTATACTTCTCTAACAACAAACTACAGCTTTAGCTTGGGAAAGCACTGTTTTCATAAGATGGGCGAAGTCTCAATACTGAGTAAAACAAAAATTACACTTCAATTTTATAAAAAGAAAAACATACTATAAATGGACCAAAATCTCTATCACCTCTCAGGATCCTGTTACTATACTTACCTAAATTCCTAACCTAAATATATCTAAGCATAAAGCAGCCTAACAGGTTAAAGGTTTATTTAAAATAAAACAGAATACAGTGGCTAAAAAGAATATGTGAAAAGAGTAACTGTTGACCATGTCACTGATTTCAAGTGTTAGAAATACCTTAAACTCCTCCTTAACTTGGATACTATCACTAAAAATCACTTCAGCAAACCTTATTTATTTCACTACACTTTTATTCCTAATTCATTCTTCCACCCCCTACCTAGATATGCTTTGTTTACTATAAAATCTAAAGTTACAGACCATACTGTCTGCCACAGATAAGCATATGATTGAAACCAACAAAAATATATCTCCTCTTCCTTATTAAACAAATTTTCAAACTCCTGAAACTATACCAAAATATCCCCCCTTCAACCCATGAAAACCTAAAATACATTAGTTACTAAAGTAAAATCACTGTAACTCTTATTTTCAACAAAGATCTTCCACCAGACCAGCTTACTTATTTTAGCTTTATAAACAGAAATTTTTAAAACTTCTCATCTATAAATTTTCACTAGTTTACGATCTTTTAGAAATTATTATGTAAATTAATATCTAAGACAGAATCTGCCTTTCTCTTCTATACCCTGAAGTATCATCTGTGCATCTCTATTACAGCAATTTTCATTATGTACCTTATAGGAAGAATTAAGTATTCTAAATTCTCTCTTACTTCTATTTATTTAACAGCAGAGATAAATTTTTAGACACTTTTATACTCTACCTCATACAGCACTTAATTGGAGGAGGACCCTAAAACTGTGCAACACAATTAATCTTCACACATGACTTTTTTTTTCTGTAGCACTGGAAACTAAACCCAGGGCTTTACAACGTTATGCAAGTGTTCTACCCTAAGCTATACTCACCCAATTTCTCATAAATACTACTTCTTAACTCTACAATAACCCTGAGGCAAATGATATGACTTTACAAACAGACAAAAGATCATCTTTTCTCCCCTCAACCACAGATGATTCAATAAATGCTGATGAATTGATTAATTAAAACCCTAAATCACATAATGTAAGCTGTAAAGCACTATAATGAAGATAATTTATTCTACATAAAATAGCCATCATTTTCTGACTTTATTATTTTAATATAAAATAGAAGAAACCACTTTATTTTAAAAAGTACTTCTAACAAGAAATTCTAAATGTACTTATTGTTCCTTCAAAATCTTCAAAGAAGGCTTTTTAAAAATCTTTAGAAAACATGAAACAAATGAATTTTAAGACCCAATAATATTAACGAGAATATCAGTCTTTTAAGCACCATGTAATAATTTTCATTTCAAGCACAAAATACCAGATTCATCTCTATCGGCGTCTTCATCCCACTCCTGAAAAGCACGACTTTCATCTTTCCTACTTCTCACCCACTCCTCGTCAGGTTCCGTGTCAAGTTCAGTGGCAGGACCACTATACCAGTCACCTAGATGATGAATAAACAAGAGGAACAAAGTCAAATTAGATATAAAGTTATTACAAAAAAGAATCCCCTATTCACACTTGAATTTCAGGCAACCGCTAATTTTAGAATTTTATTTTAACCTATACATATAATCAAAGGATTCAATTTAAAACACACTGAAAGAATTAGGGCTATGTGAGTTCAATTAATAGTAATTACTAACCAACAGTAAGTATTTTCCAGAGTACCGTTCTCTAAAACTAAAGAAAAAGAACTTCAAAAGCTTACATAGTTTTAGTTTGCTATATACCTGCCATGTATCTGTTCTCTTAGAAAAGTTTTCAATGATACCCTTTAAAAACAATAAGCTTAATGATCATAATCCAATTTCTAAGAAAATAATTATCAGTATTTATAGGTGCAATTTCTTTTTTTCTCTCGTTTTTTTTCTTTTTCGGTTTTTTGAGACAGGGTTTCTCTGTAGCTTTGGATCCTGTCCTGGAACTAGCTCTTGTAGACCAGGCTGGCCTCGAACTCATATAGGTGCAATTTCAAAAAAAGAAATCACTGGAAATGACCTAATCTTTTCTTCCCTATAGTAACTTCACTTTGGATACAATAATAGCCTCGTTCTGAGGACAGCTCACAAAGTACTCTGTGGTGACTGGTCAACAGCATACAATTAGACAGGAAAAGAAGTCAAGGGGCCCACTGAGATAAAGTGAAACCATAAATGTATAGATACTACAATTACAGTACATGTATTATATGTTCATGAAGATGGAGACAATAATAATTTATTAAATTCTTATAATGTCTAGGGTTTCTCAACCTAGACAACACTGACATCTAAGGCTGGGCAGTTCTTTGACTTATGTTGTGAGCCTATGGATTATAAGGTGCTTAGCAGCTATCTAGGCCTCTACCCCCTAGACCAGTGGTTCTCAACTCTCCTAATGCTTTGACCCTTTAACACAGTTCCTCATGTTGTGGTGACCCCCCAAGCATAAAATTATTTTCATTGCTACTTCATAACTCTAATTTTGCTACTATTATGAACCATAATGTAAATATCTGATACGAGACCCACAAAGGGGTAGAGACCCACAAGCTGAGAACCACTGCACTAGATAATGGTATGATAACCAGAACTAGGACAAGCAAAGGTGTCTTCAGACGTTGTAAATATCCTGGACAGGAGCAAAAATAAATGTCATAAACAAAAAGAAATTTTAACCAAAGGTTTGATCTAAATATGTTAAAAACAGAAAAGAAAAGTGAAGTAGCATATTTAAGATGCAGTGGCTTCATGAAATCAACACAGCATCACTTTCAATGGTATTCACACTATCATTTGGATTTATCTTAATTCTTAAATAAAACAGCTGAACAAGAAAAAGCTGGCTCATTTTTTACTCAAATTTTGCCATCCTACAAGTAATGTGAAAAAATGATCTATATAAAATAATAATTCTGATCACTACCAAAACACTAAATATCTTAAAAAAAAAAAACAACTTATTTTAAAACTGCATGAGAAGGTGCCTCTAATTCCAGCACTAAGGAGTCGATGCAGGAGGATGAAGATTAAGAGGTCAGTTTAGGCACTAGATTAAGTACACTTTTCAAAACATAGTGCTAGCAAAAAAAGAGGCAGGTGGACTTCTGAGTTCCAGGCCAGCCACCACTAAATAGTAAGAATCTGACTTTTTATCAAATGCTTACTTATCTTTAAGCAAGATTCAGAATTCAAAATAGTCAAAATTTTGTTAAGAAATATGTATTTCCATTGCAAAATGTACTGTAAGGGGAAAGTATATTAACTTATATGAATTTTAAGCAGATACTTAAAAAATACTTAAAAGACTGTTTAATAATCAACAAAAAAATGTGGTGCACAATAACTGTAAATACTCCATGACGGTTTAACATGCTCACGAGAAAAGTTTCTCTAAATCTTCAGATGTAAAAGTAACAGCACAAAAAAAAAACTAATGTGATTTAAAGAAAAACACATTACCAATCACTTTAAAAAGCTATGTTAAAGACAAAAACAGAGTTGGTTACTTTAAACCATGACCAAACAAGAACTGTACATAGCTCATCTTAACATTTTATAGAACTGAGTCTATTTAAAATACTCAAATAATCCAATTATTTAACAATTCTAAAAATCAATTACAATTATTTTAAACTTCTATGGAAAGTTTTAACCATAGTCATATGTACAAAGATGCAGTACAATGAATCTGTGTATCCATTTTTTATCTCCAACAATTATCAACATTTTACCAATGTTCTTTACAATCCCTCTGACATAGTTTTCCTAATTATTCTAAAGGAAATTGTAGTAATTATATAGTTTACTCACAACAACTTCACCATTGCTAGCTCTTCTAAAACGTATACTAAAACCACATCAACTACAAAATCTATTTTTTGGCCAAACCCTCAAAGTTTCCTTTCCCTGGCATTACAGATTAATCAAGTTGAAAGTCCCCTTTACCTACCTCTGGCCCAATGAACAGGGTAAAGATGTTTCCACAAAGATCCTGTTTTTGCCAGCTGAGACCACTTAGTACTGACTTGACTGCACCGACACAATTCTTGAGGATTAAGATAACTGAAAATGGACAGCATTACCTCAGGAGGAAGATGGGTTATACCTGTGGAGTGTTCCGACACTTCCGCTTCTGAAATAAAAAAGGAAACATTTAACATTAAGGCTACATGAGCAATGCAGTAAGAAATTACAATCACATAAGTAAAAGTCAGTGCCTGAAGTTAATTCCTTCCTGCTTGCAACACAGGAAAAGGAAATAACACGTATTAGAGGTAGCATGGGGATGTTGAACTTGTTAAGAACCCGTAGGGTTAAACTATCATGGCCCAGATCATACTTCATCAGTGGGAGCTACAATAATGAACATGGAATTGACTTCCTCTTACAAAGGCGTCATAGAAAAAACAATACTCACTTTGTAGCACAAGCAGCATCATTTGAAAAAGGAACCAAACAGGTTACACTGCTTTAAAGCAGCAAGCATATACTCAGCCAGATTACGAGATCTCTAAGGCATTGTTAATGACATACATGCTCACATTTTTTATTCATGCATTAAGGCTCCAGTTAGTTCCTTGTGTTCCCTCTCTGACTTTGACATTTCAAGTAAAAATTCTATAAAATCTGATTTTTCTAATGTACAAATGCCTTAACCTATTTATACTATGTACCAATTCAGTAAGCATAAATGTCCCTGGTGCACTGGTAAGAAATCTTCTGCTTTTAAGTATTTTAGAAAGTCACTAGATAAACAACTTCCTATGATCTTGCAATTTGGTCTAATTTTTCTGAAAGAAAAATGTAAATGTGGTGTTAAGATAAAGAATGAATTATCTCCAAAATAGTATAAAAATAAGATTCTTATATATCTGGTTCTTCACAAAGAATCTTAAATATAGAAATGCTATGATCAAACTACTTTAACTGCCACTTTTAAAATACCAAATATTTTAAACATAATGCTGCTATAATTTGCTTTGAAGGAAAGGGAAAATTAAATGTGTGTGATGCTTTTAAACTCCATTTTATAGTTCTAATTAAACAAGACACAACAGGCTTTGGTAGGGTATTCAGGGCACAAGCTGTATTTCAAGAGTAAAGCTCAAAGCTTTATGGGTTTAATCATAGCTTCAACTTATAAAATTATTTTTGTTTAAACATGAATCTGACTACTTTAATACTGGAAAAATATCAATTTCAAAAAAATGTACAGGACTAACACTGTCATTACCTATCAAGAAGCAGAAGAATTTCTCTAGACTAAGGATGCCAACTATTTGGGTTGTCCTGTTTTTCTGTGTCTATTCCCTGGCTGGCCTGGAATTTGCTATGCAGACTATGCTAGCCTCAAACTCAGAGATCTATCTGTTTCTGTGCCTCCAGAATGCTGGATTAATGGTGTGCCCAACCATGCCTGGAACCAACTATATTTTTAATGTTCTAAAAAGCAATGCTATTGAGATAAATAAGAATAAAAATAAGGTAAGAGTCTATTAGAAAAGGTAAGCATCTATTTTATTTGCATTTCTTGTATGAATTCTTAAAGTAACTACACAGAAAAGCTTTTTTTTGTTTCTCATACTCACTAGAGTATGAATATTACTAGAGATAATACTGAGAGAATGATAAACATCAGAGGATAAAAATAAAATTATAAATGTCCCTTTCCTTAACTCAAAATGGAGTTATAGCCCCAATAAATCCATCATTAGTTATACATGTCTAGAAACAGAAGCGCATCTAACCTAGGAACCACCATAGCTTTTGAGCTGTAGGGCATCAACTGTTCTCCATGACCAAAATGCATAACAGGTTTGATCCCTGGGAGGATATGATTGACTAGAAACCATGGCTCACTGCTGCTTAGCATTTAGATATTAAGAAAGCTTTATACTGCATACAAACTAGGTTTCAAAAGAACCAAATTGCAAAACTGAAGTATACAAGTTACCTTCACGCCATTATAAAGTACAAAAATTCTACAATGAACCATACATAAGTCAAGGACAATGCTTACAAACTGTAAACTGACTTTGAAAACTGATGAAAATACACAAAAATAAAAGATGGTATTGGAAGGCTGGAGAGAAAGACCAGAGGTTAAGAACGCTGGCTGTTCTCCCAGAGGACTCAGGTTCCATTTGCAGGATCCACATGGTAGTACACCACCAACGATAACTCCAGTCCCAGGGAATCTGACGCCCTCTTCAAGCCTATGCAAGAACTGAATGCACATGCTACAAAGGCATACAGCAGGCAAAACACGCATATACATACACTAAAAATAAAGGAAAAAAACTTAAACCTGTCAGTATGATCAAGGGAGCTCAGAAAGCTATCCGATACCATTAGTAATACTGCTCTGAACACAGCAGTCCTGAATTTTATTGGTCAAAAGAGTATTATTTTATTCCTACAAATTCACTCAAGAAACATCACATTACATGTAACCCAAGCCTACAAGATGGAAGATTATAAACACTAAATTCTACAATAGAAACTACTGCCCTCAATTGTATTTTTAAGTAAAGCTAAATGGCTTAAACAGACCACAGTATAAACCTGACTTAAATTATTCCTTAAACAATATCTATAATTTATAACAAAATGTCAATAGCACTGTACTAACAAATAGTTCTGTCAAAATAGATGAATCTTACCTGTATCTGCTTTTTCATCCACAGAATATTTGAAAAATTTCTGTCGCTCTTCAGCTTGATTCCACAGGCTGAGACCTCTAAGAAGTTCTGCTGTGTCCTTCTGTGAGCAATGCTGTGCAATCACTTTCTTTTTGATATCTTTAAGCTCTTCATATGTAAAATATTCCATTAACATGGGCTGAAAAACCTAGATTAAAAAGTATTTATAGGGAAAGAATTTTTTTTAAAGATTTTTTTAAAGAAGATTTATTTATTTAGTTAGTTAGTTTACAGTGTTCTGTCTGCATGTGTGCCTGCAGGCCAGAAGAGGGCACCAGATTTCTTTTACAGATGGTTGTGAGCCACCATGTGGTTGCTGGGAACTGAACTCAGGACTTCTGGAAGAACAATCAGTGTTCTTACCCTCTGAGACATCTCTCCAGCCCCTATAGGGAAAGAATTTCAATTTACTCAAAACCTTTTACTAATGGCTCAAGCTGAGTACTATGAACGCACAATTCAAAGAGATAAAATTTATAGGTATTACCATTAAACTATCTAAATTTTTAAAAGAACATAGAAAAACAATCTTTTTCTATGATTTTTCAGGCCTCTATATAATTTAAAAGAACAAGGTTTTCCTGTACCAAGCTTGATAAACAATCAATCATTGTGTTATTATTA
This sequence comes from Myodes glareolus, assembly GCF_982192425.1. Taxonomy (NCBI): domain Eukaryota; kingdom Metazoa; phylum Chordata; class Mammalia; order Rodentia; family Cricetidae; genus Myodes; species Myodes glareolus. The sequence continues at coordinate 62,508,494 of NC_142033.1, read as the reverse complement.
GACACTTAGCCCACTATCTGCCTGTGGTGGTTTGAATAAGAATGGCACCCATAGTCTCACACATTGGAATGACTACTCATTAGGGAAATGCACTATTTAAGAAGGATTAAAAGGTGTGGTCTTGTTGGAGGAAGGATGTCACCGGAGGTGGGCTTCAGAGTTTCAAAAGGCCTTGCCAAGCACGCGCGCTCTCTCATGAGCTCTCTGTGTGTGTGTGTGTGTGTGTGTGTCTGTGTCTGTGTGTGTGTGTATGTGTCTGTGTGTCTGTGCGCGTGTGTGCCTGCCTACAGATCAGGAAGCAGTTCTTGGTTACTTCTCTAACACTACACCTGCCTGCTCTCTGCAGCCATGCTCTCTGTCATGATGAAAATGGACTAAGCCCCTGAAACAATATGCAAGCCTCCGATTAAATATTTTCCTTTTGAAGAGAGTTGCTTTGGTCATAGGTGTATCTTCACAGCGATAAAACAATGACTAAGGCACTGCCTTCTGATACTACTGAATTCTACCAAAATAGGGCCTTTTCCTTAGATGAATATAGTACCCAGTGTAATGGAGGCCAAACAATCCCAGCTCAGTTAAAATGAACTACCCAACATTGTTTGTTCAAATTGTTATTTTATTTCAGTGGGTCTTATGGAACTTTACAGAGAGTTCTTCTGCAAAACAGTCCTAATCTTCAATGAATAGGATTATAATCTTTAAATGAAGAACCAAGACTTTGTTGTTGTTTCCAGTTTCATCAATAACTTTGACAGGCATCAGAAGAAACAGTTACAAACGACTCTTAAGGGTAGGCTGCATGTACAGCAGTAAATGGCCAACAAAAACCAAGCCAAACAGCATCTTTAGAGGTTTCTTTCCTCATGTCATGTCGGGGCTCTTCTTTCTTTTTGTTTTTAATCACATATGTATGTATATGTGTGTGTGCATAAAATAAGGACAAATACATGCCATATGAGATATGTGACAAGAGATATGTATTTTTCTTCTCTTTAACTAAGCATTTCTTTTTCTTTTTTCTCCTCTTTTTTTTTTAATTGAAAATAGGATTTTCTTTTTCCTCTCACATAATCTATCTTGGTTATGGTTTCCCCTCAGGGTCCCTTACAAGCATATTATGTTTTCCAGTTTCGTGTTTTTATGGGATTCCCAAGTGTGCAAATGAGTGGGTCTCTGATTCTTGTGCTTTTCTTGGGTTCTTTTCCTTCTGTTTGTTTGCTGTGTCCAATTCTAATGCATTAGCTTTTATTTTATCTTACTATATTATATTATATTATTATCCCATAGAAGCCTGATTGTTTTCTAATGAGAGATAGGAAAGGGGTGGATTTAGATGGAGGGGGAGAGAGGGGAAAGCTGGGAGGAGTAGAGGGAGGGGAACCATAACCAATATATATTATGTGAGAGGAAGAAGAAAAACTGTTTTTCAATTTAAAAAAAGGAGGAGGAGGAGAAAGAAGAGAAGAAATACTTAGCTTAAGCACTGACTACATATTACATCATAAAACGTAACTATAATGAGATATGATCAAGTATCAATGAAAGAGAACCAAATCAATGCTTCCCACTCTGGGAGGAATGTAGAAAGTAGGCTGCATTTCTTTTTTTTTTAATATCTATCTATCTATTATGTATACAATATTCTGTCTGTGTGTATGTCTGCAGGCCAGAAGAGGGCACCAGACGTCACTACAGATGGTTGGTTGTGAGCCACCATGAGGTTGCCGGGAATAGAACTCAGGACCTTTGGAAGAGCAGGCAATGCTCTTAACCACTGAGCCATCTCTCCAGCCCCTAGGGTGCATTTCTTTTTGTTTAACTCAAGCCAATTTTAAGGGGAAACCATAATTGTGCATCACAATAAATGATTTAGAGCTGGAAAAAAAAAAGAATACAGAGCCCAACAAGGGGGCTGAGTGGGTAAGAGTATTTGCTACAAAGACAGACGATCTGAGTTCAATTCCCAGAACCTATGGTGGAAGGGGAAAATTCCCAAATGCAGAATAAATGTTTAGTTTTTTTGTTTGTTTGTTTGTTTTTTCAAACTAAAGCTGGAAAGATGGCTAGTCAGTTAACGCAACTTGCTGGTCTTGCAAAGGGCCTGGGTTTGGCTTCTAGCACCCATATGGTGACTCAAAATCGTCTGGAACCTCAGTTCAGGGAACCTGGTGTCATCTTTTGGCACACAGTGCACATGCAAACATACAGACAAAACACTCATACATGTAAAATAAAAATAAATCGAGCAAGCAAGAGGAAGAGAGAGAGAGAATACGGTCCTCATAGGATAGTTTCTCTGTATCTTATGCTGGATACTCATTATGGAAAGAAGAAAAATTGTTTGCCATGTGTTTACTGATACACTATTTCATGTACATGAGGCACAACAGCGATAAATTTAAAACCACCATTTAATTATTCAAGACCACTCATGAAAAAAAATACTAAAAGCTCTTTAAATCTAGCATACAAAAAACATTTAAAGATTTACAGAATCTTCTAAAGGTTATGAAAAATTAGTGACAATTATGAACGTGTATCACAGTGCTATCACACATAAAAATACATATTTAAGTAATTAAATTAATTCATTCAGTGAAAGTAGAAACTTTTCTAAATAAAAATAAATTCTCACTGGATTCCATTCCTGTTCCCAAAAGAAAGCAGAGGATTCTGTCTTTCAACAGAACATTTTCTTTTAATGCATTATTTTGAAGAAACTGAGGCAAAATTATATTTTCTACTAAATTATGAATATAAATCACAACAAAGAAAAACTCTGCTTACCTCTTCTTCCTCTTTCATGTGAGGAAGAAAATCTCTTGTAAAAGCCTCCAATCTCTCTTTCAGCTGTTTTGCATAATTTAACTGCTCATACTCATTCTAGAAACAAAGAAAAAACACATTAGCAGAGTAGAGACATATATCGTTAAAGCCAGCACTCAGGAGGCAGCAGCTAACAGATCTCTAAGTTTGAGGCCAGTCTGGTCTCATATCAAGTTCCACACCAACCAGGAGAATACAGCGAGACACTCTCTCAAATATACGTAAAGGTTTGCTTCGTTCTATGTTGCCTGATCACAGGAAGTCAACTTAGTTTTCGTTTAGCATAAAGACGTCCTTAGAGTTAGGATGCAGCTCAAAGCTAGAGCACTTACTGACATGCTAACATTGTACACTCAGCCTTGGCACCACCACCCACGCACAGTCCTTAAATAACAAGCTTTGAATTCCTTAGTAACCCTAATCTTGGGTTGTTTATTAATTTTATTAAAATACAGCAAGTATATTTTAAAATATACTATAAAAAGTTTTATAATGCATTTTATGCTATCCTAACAGATCACATATACTGCTATTAACATTTATAATGGCAAGAAACATTTTAGAGTTCTAGATACCTCTCAACAGCCAAACATTTCTTCCACACATGAATTAAAATCACATCTCCCTGTAACTTATCCATCTGTCCTCTTTTCTCAATGAAAAAATATGGGAAACTTATAAAACAATGAAATATTTAAAAAATATACTAATACTGTGGTGATTTGAATGAGAATATTTCCCAAAGGCTTTAGCATCTGAATTTTGGTTCCCAATTAGTGGCACTGTTTAGGGGAGACTTGGGGGTGGGGCGGCCTTGCTGAAATAAGTATGTCACTCAGGGCAGAATTTGAGAGATAAAAATCTCATCATTTTCAGTTCAGTCTCTCTACTTCCTGCTTCCTATTTGTGGTTTAAGAACTGAGCACTCAGCTCTCAGCTTCCAGTTCCCATCACACCTACCTGCTAACACACACACACACACACACACACACACACACACACACACACACTCTGGAATGTTTAGGTACTCGTCCCTCTGGAACTCTTAGCTCCAGATAAACCCTTTGATAAATTTTCTTGGTCATGGTGTTTTATTACAGCAATAAAAAAATAGCTACGGCAGGTACTACTTCATTCTTCCTGTAGCCAGTTTTTTTCATTTAGATAATTTATTCAACTAATTTCTAATATTCAGCTCAATGTTGAATTCTGCTGAGATTTTACACATCCTTTAAGCATTTCCATGTATGGCTTCCAATTGCACTTGTATGTTAATAATTATCAAATTTGCTTTTCACATTAGTTCACTCTTTCTGCTCTTCAATCTACCAGTGTCTTCTCTTCCTATTAATAAATACACGGCTATATAACGTAAAAAGTTCAGAATAAGGCTTAATCCCTAGACTTCTTTCCTCTACAAAGTCTAATACAATTCTCTTTCCCTTTTCCTCTAGCACTTTGTAAAATCAGAGTGTTCCATTGGTTGTAGGTCCTACATAATTTTCAAGCACGTACCTTCCCCTATATTTTTTAAAAAGTACTACTTTGGTTCAGACATTACTAACTACATAATACACGACTATGTTATAAAATACCAAGCGTACAAAGGAGTATTCAATAGAAAAGTTACCCTCCCTTCTGCTACTACCCAGTATGCTTTCCTCTACTAACCAACCACCTTCCCTCTGGATATAGACCAAGGATTCCTCCTTCTAGAGACTACTGGTAGAATTCTTTAGTTTGTTTTCTGGTCTTCAAAACTGATCCTCCAAGTAAAGGGTATATGGTGGCTTGATGGAGTTATAAACTTCACTGAACTGAAAGGGTTAAATGAAGATTAACTTTCAAATATTTTTAAGACAAATATAATTAAGAAAATGTACATACATCCTTATCCTAAACTACACGCATTTTATTTTTCAATATTACTTTGTTTCTAAGATAAAAAATCTCACTATGTACCCTTGGCTGGTCGTGAACTAGTGAACCTCCTGCCTCACCCTACTGACTACTGAAATTTCAGACAAGTGCCACTATTCATTCCATAAAACTGAAACCGTCATCTTTAACCATAATGCTTCCTACAATAGGGAAAAATAAAATACGTAAACACTATAACTGCTGTTCCATTTTTTTCCACTATTACAGACTGGAGTCAAGGTCTTCTATGCTAGCAGGAACTCAACCCCTGAGTTACATCTAGGTCTCGATATGCAGCCCTAGCTGGTCTGGAACTTACTATGGTCTACCAGGCTGACCTTGAACTCAACGATTCACTTTCTTCTCACTCCAAATTGCTGGGATTAAAAGTATATGCTTCTAAATCTGGCACCATTTTTAATTTTAAATAAAATGTATGGAACTGAAGTGTTATTCTAAACAAAAATTATTCCTTTAGTCATCAGTACCTACATGAATAGCTTTGCTTTTAAGAATTCAACAATGTTTATTAACAATTTTAGTAGTTAAAATTTCAACTTACAAAACTTTTAAAATTTGGTGGTCAGTGTTCACCAAAAACAACAATAAAAACTTTATTAGGCATTAATAAAGGGCCAGTTTCCAAAGACTCTCATCAGACCTGAATTAGATTCTCTGAATCCTCTTTTCAATTAGGTAGGGCCTTAGATTCTGTCCTTAGCCTCTCAGTTCAATTTTGGTAAGAATCCTACTGAGCCAGTTAACAATAATCATCTGCTTTCAGTTTCTGACTATGGCTGTATCTCATCACATCCCTTACTACTCTTTCTGCGTCAAGGATGTCATACCCTGGCTATCTCAGTAAAAATCCTGAAGAGTTAATTCAAAAAGAATCCTTTTGGTCCTAATGTTTTTTTTCTCAGTAATTTTCCATCCACTGGCTCTTTCCTTGCTTCTTCTTGGCCCTGAACGCCTGCTTTTTCTTGTATTCAAAACTGACCTTTCTCTGTCTTACTACAAGCCTCTACTGTAACCATTCCTCATGAAAAGCCTTTCTAGCCATCATGAATAAATCAAATGTTTTTCTTTAACATAATATCATTTACTAAAGTTGCTAATAAAAATTACAGAGGCAGAATGGCACTATATCCAACACTTAGACATATCAATTTTTCAACTCACCTTAACATTCTTCAGCCCCTTTTCAAAGAGACTAAGCATCTCAGAGAGTTTATTGTCAGAATGTACATTGTAGATGGTCTGACTGCGTTGCTGAAGTAAACCAATAATGTATTCATTCTCAATTTGCTCATGCATTTTAAACTCCTTGAAAGTAGCATATAAAGACTGCAGAAGAGCACGGAAGTCGTTGTTGTTGGAAAAGTTGGTTTTAGAAAGCTGAATAAAAATTTAAAAAGACAGTAAATAGATGCAAATAGAAGACAATGTAATAAGAAACATTCAAATGCATACCTAAATTTTTGTTCATAGCAAGATATTTCCTTTGTATCAATTACATTAAAGCACAAAGAAAAGATGTTCATAAAATAATAACTCATAGTTGTATAATTTAAAAGTGCCCTAGACTAAGAATATGCTGGCTGGCATTCTCAAATACCTGAAGATAAAGGAAAAATATCACATAGTCTTCTTAAGTGAAAAGATCAGACCAAGTTCCCGTCACGCCTAAAAGTTCCTTTCTCAGTATCATAATCATACCAAAGACACCTAGAAGGATAAGCCTGAATAATGCGGCTTCTTTTCCTTTGTCCAAAATGTTCTTCATGCTCTTATACTACTACCATTTAAAAATTGGAAAATACTTCACTATAGTTTAAACTTCAGTGCCAACTGATACAAAGTTAAATTATATTGAATATTGTATGCATGTATGCATCTACCTCTGTTTAAAACATTGTTTATGTATTGATATATATATATTCACCACACTGCAGTGTACATTACTACCTCTGATCAAGATACTTATACATTGTTTACATTTGAAGGTCATTGTCCTCATTTATTGCACAGTTGTTTATTGTCTTAGTCTTTAAGTTAGATAGGTATTGAGAATTATAGATCAATAGTCATCTATGTTTGTTATATTTATAATTAGACTAGTCAGGTTCTTTAGATACATAGAGATTATATTCAGTATAGGTAGATAATCTTCAATCTCTTCAAAGAGCTGTAGAAAATGGCCTTTAATCTAACCTAGAGTTCCGTGGTAGTGAGACACAATCGCTCCTGGCAACACCGATCTATTCCCGAGAGAATGTTGAGCACCAAAGACACTCCACCTGGAGCCTTTCTTCTTGGCAGAACTGGCCTTTGGGCAAAGAAATGCCCATACCTCAACCACTGACAGAGATACAGACTATCCGTAAATGGATAAAACAGGACTGTCATATCCTGCCAAGACAGGGTAAGACAGTTTTGAAAAGTTTCTTGCCTTTGAAAATGGTATGTCAGTTACATTAGGCCTTAGCCAAAGTTGGTTGCTTCAACATTGCAAATGAGACTTTGGGTGATTGCCCAGGTAGTCAGTTGTCTCTGTCATTTGTTGCACATTTTGGAAGTTTCTCGATTGCACTTCCTGTTCACTCAAGTAATATTGTTTCCCTTCTCAGATCTTTGATGGAGTTGAAGATTAGATAATTGTAGTTACCTTCCTCATGATTTAGCCAAGCTTAATTTCAATGCAATATTTAGACTCCTTAAAATAGAATGTTTAGTAAAACTTTTGTTATGCGTTCCTTGCTTAATATTGTTTATTGTTTGTAATTTTATATTTGGTATCTGTTCCTATTGTATATAGTTGTATTGGGTTTGGATCAGTCTTGTTTAGACAAAAGGGGGAGATGATGAGGAAACTCTGTTAGCCAATCACATCTAATTGGGACATGAGACCTGGACCCCAGGAAGAAAACTGGGAGATCCAGGTGCACGCTCTCTCTCTGTGCAGTGCCCGGCAGAACGATTGGAAATTGGACCTCCCACTCTTATAGTGTGAGTTTCCCCTCTTTAACCATTAAAATATAACTGTTATTCTTGAGCTAGCCTGGTTATTTATTGTACCGACCTAATTCGTTACAACAGGACTTTAATCCCAGAGTTTAGGAGGCAGAGGCAAGTGGATCTCTGTGGGTTCAAGACCAGCCTGGTTTACATGGTTGACTAAGTATGCTCTGTCCCCTCATTCCCCACAGCCTCATGTGTTTGAATGCATGCTTCATCAGGAATGTCACTATTAGGAGATGTGGACTTATTGGAGTAGGTGCGGTCTTGTTGGAGGAAGTGTGTCACTGTGGAGGGAGGCTTTGAGGTCTCATATATGCTCAAGCCATGCCCAATGTGCCAGTTCACCTTCTATTGCTCAGGATGTAGAACTCTCAGCTCCTTTTCCAGCATCCTGTCTGCCTACATGCTGCCGTGCTTCTCACCATGATGATAGTGAACTAAACCTCTGAACTGTAAGCCAGTCCCAATTAAATGTTTTCCTTTGTAAAAGTTGCTGTGGTCATAGTGTCTCTTCACAGCAATTGAAACCCTAACTTAAGACACTGCTCTCTCTACATAGTGAGTTTCAGGACAGTCAGGGCTATATAGAGAGACCCTGCCTAAATAAACAAATAAATTCAAGGTAATATTCAAATCTTCCATTATCTTTATTAAATCTAACTTCTATTGTTCAATTTAATTACAAAATTCATATTAAATGGGAAACAATTGGGTTAAACATAACAGGTAGATATATATTAAAGGGCAAATGTTACTAACACAAAACTTCTTAGGTTTCCTTTCCAAAGTGTGGTCCTGTCTTCCTGAAGAGGAGGGCACTCTAAGCTGTCTTACTAGCCTTCCACAGCAAGAACTGCGGTGAAGAACACTGAAAAAGAGGACATTCAAACTGAAGTAAAGCCAATCTGCAGAGAACAGAACTGACTAAGTATCTTCTTTAAAAGGCAGTAAGGATTAGCATAAGAAACACAGAGATCACAGATTACTAAGATTCCCTAAGAGACCCAGCTCTATCATTTATTTAGCTGGGTAACTTTTGTCTCTCAAAGTCTTTGATTCTTGCTAACTGGGAACAAAATGCCTATACTTCAAAGCATTATCATTGTTTAAAAATTAAATATTCATTTTTATAAATTTGGATACTTTTTGCTCTATTCTAATCATCAGCAAGCAGCTGCTATGATGGGCCAGATACTGTTCTTGGTACATGAAAATACACAGGGAACAAAATAAAGATCTCAACCTTTATGGAACTGACATTCTACTGAAGAGAAGAAAATGAATAGTTAACCATAATACATGAGTCAATCATCTAGCTCAGGGGTTGGCAACATTTCTGTAGAGTCAGACAGTAAATATTTAAATTTTCCCAGACTAGAGGCCTGCACCAGCTACTTAACTCAGCTGCTACAGCCCAAAGAGGAATCATAGCTAAAATGTAAGCAGAAGACTATTACTTTATTTCTATAAAATTTTGTACTTAATGACACTGAAGTTTAAAGTTTCATATAATTTTCACATGTCACAAAATAAGCTCTCAACTATTTAATAATGTAAAAATAATATTTGGCTCTTTTCCACATTAGAAAAAAATTATGGACAATACACTTGAAGAAATTCACACTTCAGATTTTAAGAATGTTCTGAAATACCACACCAGATTATAGCAAGCTTCATTAGTTTCTAATAGCTGCAAATAATACCATGGTAGTTTTGTTTAAATCAGGTTTGGGGCTGTTAGGGAGGGCTTTAGAAGTCTTAGTATAAAAAGCTGGGGATATGGTTCCGCAATAGAAAGCACATCCTGACAAGCACAAAGCTATAGGTTTGATATCAAACCCAAGATGAAAAAAAATTATTGTTAGTAGACATGTGACATAAGTAAAAAGCATTAACAAAAGCCGTAAACTTTTGATGCCCACAAAGTATCCAGTACACTGGAGCGTTAAGAAAGTTGGTACAGTTAACAACTAGTCTGTATTTGGAAGTTACTAATAGAGTAGATCTGAAGCCTGTTTTTCTTCTATCCATACAAAAACTTAAATACGTAATGGATGTGCTAATCAATTAGATGTAATTATTAAACATTGTAAATGTACACCATACCACTGTATATCTTGAATATATATCATTTTCTCAATTATACTTTAAAGCTAAAAAAAATCAGATTTGAAAAAGTGCTTTCTGGAAGAAAAAGTTTCAATTCTATTAAATCCTTAATATTTGTTACCATGATGAATACATGAACAAGATCAAAAACAAAGAAAAAAAAGAAAAGAAAGGGGAAACGGGGTTTTGTTTTGTTTTGTTTTGGTTTGGTTTTGTTTTTTTGAGGCAGGGTTTCTCTGTAGCCTTGGAACCTGCCTGAACTCACTTTATAGACCAGGCTGTCCTTGAACTCACAGAGATCCACCTGTCTCTGCCTCCTGAGTGCTGGGACTGAAGTCATGCACCACCACTGTGCAGCGGAAAGGGGATTCTTAAGCTATGACCCCATCAATTTTGATCCACATAAAAATAATTTTGTTACAACAGCCTACAGAATAGGAAAAGATCTTCACTAACCCCACCCAGACAGAGGTCTGATCTCCAAAATATACAAAGAACTCAAGAAATTGGACACCAAAAGATCACATAATCCAATAAAAAAAAAATGGAGTACAGACCTAAACAGAGAACTCACAACAGAGGCTGAAAGACACTTAAGGAAATGTTCAACATCCTTAGTCATCAGAGAAATGCAAATCAAAACAACTCTGAGATTCCATCTTACACCTGTAAGAATGGCCAAGATCAAAAACACTGATGACAACTTATGCTGGAGAGGTTGTGGGGAAAAGGGAACACTCCTGCATTGCTGGTGGGAATGTAAGCTGGTACAACCCCTTTGGATGTCAGTGTGGCGATTTCTCAGAAAATTAGGAAACAACCTTCCTCAAGACCCAGTAATACCACTTTTGGGTATATATCCAGAGGATGTTCAATCATGCCACAAGGACATGTGCTCAACTATGTTCATAGCAGCTTTGTTTGTCATAGCCAGAACCTGGATACAACCTAAATGCCCCTCGACCAAAACATGGATAAGGAAAATGTGGTACATTTACAAAAAATGGATAAGGAAAATGTGGTACATTTACACAATGGAGTACTACACAGCAGAAAAAATAACGACATTTCGAATTTTGCAGGAAAATGGATGGAGCTAGAAAACATTATTCTGAGTGAGGTAACACAGACACAGAAAGACAATTATCACATGTACTTTCACTTACAGGTGATTTTTAAACATAAAGCAATAAAAGCCAGCCTACAAACCACAATCCCAAAGAACTTAGACAACAATGAGGACACTAAGAGAGACTTACATAGATCTAATCTACATCAGAAGTAGAAAGTAGTAAAAAACAAGATCTCCTGAGTAAACTGGGAGAATGGGGACCTTGGGGGAAGGTTAGAGGGGGAAGAGGGAGGCAGGGAGGGGAGCAGAGAAAAATGTAGAGCTCAATAAATATCAATAAAAAAATTGTTTTGGAAACAGGAGTTAGTGAATTTAACAATTAAAAGCACATCCACGCTGTAGCTCAGTGGTAGAGCACTTAGTATGAACAAGGACCTGAAGTCAATCTTCAATACCATAAAATAAAAACAAAGAAACAAAAGAGCTAGGACACACACCACACCACTCTTTAAATATCTATATGAATGGTTTTCTCAAAATTTTATTTGCTTCTATAAAGATGTTTAAATACTTAAGATTTAGAAAAACCTGGACACTATTTTAAGGTACACTGAAGCTTATAATGTGCTAGAGTCTAAAACTGTTTTGAAGTATTTGTTAAGACAAATACTTAAGTATTTCTTAAGACAACATTACAATATAGGTTTTTCATACCCATTTTATTGATTAGAAAACAGGCTAGGAGAAATAATTTGTCCTCAACAGCATTAAATATTCAATAACAGAGATTCAGCTTCTGTAACTAATTTATGTCATAGATAAAATCTCTATCCCACACAGAAAGCTATCTTTTTGGATCCAAGACAGTAACTGGTCAGAATAATTGCTCCAAAACAAAGGTCTTACTGTAAGGAACACAGTCCCCCGGGAGATAAAGGGGACGATCTAGGGACAGTTTAGTTTGTCACCAATGGAGAAGTACTACTGACATAGGGTGGGTATGAGCCAAGAATGTGGCTAAAACATCTTACAATGCAGAGGACAGCCCCACAACAACTGCTGTAGCCCAAGTGTCAGCTGTGCCTTAGCTGAGAAATGCTGCTCTAGGCAAGTGTTTCCCAAATACTGTTTACCACAAACATCTTGTCAGTCCCTCACTATATAAAACGGGTGAAACAATGCAATGAGATCCAAATGGAGAACAAACACTTCAAAGATAAATCAGGAAAAACTATCTCCCTCTGTACTCTGGGAAGTATTTACAGTTCCACTTTCCTTTTCTAATGCTATGTCTAATGCACAAAGCGGATTTATGACCTACTAATGAGTCATAAGATATACTGTGAAAAACAAGGCTCTATGGCAGAATGAAAGCTCACTAGTAGTCTACACAATAATACACTCTGGTGCCTCCACATTCAACAAAGAACCTACATCTACCAAGACATACACATTCAACAAACAGTAAAACAGTAACACGGTATATTTCACATAAAATGTGTCTCAAGTCATTGTACAGGCTAAAATATAAACACTGGCCTAAAAACTGCCAAAAAAAAATTAATGCAATGTAAAACCAGTAAGTTCAAAATAGCTATAAAAAAAAAAAAAACAAAAACACAGTAAGAATCCAAACATTACCACCCCAACAGCACTTTTTTATTTTCTGTCCAATTAGCCAGGTCATACTTTCAGTTAATCAGAGATATACACTCAATGAAGAAGCTTTAGTATGCTCTGGCCAAATTTACAGATGGAAAAAATGACCTATAACTGTTTTGCATAAAAACAGTAATAAGCAACAAGTGAGGAAGGCTAAAAATTATGGCTTTCAGAGGGAGGAAAAAAAATCTAGGATTAAAATTCAGGTTCTACTAATTGCTGAGTGAGCTAGGTAAGTTATTTAACCACTAAGACTATTTCCTCACTTTTAAATGCGGGATAACACTTGTCTTACAAAGCTCTTGTAAGGATTATAAAAAATAATGTCAGTATGTAGTAAGAATCCATTAAACTCTCCCGTTTCTTCCTCTCAGCTCAAAATTCAGTATGTTCACTAAGCCAATCTTCCCAAATGCCAGCACATTTTTACAGGTATACAGAATAAAATGGAAAAAACCAAAAAGCTGACCATAAAGTTACATTCAAGCTTCTGAAAGTAATCTATTCAAATTTGCATCTATCTTCTTCTTAGTTTTGGTTATAAAATACCTTTTTTATAAGTGATAAAAGTAGATGACACTTCTTAATATCCTTACTTGAAAAATCTAGGCACCTCCCCATGTGCTTTCACCTGTTATTTTTAATGGGGGGAGGGTGTCTACATGTATGTCTAGGCACCACATGCCTATCTGATGCCGGTGGAGGACAGAAGGGAACATCAAACCCCCTAGAACTGAAGCTACAGACTCTTGTGACCTGCCATCCTCGTGCCAGGAAGAGACGCTGGGTCCTCTGGAAGATCTCTCAAGACCCTCCCTTCACCTTTTTTATAACTCGTCTATGTACATACACATCTGGGGATCTCTAGAGACACCGCATAACTGTTCTCAGAAATCACCTCAGAGACTACCCCTCATGTTTACTGTGGACATGACCATGTGCTTCCTCCCTTTTGCTCCCACTGCACTCTTCCTGGATTTCTGTGTTATCATAGATGGTAGTGCGCATGAAACTGGGACTCCTAAGGAACAGCACCCACATCTCACAATGACAACAGAAACTATTACAGGGCAGACAGAAAAGAATCAAAGGAGTTAAGTTTTGAGGATTGAAGAGAATGCTGGAAACTGGGAAGAAAATGGGAAAAGCATTATCTACCATTTGGTACAAATTTTAACTACACATTCCAATTTGGGAGGTCAGTGAATTATCAAACAAGATTCTCTGAAGACTGCTACAAAACACATCAAAAACCACTGTAGCTTCAGATGAAGATAATTAAGCTGGGAGTCTTAATACTGATTTGGGTGGTGACAGCTCTAGCACTAGCTTACATAAGCCCTTACCTAAGCCATCCAGGCCTACAACTCCCCAGTTATCATACCTAAACAAACAATAGTTTTCCTTGAACCAAAGGCCTGTTGTCTACATAGCAGAGATAAAGAAACCTTTCCATACCACTTTTTTCAAAAACAAAAAGACAAAAATACAAAGTCAAAACAAAAAGTGCACACACACACGCACACACACACATACACACTATAGTCTGTTTTGTGTGTGTGTGTGGTTGACAACTACTTCTGAGCAGAGTGTATACCAGTGACAAGCCATTAGAGAAAACTAGGTATTAGTGCAGATCGTTTCTGGGTTAGGTGTGGGACTTTGCATCCACTTCCCCTTCTCAAAGCTTGTTATTTTGTCTGGATACATTTTTTTAGTATGAGAAAATCCACAGGCAATACATTAAACTATTATACAGGAATATTTAACATAATCTGTAACAACGTAATAATTCGCTCTAAGTATATTACTCAAAGCATAGAAAAACTTATTTGATGCTTCTAAAGAAACTGTTCCATGAATACCCTGTGTTTTACAAGTTCAATACTGTGAATACAACTGGAATCTTTAAAGGTTTCCGGTTGATATTTAGAACACAGTGAAATCATATACGCTGTAGCTTTTTAGTTTTAACCAAAGTCTAGTTCTCATTTTGCAGTTTTACTAGAGGTTGTTTGGGTCAGATTTCCTTGATCTAAGAAACTAAAAGAAAGATGACAACAACAAACCTCAAAATGACAAACTAATCAAAACAACTCAATTCTTTAAGGCTGTTCTGCTGTCAAAACGAGTTATTTTCCCATCCAGAGAACCTTCACTGGCCATTGGTAACTAGAAGAAATGATGGAAATTCCTATGCAGCTTTTTCCTTCACTAAATTACCTTGGTCATAGTTAAGAAAACTGAAACTTTAGTAATCTTGATGAATAAAAGCAATAATCTCATTAACTACAAGCAATTAAATCAGAATTGGTGACTTTTTTTTACAATGCTGGGAATAAATCAGTGGCAATTTTGATTAAAGCTATACCAAATCAAAAATGCTTTATTAAACTAGTTATGCAAGAAGGAACATTTAACTGAGAAGAATTTCATTTGACTCATTTTTTTTTTAAAGTCAACCGCATTTCCAAAATTTGCTCAGATGTTCTCAAACACCAAAAAGAGACACAAAAATAATGACAGTGCCCAGTTTGCTGACAAGGGCCTGACAAGGGCCTGTAATTCTGGAGCCTGCAAGGCAGGAGCAGGAAGATCAGGAGTTCAAGGTCAGGCTCTTAAAGGTTCTCAAGGCTAGCCTAGAGGAGAAAACTGTCTCAAAAACAGTATCAAAACAAAAACATATATTTTAAAAAAAAGAGACTGGGTAGTACACTACAAATTTGATTATTTGGGAAGGTCATAATCCTTTGGCAATCTGAACCATCTTAAGTACTGGAAAGCTCCTAGGAAAATGGACAAACTGCCCACATTTTCCCTTAAGGCCAGAGGGTCTCTGGACTATCTCTCGCCAAAACAAACCAGAGAAAAAGCCTTAGATTCAATCAGTCCTCATTAATTCCTCTTCAAGCTTCTTAAGAGGCCTTAAATTAAAGGATAGTGTGAGGGGAAAACATATTCAAAAAGGTGGAGATTATAAAAACAAAACCACTAACTGAAATTGCAAGGCGATACTCTTCTGCTCAAGAGCTTAGCCAGCCGTTAAGCTTCTCCTGGGTGATAATCGCCCTCTGTGTACCCCAGTCTCACCTGAGAGTTCAAAATTATACTTGATATCTGAGTTCTATGCTCCGAGATTCCAATTGGAATGGCGGTCCAGGCTTCAGGATCTTAAAGAGCTTTTGGGGTTAATTAACAAGCAAGTGGAGAACCATGATCCTAAACAGTCCTGGCGTTTAAAAGTACCCCAGACCTCAGACTGGGTTTGGTGTTTTGTTTTGTTTTGCTTTTTCCCCAAAATGGAGGGAGAGAAACGGTTGTGGGGCAGTAATGCTAAGATCTGAAACTTCAAATTGCTGCTCTTCCGTGACCTAGCAGTGAAGACACCGGGTTCTTTCCTTGCACCTCTCTGGGTTCTAAGACAACTCCTGTTTGCTGTTAACCGTGGTGATTATTCAACACAATTTCTGAAAATTCAATTTATTTCCATGTTTAATAATGACTTAACAGCTGTTTATTTGTTTCATTTTTACAAAACACATGACTGCCCATAGTTTACACATAGATGACCTTTCCAAACATAAACCGACAATTGGGAATTTTAAGAATCATTGGAAAGGGCCTCAACTCATCTCCACAAAAGTACTTCAACTTAGGCTTCATCAATTAAAAGTCCAAAACGCGTTCCACAGCAAACCAACTTTTCCTAGGGCCCCCCCCTCTTATCTGATCCCAGTAAAAAGTCCAACAGAGGATCAACTAGCTAGCTGTCTTAAAACAAAATCTACAAGAACTAAATATTCGAAGAAAATAAAATCTGGAAGGGGAAAAGCCAACCAGAAAGAGTGCAGGTCTTCCCTAGCCCTTGTACCGGGCTGGCTTAAGGAACCAATCCAGTGCGAAGCTGGCTGGGAAAACAAGCCCGCGCCTGGGGCTGGGAGCCGCTGCCCCTGGAGCCAGGAAGCAAGCAAGTCACAGGTCCAGGCGGAGGACAGTGTTTGCAAAGCGACCAAAAGAGCCCGAAGGAGCCGGGCGGGCAGGACTGCGGTGGCGAGCAACCGCAGAAGCGGCCTGCGGAGGCGACCCGGGAGCCTCGGGGGCCGGCCGACCCGGGTCCCCTAAACCCTGTAGGGACAGCGGCGGCAGCTCCGGGCGGCCGAGAGCGCCCATTACTCCCGCGAAGGCCAGACCCGCGAGCAGGACGCAGGGCAGGCGACGCGCGCCCCGAGGGCACGTCCCAGCGCCCCGGCGGGAAGGTGCGGGAGCCGCGAGACTGACGAGCCGCTCGCACGGCGCCAACGCAGGGGGGTTGCGGGAGGCTCGCAGGCCAGGCCGCCCGGATCCCGTCCGCTCCTCCGTGCCGCCCTCCGCCCCGCGCTCCGTTACCTTGTCGCAGTAGCGCCCCACCAGCTGCTTCATCCGCCAGTGCGGGGCGGTGAAGACGTCCACTTCATCAGGAAAGGGCGCCATCGCCACTGCCTCCGCGTCCGCCTGAGCAGCCGCGGCCGCCGCCTCTCCATAGACACCCTCGCCGCGGGGCAGAGGCGGCGCGCCCCCCTGCGCATGCGCCCGCCCCGTCGGCGCGCGCGCCCGGCCAGCTCCGCGGGCCGTGACGCGGGGGCGCGCGGGCCGCCGCCATGCGGTGCTGCAGCCCACGTGATCAGCGCGTTGGGGCGTACGGCTCCCACCTTCACTGTGCACGCTCCTGCCAGGTCCTCTCCCCGGGCCACGGGGAGACTGGATCGTTTCAGCTCCTGAAAACGCACGTCTGAGGGCGGGGTCTTCACGGGAGCCTCCGTGCACGCTCTCCGGCCAGGGTGACTGGGAGCGCCTCAGGCACTCAGCGGCCATCGCTGCCCGGGGGTTTGCTAGGCCAGGGCTGCTGGCCTTGGGCCCGAGTGGTTGCTCCACGCCGTGGAGCGTGGTGTGACGGTGGGAGGCTGGCCATGGGGCAACTGGAGATGCCAGAGGGAGGACAGATACCCCCGAGATCAACAACCCCAGAGCGGTCAGATGAGCCTGATGGGGGAAGGGCAAGCCTACATGGCAGTCTGAATAGGGAAAGAACCTTAGCCCAAATCCCGCCATTTTAAGCTGAAGAAGCTCGGACCGGAAGAAAGGGCCTTAGGTCTCGCCCCTACCCTTAACCCATCCTCATCCAAGCCCTCCAGTAGACTGTTTCCACTTAATGACAGCAGCTCTCCTCTGTGGCATTAGGACTCAAGAAGAAATGGGAGAAACAAGGGCAAGGCTGAGAACCTTGCTTCATAGTCATACATTTCTGGACAGTAAGGAGAAGATATGCCGTATTCACGTTGGTATCTCCTACTCCAAATTCATGGCAACTGATAAAAGGAATCAAACGTTCAAAAATGGAGTAAGGAGGTGAGGACCCTGGAGAGCATCTGTGTAGTTCTAACTCTACCATTTGATGTCAACATGCAAGGGGAGCAGAAAAACTAGACTCCGGAGATGATAGTTAGGTTCAGTTTCCTAGGTGCACTACCCTAAGAAAGCTACAGGACTTCTGTGTTCCGACCTCACTATATTCTCTTCTGTAAAAGGGGGGTGGAAGGAAACACCTACTTCATAAGATTTTAAGGAGAACTAAATTCATATATTTGAAGTGCTAAGAGTACCTGGCTCGTCATAAATAATGTCTGCAAACAATGTTAGAGAAAACAACTATGAGGTAGGAAATTAAGACATTGCCCAAGGTTTCACAAATCAGTAAGTAAAAATTCTGGCCACATAAATCTACATCTGATAATAAGTTCGCTTCTGTGTGGTACTTGGGGGAAAAAAGAGGTTGCTGAAGAAACAGGAAAAAAAATTGACTTACTGAACTGAAAAGTTGCTGACAGATTTCTCCTTTCCCTCCCTCAGGTACCTTCTCAACCTGTTTTCCCTTCCTTTCTCTGCTGTTTCAGTAGAACTTTGCCTCTAAAATAATTCTCAAGAGACATTTACTTACTTTTTATTTATTCCATCCGGGTCTTTCACTCTGGCTCTCTTGTAATACAGAGCAGACTTCAAGGGTACCAGTTACTTAGAGCTACATGAGATTATACTCAGCAGTTGGAACAAGGTCTGTCAGAAGAAGGAACGAGGGAATCACTGAGCATTCATGTGATTCTGTTAATTATGAACATTCCATATTGTGTATCTCATTCA
This sequence comes from Myodes glareolus, assembly GCF_982192425.1. Lineage (NCBI taxonomy): Eukaryota > Metazoa > Chordata > Mammalia > Rodentia > Cricetidae > Myodes > Myodes glareolus. The sequence continues at coordinate 62,489,707 of NC_142033.1, read as the reverse complement.
TATGTTTGTGTCCCTGTTGTGTGCCCGCACAGCCCTAGAACAAACCACATTTAATAGGTATATAACAACAACAACAAAAAAAGCCACCTATAAACTAAGGAACACCCTAACCCAGATTAGAAGGTTTATAGTCCACTAAGAAAAATAACAGCTACTCTAGACTTTAACTATTTCAAGGAATTTATTTCAGAGACTAACATGAACGAAGTAAGTGATTAGAAAATGAGGCCTATGGGTCATTTTCCCTTTCAAGGAAGCTGTTAACATTATCTCCATGTGCTAAGTGAATCATATGGTTAGAGATATGACTAACTCATGTTGAACCTTGGCCTAGAAGAGAAGACTGATTAGTGTCATGCTGTCACTGTAAGTTCCTATACCCACAACAGACGGGAATTGTTGCTGAAGTCCAGACTGGAAGTGTGGTCTCTCTGCAATCTCTTAAGGTATGATAACAAATCTTTTTTTTTTTTTTTTTTTTGGTTTTGGTTTTGGTTTTGGTTTTTCAAGACAGGGTTTCTCTGGAACCTGTCCTGGAACTAGCTCTTGTAGAGCAAGCTGGCCTCGAACTCACAGAGATCCGCCTGCCTCTGCCTCCCGAGTGCTGGGATTAAAGGCATGCGCCACCATACCACCACAAAGGTTGGATGGTGCACGTGAACAGAGCTGTGAAAGGCCACATGAAGGAATGCCTCGTTAGGTTGGTGCTTTCCCTTATCCTCACTCTAGTTCTTATAGGAAACAAACAACATGCAGTGGGCAGGGTGTCAGATGGTCTGGAAAACTGAAATATACTGACGCAAGGCCTGTTCTGAACATTTCCAGCTGTATTTTTGAAGGCTTGAAGAATTACTAGTCAGAATTGGTCAACTCTAAAAGCATATAACTTATAGTTTACTTGAATATATGACATAGTCCTTTCCCCAACAGAGTGTTCATTTTGAAAATAAGCATTGAAAACCAGGGTTGCCATTATGAAACAGAATCATAATCCTAGTACAGAACCAGAGCTGATCACCACAAGCGAAAATAGCTAATCAGGGCTAGAGAGAGGGCTCAGCAGTTAAGAGGACTAGTTGTCTTTTCAGATGACCTGGGTTCAGTACCATGCACCACAAGGTGGCTCATCTAACCTTCATGGGCACCAGGTTTGCAAGTGATAAACAGACATGCATATAGATAAACACCCATAGATATAAGTAAATAACTTTAGTAACCAATTGGCACCTGTTACAATGAGGTAAGTTGATGTAATGGTGCACTTAGGAAGAATGATGGTGCTGCCAAAAGAAAAGATCGCTAGTGAGGTAAGCAAAACCAAATGTTCTTGGGGCTTTATTTTCTCATTTTCGTTTATATGCGAACAGACTTCAAGCACACACACACACACACACACACATACACACACACACACGCACACACAAACACACAGAGAGAGAAGATCCCCTAAGTATGTACAGTATTGACTTTAATGAAGTAGCATTATTTTCCCTCTAGTTCCGACTACATAAATAAAGACATGTTTCTGTATGTATTTGTTTACTAGGACTGTCATAATGCCACATCATTGGTGACTTGAACAACAGACATTTATTTTCCCACAGTTCTGGAGACCCAGAAGTCCAGGATCAAAGTGACATCAGGCTTGGTTCCTTCTGGACCCTCTCTTTGGCTTTCTGTGGCCGCCTTCTCTAACTGTCCACACACAGCCTTTTCTCTGTAAGTGTGCATGAGGCCTGGCCAGAGGAAGTGACTCTGTGGGCATGGGCCTTACTTCCTGTATTGACTCTTCCTGCTGGTCTGCAGAGCAGCTTTGAATACTCCAGCCTCTGCGCCATTCCCACCATGATGGGCTCTGCCCTCAAACAGTAAGTCAAACCCTTCCTCATTTAAGTTGTTTCTTGTAGCCGGTCTTCCTTGTCAGACTTTCTTTTGGGCTGCCAGTCTCTAAATTAATGACATGGAGTCTTATCATTAATTATGAAAGCTTAGCCTTGGCTTAGACTTGCTTCTATCTAAGTTTTATAACTTAAATTAACCCACTTATAGTAATCTATGTTCTGCTATATGTCTTTTTATGTCTCCTTCATTCTGCATATCTGACTCCCTCATATCTCGCTAGTGTCTCCTGCATGTCTAGATTCCAACCCTGAGTTCCTCTCTCTCTCCAGAAGTCCCACTTATTCTCTCCTGCCTAGCTATTGGCCATTCAGTTCTTTATTTAACCAATCAGCATGTGCCTTAGGCAGAGACATGTCTTTAGAGTGTACAAAAAGTTTATCCCACAACATTTTCTCGTTAGGTATTTGGTCACATCAGCAATAAAAGGAACAAATACAGTATGCAATACCAGAGCTATGCTAATCTCTGAGACCCTTCCTTTCTCACAGACATCAGAGACTGGCCCAAGTGTCTTGCTTTCCTGATACTTAAGTCTCCCAGCTTGTCACTAGGAAACCACTCTGTTTTTTAGAGTAAGCACAGGACACACTACTATAGCAGGCATATGCCTACAAAGCAAAAAACAAACACATGCGATAAAAATATTTCCACAAAACTAAGGCACTCCCAGAAAGCTATTCTCAGAATCTGCCCAGAGGGCAGAACCTCCAGTCACCATTATTTCTGCCCTATTAACTTAACCCTTTTCGTAATAAACTGAGTTTTGCTCATCAACTCCCAGAGTCTGTGTCATAATACTCCATGTCCACTCACTCCCCTGCCCCCAGGACATTTGGGTGCAGTTGGGGACAACGACCACATCTGGTGTCCAACATAAGGTCTTCCTAACTACTTGAAGTAGGTATAAGCTCTCTTTAAAATCTATATAATAGAAGTTTGGGAACATGTCTCACCTGGAACATTTTCCTAATGGAGTCTCTTTTGTATGCAACATTAGTATCCATTTTCAGAACTTCAGGTTTGCATTTGCTATGATTTACCTAAGTATCATCCAAAGACCACGTGTTAAAGGTATGGTCCTGGATTCATAGTGCTTTGGAGAAGTTGAAGAGACTTTTAGAGGTATAACCTAGTAGGGTTTGTCCAGTCATTGGGGAGTGTAATCTTAAAGGGGAAATAGGAATTTTAGCTCCTTCTTTCAAGTTCCTGACTGTTGTCTGAGGTTTTTGTCCTGCCCAGTTCCCACAATTGCTAAGTTCCAAAGAATTCAAACAGAGGTCTACATTAGTTATAAACTGATTGGCCCATTAGCTCAGGCTTCTTATTAGCTCTTAGAACTTATTTTAGCCCATTATTCTTGTCTATGCTAGTGGCTTGGTACCTTATTCAGTGAGGTAGTCACATCTTACTTCTTCTGTGACTGGGTCATGACTACAGACTAGGACTTCCTTCTTCCCAGAATTCTCCTGTTCTCATTGATCCATCTCTACTTCCTGTCTGTCCCACCTATACTTCCTGCCTGGCTACTGGCCAATCAGCATTTATTTAAAATATAATTGACAGAATACAGATCATTGTCACACACCACTTCCCCCTCTTTTTAAAAACAAAAAACAAGAACTCTGAATCTAATATTCTTTGTTTAGCTTATTTCCTGACCATTAGCCATAACAACTTGTAACCAACATTTTAAACAAAGGAAAATAGCCATAGTTTATTTTGGGGGGGGAATGTGGGCATAGTTTTTTAGGCTACTTCCTGCTAGTTAGGAGCACTGATAATCTTATGGGGACCTAAAGAAAATTTAGAATTATGATCAAGTTCTGACTGGAGTATCCTGTGAGGTTTGATCATCTCAGGCAGCATCTTGAATCTATTTTGGATGTAGAACTCATCTCTTCCGATTGGAGATTTCTCAAGTGGTCTTCCTTGATCAAACCTGATTTTTCTGAACTCAAAATAAATCCATAGCCTCTCCTTTTCTGTGGAAACAAAAGCAAAACCTCTTCTCCAAAGTAACATCTTTTGACTTCAACTTTAAGTCAAAGTATTTTTAAAATACCTATCTTGGATTAATTCATCAGCATTTAAAGGAAATATCTTTGAGCAGCTGTTGCTCCTTCCTCAGCATTTTAACAATTCAAAGAGAGAATAATAACATACAATATTCAGACTCTCTGTGTATTTTTTTATCTTTATGTGGCTTTATTTTAACCTTTCTTTTATTTTTAATTTCCGACTTTTTGAGAAAGGGTTGAGACTTTTGAGACATAAGTTAAGTAGTTTTACCACTCATTGCCATCATGGTTGTAGCAACAGAGAGCTGACAGATGGAACATGTCTGTAGCACATGTTTCCCTTCTTATATGAAGGATATAGTTCATCAAATTGGAATATGGGTACTACATCATGTGCCCTTTCTGAAGGTGTGCGATTCTGTTCCCTAGAGGTAGCTCACTGATATTCAGAGAAAAAGTTTGACATATTTGAAGGCATAAAATAAAAAACTAAAGAAGGAAATAAAAAAAAGCAAAGGTCAGACTTGATAGAAATAAAAAGAGGAAGAAGAGTCAGTGAGATTACTCAGCAGGTGAAGGTGCTTGCCATCAAACCTGATGACCTGTATTTGACTGCTAGGTCTACATGTGGGAGGAAAAACTTGTCTCCTGAAGACTGTCCTCTGATCTCCACAAGTATTCCATGGCATGTGCATCAACACACCTGCACAAATAAACAAAAATTTTAAAAACTTTTAAAGATAATGAATATCAGAGCAGGGAACAGAAAACAGGAAAGAAAAATATACAGAACTAAAAACAGTAATTGCAATACAGCAATGCATGCCTCAGACATTTATGGTGTTTTCTATGTGATCATATGCAATTTCATGTCATTGGTTATATTTTTCCCACTAACCAGAAAGGAAAGATGATGTTCAAAGACAGACATTGACTTGTCCAATATCATAGAGTTAGTGAGTTGACAGTATTAGGGTCTAAATTTATACCTTATGCATTTAACCTTATGCTGAGATAATTTCTGTCTTTAGTTTTTATCAACATAGTGCAAACTTGATAATATGTGCTCTTAACTTCTGAACTGGAACCAAGGTTGACTGTTGTTAGCACTTAAGAAAATAACTCCTATTAGTAACCGAGTAAGGAGAACAAGGCCTTACTCTGGTTTCCAAAAAGGATCAAACTATGCAACAAATTTCTCAAGCGTCCAATGTGAATGATTCCTATTCCTTAGGACACCTTTCCCGCCTCCTGTTCTTTTCTTTCTTGGGATAGAATCTGGCTGTGCAGCCCATACTGGGCTGGAACTGTGGCAATCCTTTTCAGTTTTCTATGCACTGGGATTGCAAGCATGCACAACCATGCCTACCTTTTAGATCTCCTTTTGTTGAGAAAGTTTAGGAGATAAAACCATGGTTTGCTTTGTTTCAACTATAGAGATATGATATGTAGAGCAGCCCATGTTTCTTCGCAAACACTCCAGACAAGAACATTCCATTTCTTAAAGATAGCTGTGTGTCATCACACTTAGGCTTTTTGTTGGTGGTTGGTGGTTTTGCTGGTTGTTTTCGTTGTTGTTTGCTTGCTTGCTTTAACTGCTAGAATCTGAGTAGTCCATCCGCTGACCCCTGTCTTCCCCTCCCCACCTTGTTCATGCCAAGCAAGGACAGAGTAACACCTTGACCTGTCCACCTCTCCTATTATTTTAACATAATATCTTATTAATTCTTCTATTCATACATGTATACAGTGTACTTTAAAGATGTTCACACCTCTTTTTTTCTTTTGTAAATACGTTTTTTTCTTTGTTTGATTTTACAACCCAATCAAAGATCCCCCTCCCTTCTTCCCAACCCCAACTCCTACCGCCCCATCTACTCTGCTTCCACTGTTTCTCTTCAGATACAGCTGGGCCTCCCATGCACTTTAGCCAGCCATGGTATATCAAGTCACAGTAAGACTAGGCACCTCTTCTCCTATTAAGGCTGAATGAAGCAGTCTGGTAGAAGGTAATGGGTCCCCAAATCAGGCAATATAGTCATAGACAGCCTGTGCTCTCACTATTGGGAGTCTCACATGAAGACCAAGTTACACAATTGTATTATATGTATAGAGTGCCTAGGTCAATCCTGTGTAGGCTCCCTGGTTGCTGATTCAGTCCCTGTGAACTCCTGTGAGCCCAGTTTAGTTGGTTCTGTGGGTTTTCTTGTGGAGCCTGTGACACCACTGGATCCTACAATCCTTCCTCCTCTTTTTCCACAGGATTCATGGAGCTCCACCTAATCTTTGGCTGTGGGCCTTTGCATCTGTTTCCATCACTGCTGTGTGAAGCCCCTCTGATGACAGCTAGGCATCAATCTATGAATATAGCAGAATATCATTAGAAATCATTTCATTGACTTATTTTTTCCATTCGTGTTTTGCTCTATACTAGTTCTCTGGGGTATCTTGCTTCTAGGTTCTGGGCCTTAGGAGTTGAGCTTCCTCTCAGGCTATGGGCACATCATTAGTTGGTCACTCCCACAATTTCTATGACCTCTTTACCCCAGCACATCTTGAAGGCAGGACAAATTGTAGGTCCAAGAGTTTGTGGTTGGGTTGGTGTATCAATCCCTCCACTGGAAGTCTCACCTGGTTACAGGAGATGATTGGTTCAGGCTCTGTATTCCTCATTGCTTAGAATCTTAGCTAGGGTTACCCTCAAAGATTCCTGGGAGTTTCCATTGCTCTAGGTTTCTATAGATTCCAGTTGTCTCTCCCAGTACTCCCTCCCTTCATCCTCACTCTACCTGGTCCCTGATGTTCCCATCCCCGTTTCCCCTCACAGCCACTAGCAATGTCCATTCTATTTCCCCTTCCCAATGAGATTCTTACAAACTGCCCTTGAGCTCTCTTTGTTACTTAGCTTTGTTACTGGGTCAACATGGTATTTGCTCACTCCTAAGTGGATATTAGCTGTACAGCAAAGGAGAAACATCTTCTCCTTTCCTTAGTAAAAGTTGTCAACTCAATGCCAACTTGGACTTCCAATCAGAGCATCTGTTCTGGGCTGTTTGGCAGGGTGTGTGGCCTGAGGGAAGGTGGCTGGTCTCAAAGCCAGCTCAACCCAGCTCTTTTACCTTGTAGTAAGAAGTATCACAAGCAGCTAGAATGAAAGCGTGATAGATAAACTTCCTGTAAATTGCTGCATTTAGTCACTGTAATGATGAAATCTGGCAGATAATTGCCTAACCCCATCCAAAGAGGGAGGAGATGTTTACAGAAATACCCATCTGTTTCCTTTCTCGCTAGCTCTGACTGAGGTGGGGACGGACAGACAAATGGACACACACACACACACACACACACACACACACACACTTCAAACCAGAAAATATATAAAGTAGCTGTCTGAAAATTTACAAGGCTAAGAACCACGTGGGCAAAAAGGCAAGGATTCCTAAGGACTGACTAATCGTTGTTCTGAAGCAGTCATGAATGCATGAAACACTGTCACGATTCTCATCTCACCTCAGCCACGGCATGCACAGTTCCATTGTAGGGACTCATTTTCCTCAACTGCAGCCTTGGTCTGGGGAACTGCTGAGTGATAAGGGGGCACCAAAAAATTAATACTAACTAATCTTCAGCATGTGGAGAAGTGACTGTATCAGGTAAATACTAGCCTGTTCTGGGAAGTCAACCATCATCAATAAGCAGATAAATCAGTCAATGCTTATGTTATTTCTTAGTGTGACCAAGGTAACTGACTAGTTCATTCACTGTCCTAAAATATCCCTATGAAGGGGACTTTTTAAATTAACATAGTCTTTTTCATTGTATGCAAGATTATAATAAAACGGATATGTTTGGGATTGATATTTTTCTTTTAGGGGTTGGGTATAAAATTCAGTGACTTACTCTTGAATTATTTTAAATTATTTAGCCCTTGAATTATTTTAAAAGTATTTTTGTTATTGTTTCATTTATTATACTAGTTCAGTTAAGGTGGGGGCACACCACTCACATACAGTGAAACCAGAACAGGAGCCACATTGTTGTTAAGTCTCCATACCATACAAGAATAGGTTTCTATTTCTAGCTAATAAGTTTCTGTTTACTAAACCTAATGTACCCTGAAAAACATGTTTTCAACCAGCACCGAACTCATGACCCCATGATGTATGATTGCCCTTTGCCTTACAAAATACCTTTTTAAGATACCTTGATCTATACCTGTGACTACCTGCCCCATAATGTTTGACTCCTCTTCCATTCGATGCATATTTTTGCTTTTATTCTGTTCCTTTCATTGTGTTTTTTTTCTAACAGCCAATTATTTCACCCCTGTAAACATACAACTGTTTTCTAATAATCTTTAGCTTTCCCCAAAAGGGACCTAAAAAAATCCAGTAAGAGGCTGATCTCTCAAATTCACACTTAGGGTGAGACAGCAAGCTGACCAGTCAAGGAAGCACACATGAGTGGATCTTGGAGCCCACAAGAGAAGGATGGGACTGTTTAAATGCAGCAGGAGCACAGGACATGGACCAGGGTAGCAAAGCTATGGGTCAACCAAGAAGAGGAAATCAACATTCAGGCAAGTAATCTTGTTTTGTTTTTTATTTCCACCCAGCTCTCCTTCCCCACTATAGCTATTCTTTATAAAAAAAAAATTTTTATACATATCTTACTTTCCATGTGGGTGCTTTGTCTGCATGCATGTATGTATACTGGATGCATGCTTAGTGTCCATGGAGGCCAAAAGAGGGCATCTGGATGGCTGTGAAACCACCATCTGAATGACGAGCATCAAACCTGAAGCCTCTGGAAGAGCAAGTGCACTTGACTGTGAAGCAGCTCTACTACTACAGCTATTCCTATTTGCCAGCGTTTCCATTATCTCCAGCTACTTCTTATCTATATGGTGAAGGAGGGCACTGAAGCAAGACAGCACTGTCCCCTACTGCTTGTACACTTTTCTGTGTCACACACTTGTGCTGGTGAGCGCCCCCACCCCTTTCTCTGTCTCTATCTCCAACTCTCTCTCTTTCATTTTTCTTATTTTTCTTCCTTTCTGTTTCTTTTTTCATTTTCTTCCTTTCTCTTTCCCACACTCATTCCTCTTACTGTTACATCTCCCAAAGCCCAGAGGCTGACTCCCTCCTTATAGTCTACTATTAACCAAAATGCCATATGTCCATCCTATTCTTCCTTTGCCTCGATTGTTTCCTCCCCACGTATGTTCTTCTCCTCTACTTCCCATATCACCTATACTCTTCACTGGTCTCACAGTAATTGCTTGCCTCTTCTTTTCCTTTGTATTTATACTAACATATTACTGCACATAGTATCATTAGGGGCTCTTTACTTCCTAAACAAAGCAGCACCTACCAGAGTTTGACATAGCCTGCTACTCTACTATCAGAGTGGATTATCTACTGCATTGTGATGGTTGCTGCAGACAGTACTCAACCCCTAAGGGCAGAGTGAAAATGGACTCAGCTGCCTGGAATTCCAGTCTAAGAGGCCAAAATACCATCACAACTATACTGCAATCCAGCCTCTCTTGAGCACTACAGATAAATCCACAAAAAGAGAAGAAAAAAATCTTCACTAATCTAACCTCAGATAGGCAGATCCCAGCATAAAGACACAAGTAACATGAAAAAACGACAATGTCTCCTCCAAAATTTATAAAGCCTATACTAATGACCCTGATAAAAAATTACTTATATGAAATTCCAGAGGCACGTGTTGTTATTCTAGTATATGACAAAATAGACCTAAAGCCAATTCTTTTATTATTCTTACTATTAGTTTAATTTTTTTACAAAACCTTTTCATCATGTTTTCCCTTCCCCTAAGAAACAATAGTCCTTCCTTTACCCATAGCATGATATTTGTATTTTATTTCTCTCCAAAGTGAAAGGTGCATTATGCACTGATGATAGACATAGATATTGAAATATTGGCCATATACTAGTAAAATCTTAAAACACTGAAAGGGGGTTCTGCCAACAAATGAGCGAACATAAGTTGAGAGAGGCAGTAGGGTTTAGCCAATGCTCCCTCATACAACAGTTATTACGTTTATTTCTCACTAAAAATAAATCTGACCACGTACACTTGCCTAACTACGTGGTCATCCGTGGAAAGCAATCACAGCAGACAATAATGTTCCACATAGCAGGAGGCAAAGTACATGCTGTTCAAAGTTCCTATCCACGTGCTTGCTCTCAGCTTAAGGAATGATAGCAGATAAGAAATAAGATGTGATAACCTCTATGGTACTAAAAATGCCACTGCAGTAAACTCCAACCAGAAAGCTTAAAGGCCAAGAGTATGGACCTAGCATCCTTCAGACTGCACCTCAAAGTATGGTCCTCAGAGAATCCAAATCAGAACCTTAAGAGTCTTTAAGGATGTGGCATCTGAGTCTCACCCAGATGAGTTAATGCATTTGGAGCAAACCCCAGGATTCTATAATGTTCCTTTTGTAACTAAAGTTTGAGAAGCACCATTCCAGCTACTGACGATGCTTCCATAATTAAAACTTTTCAAACCTGATAAGGTAACTGTAAGGCATACGGCATCAGGATACCATGTGTAATAAGTACAGTGCCTGGTTCTGGAAAAGCTCTCTCACCTGACTCGAGAATACAGACGTCTCCAGATATTTACACTCTTGCATAAAATGACATCATATTTGAATTTATACTTCCACACATCCTCCTGTACCCTTTGAGTCATCTGGTTAATACTCCTTTTCTGTTGCTGTGACCAAACACCAATGCTTATGGAAGAAACTTGTAGAAGTCTATTCTGACTTAAAGTGCCAGAGAGATAAGACCATCAAGGCAGGAGGCATGAAAGCATGTGGCAGGCGTGGCAACAGAAACAGGAAGTGGAGAGATGACCTTAACCACAAATGTAAAGCAGGAAGAATGATGTGGAAGTGGATCAAGGCTGTATAACACTCAAAGCCCACCCCTTTGTGATGTATTTCCTCCAGCAGGCTGTACTGTTCCCAAAACTGCACTGCCAACTGGGGACCAAGTGTCCAAATACCTGAAACTGTAGGAGACAGTCTCTTTCAAACCACCACACTTGTTTGGGAAAGAAGGAGAAAAATGTCTGCACTGCTCAGTGCCAAAAGATTCTCACCCTCACAATCCTGAGAGAAATACATTATGGGAGAAAAGATTCATTTTGGAGGCTTCAGTCCGTTGTGGGAGGGAGGGTGTCGCTCATGTCGTGGAAGCTAGGAAGCAGATAATACCTGGGTTGGTGAGCTTCCTTTTTTCCTTCTTCCATCTAAGAGAGCCAGCCTAGAGGCTAGTGCTACCCCCATTCAGGGTAAGATTTATCTCTTTGGTCAATTATACTGAGAAAAACCCTTACCACCACATATCTAGATGGGTGCTTTACTAATATCCTATTGGGTGCTTTAATCCAAGTTGACATTAAAGAGTAGCCCTTGCAGTGAGTATCTTGATGACTGCACACACAAAGCTGTATGAAATAGGATACCTCTCTTATCTTATTTGACTCTAGTATTAAAATTATAAGAGCCGGTGGAAACATTTGGATTGAACTGTAGTATTAGCTCAACACATTAGCTCCAGAATCCAACTGTCTGTGTTAAAATTCTAGCTGGCTCACTGTCTCACCACTGGCAGAGTAAATCAGAACACTTTTGCCTCCTGGAACAAGGAAATTGCTAATATTGTCCGTCCACAGTGTGTGTGTGTGTGTGTGTGTGTGTGTGTGTGTGTGTGTGTGTGTGTGTGTTTAGCTGGTTTGTTTTGGAGGCAATACATAACCCAGGCTGACTTAAAAACTACTCTGTAGTGGAGGATGGCCTGAAAGTTCTAATCTTCCTTCCTCTATCTCTGCATTGCTGGGATAAGGCATGCATCACTAAGTCTGGTTTTTAAGGAGAAAGAGACTCACTGACTTATATTGTTGTTCATTTATTTGCCTTAAATGAAATAAGGATAGCAAATAAACTTGATTACAAGGCAGTTTTCCAAGGACTTTGGAACATGAAATCATTTCTACTCACAGAGTAAGTATAGAAGTGTTGATAATATTATCACCTGGAATTTACAGATGAAGAGAATAATGGATGTCATACAACTTGCCAAAGACTGTAGCTAACAGCTTTACAGAGCTCTCCACATTACCAACAGGCATCTGTGACCTCATGGACACTTTCTACATATTCAGCCCTAGACGCGTCACCGCTATGGCTATTGCCATGGCCTACATGAAAAGTAAGTCAATGTGTCTCTCCCATTCTTCCGAGTCCTACATTCTTATGCAGTCATTGCAAGTTCAGGTAGCAAGGTAGAAAAGAATGGCTTTCTCCTTTGTGAACATATTGTTAAGAATGTCAGTGAAGGGTTGCTTTAGCCCACATGTACAGTGAAGTGGTTTGTAGTCGCAGTCACTAAGAACCCTGTAGTTCTTTGGGTCTTGAAATACTTTAAGTGTTCTGAAACTTCAGGGTACATTGAGATATAATTGTATCATTTATGGTTTGAATCTAAACTATTCTCCACAGGCTTATGTGTTGTTCCCTGATTGGTCCTGCTGTCTGGGGAATCTGTAGAGCCACTGAGATGATACAGCTTAGGTAGCAGAAGGGGCACTGGGAAGACTTCTGAAAGTTAGACCTTTCCTTGGTTCAAGTCATTCTCCGTTTGTCTCCTGGCCCACTCTCATGTGAAGAGTTCCACCACACACTCCCATCCATGGACAAAATTATTCCTGTCAATCTTGCCTTCCCCACCCTAATGGGATGAAATCCATATGAAAATATAAACAATAATAAAGTTCTTTTACCTTAAGTTGTCTCTGTTAGGTGTTCTGATCACAGCAATGCAAATTTAACCCAATCAGGAAAAAAATGATACCAGAATGGTGGGCTCATTTCTGTTACGAAACCTCACCATGTGGTTCTTAAGATTTTGGAATTAATCTGCGGGGGGGGGGGGGATTTGGAGGAACTTGAATATTTAGGCCAGAGAAGTACTAAAATGCTGTGAGCTTTGCTTAAAGAGCCATTCTGGTAGGAATTCAGCCCAGGACACCAACAGATATGTGGGCAGTAAAGGCTGCCCATTAGGTTCAGATGGTATGGCAGTTTGAACACAACTGGCCCCCATAATGTCATAGGGAGTGGCACTATTAGGAGGTGTGGTTTCGTTAGAGAAGGTAAGGTCTTGTTGCTATGTGTCACTCTGGGGGAGGGCTTTGAGGTTTCCTATGCTCAGGATACTGCTCAGTGTCTCAGTCAACTTCTCCAACACCCCATCTGCCTGTATGCTGCCCTGCTCCATACCAAAATGATAATGAACTGAATCTCTGAAACTGTAAGTGAGTCACCTCAATTAAATGTTCCTTTATAAGAGTTGCCATGGTCATGGTGTCTCTTCACAGCAATAAAAAAAACACTAAGACACATGGGAATATGGACTTATTGGGAACTGGACTACAGCCTATTCATGATATACTCTAGAGAGCAATCTGGCTACATTCTGTCAGTTCCCTAAAGATTTGAGAGAGGCCAAATTCAAAAGTAGTAGACTATTGTTGGTGTAGGAAATTTCAAGATAGAATAACATTCAGATAGTGTCATGGCTATTGCTTGTTGCTTTTAGACAGTATTTCTGTGAGCGAACAAAAGGCTGAAGGAGCAGCTTTAAACTGTGCTGTTTTGTTGTGCTTTAACATCTGCAGACGAAACATCTATACCATAAGAGAGATTCGAGCTATCGAAAAGTAGCCTATGCACACTGAACTGGGGCAACAGGGAAAGTGCCTCAAATCCCCCATGAACGTCTTTTAACAAGTAATAAAAAAAATTACACCATCAGAGTAGAACTAATGCTTATGTGAGGGAAGGACACAACTCAAAAACTACACAGAAATCCTGCAATTTAAGAAAATTGGGGTGGGGGAGAGCAGAATGTCAGTCTACCCACATTTACATTCTAGAACCCTCTGGAAGAATCTGGGTCACAAGTAAGTGAACTGTCCAAGATCACATGCCACCATATCCACTTAAATGAAGCAAGAGGAAGCTGACTCACTTTCCTGGTGATGCGACGTACAGAATTGCCTCACTTTCCCAGCAATTGCATTTGTTGTTGTTTTCCCCTAACTTGTTCATTTAATAGAAACCTTTCCAGTTGGTTTGACTGCTCCAATTTTAAAACTGCAAGTATTGTCTTAATGATGGTTGCTGCTACTTATATTGTGCTGTTTTTTGATGAAACTCTAGATTATTGGGGAATAAAGTATTAATAGATAAAATTCACCCACTTCTTACTTTATTATGACTTTAAACAATGATAGTGTTTTAATCTGTTGTTATTAAGTAAACTTCATTTATAAATAAATTACTATAAGACAAGCACAGAAATGCAAATAATGCATGGTTATATTTACATATAGATTCTAAAAAAACACTTAACTGGAAGTAGAAGGCTGGAGGGGGGAAGAAGATGGGAAGTTGTTGACCAATTAGCACAAAGTTTCATACAGAATGAAGAACAGATCAGATGCTTCATAGAATTGTGACTATGGTCAGCAATAATGTATTTCAAAATAAGTAAGAGTCAATGTCAAATGGCTCACTGTAAGAAATAATAGAGAAGTGAGTTATTTCATTAACTGATTTAATCATTCTACATTGTGTATATACACGAAAATTCTTTATTACACTCCATGAATGTACATACTTATTAAATGCCAATAAAAATAATAGAAAATAAGTCAGTTGTTGAATATTTGCAAGTTTAATGAAATTATAAACCATGTTGGTAATTTTAGAAATTATACCTAATACACAACCTTAAACTTTGACCCCACACTCACCGCCTGGAATCCTGAGTTGTACAAATGCACTTGGAGGAATGTCACAGTCCTTGGTTCTGTCACTACTCTTTCACTACACACGGTCTTTTCGACTTTATGGCAGTCCAGAGAAAACACGTGACACATCTAGCACGACATTTGACATTTCCTACGGGCAGCATTTCGCAGTTATTAAAACAGAAACTTTAAATCACACTCAACGAATCAATGTCGTGTGAGTTATATAGCCACAGTACTCTCTGTTTGTCATAAAGATCTGAACACCTTAAACATCAAGTTAGACCGTTTAAGATGCTGTATTCCAAAACCTCTGCTCACAAGTGTGACGTGGATTGGAAGCAGTAATTCTCCCCATGCACACTGAGAACAGAGGTGGACATTATCAATGTCCTATTCTATCTCCACTTCATTCACTTGAGAGGGGCTCTTTCTACCTAGGGCTAGGCAGGTAGCCAGTAAATACCAGCAGTCCCACTGGATCTGCCCTCCAAAGCACTGAGGCGACAGGCATCTTTATTTATGTGAATGCTAGGGATTTGAGCTCGGAACTCCATGTTTATGCTGAAAATGTTCTTACCCACTGGGCAATATCCCCAGCCCAGAAACTAACAATTCTTTATAACAGAAACTCAGTAGAACAATCTGCTTGAGGTTTTAGCAAGGACTCCATTCTGACAAATACCATAGCCACCTGCAGCCACACTGAGAAACAATTAATGAAGAGGATATGTTAAATGAAATGTGAGTCGACGGGATATTTTGATCGCTATCTTCTCGGCGGAGCTTCTGTATGTCAGTATAACTATACATTAATGAAAACACTAACAGCTGTACAATTACATTTTTAGTTAGCGTAATTCAAACAGCTGCAACAATATCTGAAGGAAATGTCATTGCTACCGACCAGAGTCTCAGCCACATTCTCCTGATACCGAGTCTCTCACTGAACCTCAGGTTAGGCTGCCGGCCGGCAAACCCGTCAATTCTTCTGTTTCTGGCTGAGAGAGTCCAGGATTGTTCAGGGTCCAGCCTCAACAGGGCTCACATGTTCCAGGGTAGGGGTGTGTGAATTAGAAAAATTAGGTAGGAGGAACAGAGAAACGAAAACCTTACAGAGACATAGAATAGAACCAGGAGGGCAATCTAGTGAAGACTAAACACACCCATGTTTATTTTCCATCTGCTTACATACCTCAATCATAAAGGGAGGCGGGGGTGGGGGAAGGCAAAAGACTACAGAGTGAGTTCCAGGACAGCCAGAGCAGTTACACAGAGAAACCCTGTCTCAAAACACCAAAAAAAAAAAAAAAAAAAAAAAAAAGGAAAAGAAAAAAGAAAGAAGAAAGAAAGAAAAAAGAAAAGAAAGAAAAAGAAAAATAAGATATTATAATGAAGATAATTTAATCTATGAGTTCAAGTGTGTCAATGGTATTTTTTTAAGTAAAGGTTAAATATTAAAAATTAAAAGGCTATTTAGGAATTGGGTGTTGTAGTTTACTGCTAGAGCACTTGCCTAATGTGTGCAAGACCCTACATAATCTCTAGCACTGAAGAGGAAAGGGAGAATAAGTTATTTAATAAGAACTAGGAAAGTAATCTTCAAGGCTCCCACCTAATGTCTTAGTTTTCGACCGCTGTTACTAAAAAAAATCTTACTTTCATCAAATACCCACTCTTGAACAGAAAAGCAGCTCATGTATTCTCTTACATGTTTGTAGATGTATATACACTTTAATATATAAGTGAACTAACCAAAAGTTATGCAGGGTAACGTACAATCTAGCTCATTCGCATTTTCTTTTTTTAAAAACTAAGTGCTGGGAATCAAACCCTGGGCGTTGCACATGCCAGGAAACCATCCCACCACTGAACTGCAGCCCCAAAATAATCATAATTGTTTACTTTAGCATTGCAGAACACTTAAAAGCAACACTTGCAAGCTGTAAGATTTCATAATCCAGCTTTTGAGAACAAGTTACATAACACTTCGTTAGACATATGTAGAAAGGACAGTTGTAGAGGACATTATGTTGTTAACACATGACACACAAATTTGAATTAGATATAACTAAATACTGTTAGTTGATGCAAAAATTTTAAGATCTAAAAGACCAATTAAAAGACAAGTAATATGAAGAGATAACCCAAAATCTGTGGTAATGATTTTCTCTAGTTCAAAAGAATACAGTCTGAAAGGGTCACTCACAGGATATTTAAAAAGCTGCTTTAACATTCTAATTCTTAACTAGAATCACACATGACAGCCCAGGCTGGCCACTAACTCATGAAAATCCTGCTACCTCAGCCTTGCAAATGCTGGGATTGCAGGTATGAGGCACCACTATGTCTTGATTTCTTAACTTGCTTTCATTTTATTATCCATTTATGTATAATAATAATAATAATAATAAGTACTTGCTCTTTGTACTGGGTTCCTAGTACAGAGACATTTAAGTCCTTGGCATTTCCTGATAGGAATCCTTTCATAATTCACTCTTTCAATCATCTCTGAATTTATACTAGGGAGATGACACGTGAGAGATGGATTGTAAAAGAATCTTCGGTAGCTCCAGGTTATAGACTAGTCAGTAGAATAATTAACTAAGGATATGGAGTTGGATCATTCAACCCATCCTTCCTCTCTGAGAGTAGGAGAGGGCCTTGAGACAATTGAACATAGATACTTAATAAAGCTCATGCCAAACCTTTCAAGCAGTCATATTCAAGAACTTTCCAGTTGGAGACACAGATGTATTGGAAGAGAGGCACACAAAGAGGGCATGAAAGCTTTGTACCGAGGCTCCTATAGTTTGCCCTGTGTCTTTTCCATTTGGTGTCCCCAAAGTTGCATCCTTTACACTAAAACTGTTATTTTACATATACCACATCCTTGCACTTTATCATTATATACATCATCAAACCTTTCATGGGGAGGATAACTTAAAATCAGGAAAACCCTTAAAAAAACAAAACAAAAAGTCAACAATACCTCATATTCTCTGCTGAGTGCGTAGAAGGAACTACAATCTGTTAAGGGAAACTTCACTAATTTTTTAAAGGGTTCTTTACGCCTATATTGTGTGACTGTGCTGATTGTGTGCACCTGTGCAGTACCTTTGGCGGTCAGACGCCCTGGAGGTGGAGCTATGGATACTTATGGGCTGCTTACTGGATGATTGTGAGCCAACTCACCTGAGTGCTAGGGGTCCAACTCCAGTCCTCTGTAAGAGTAGCAAGTGCTCTCAACTGTGGAGCCATCACTCCAGTTAACTATTAGTCTACAAAGAAACAAGTTTCATTATGGCGTTTTCATGTCTGTACTCTTTGCTCTCTGTGAAGGACAAGTGTTAATATTATCACATTTGCAAGTACATCCCATTTTTGATCCAGCAGGTCTAAGAGTTGGCAGCTATACTTGCAAATTTAAGAAATAATGCAACAAAGTATTATTTTTAATATCCACAGACTAGAAACTATATAAGTGACCATATATAGGGCTTTCATTGTATTGACTCATAGGGAGTTCTAGTCCATGAGACCATCTCAACAAGAAAATAGCCAAAAATGAGTATATATTCTCTTTTGTTTGTATCTACAGGAAGAATGGAAAAAATAAATAAGATATTAATTTAAAAATGGTTCCCTGTAGAAAACTAGCAGGAATAGTATTGGATGGTGTGGTGGTTTGAATGAGAATGCCCTCCTAGACTCATGTTTGACTACGTGATCCTCAGTTGTGAAACTGCTTGGGAAGGATTAGGGGGTGTGACCTTGTGGGAGGAGGTGTGTCACCCAAGATGGGTTTTCAAGTTTCAAAAGTCCATGCCATTCTGAGTTAGCGCTCTCTCTCTCTCTCTCTCTCTCTCTCTCTCTCTCTCTGTCTCTCTCTTTCTCTCTCTCTCTCTCTCTCTCTCTTTCTCTCTCTCTCTCTCTCTTTCTCTGACCAGTGCTTGTGGATCAGATGTAAACTCTCAGCTACTGCTCCATGACAGCCTGCTGCCATGCTCCCCACCATGATGGTCATGGACTTATCCTCTGTAAGCAAGTCCTCAAATAAACTCTTATATGTGGCCTTGGTCACAGTATTTTGCAAAAGCAATTTTTATAAAAGTAATTAAGGTAAAAGTGGATTAGAGGAGGGTGAGCCTTCTCGGTGATTTTGTTTTTTACATAGTTTGAGGTACGTAAAATAAATATTTGCAAGTCAAGAAATGGTTTTTAAAATCAAAGAGTATTTTGCCTTTTAATTGACACATAATGGGTATGTATTTGCAGAGTCCACACAACATCTCAACATGTGTACACAATGTGTGATGCCAAATAAATTGGGGTTACCTGGTGTCTCCTCGCAGTAAACATTCACTATTTCTTTGTGTTGGGAATGTTTGAAGTCTTCTCTATGAGATATTGCAAAATATGCAAACACTGTCAACCATAGCAACCTAACAAACTTTAGAACACTGGAAGTTTTTAAAATCTCTGCAGTGAACCATTTAAATTAAGAAATTAGCAGCTCAAGAGAAAGAAACACCGTGAAGGTCATATGAAGTTTGAGCTGAGATTCAAACTTCTGTGCCCAACTTTTTTCCAGTTTTAAAAGTGTGTGGGAAAAAAAAGTGTGTGTGTGTGTGTGTGTGTGTGTGTGTGTGTACACGCCTGGAGGCCAGAAGAGAGTGTTGGTGGATCCCTCAGAATTGGAGTTATAAGTTATTGTGAACCCACTGGATGGTCATGCTGGCACCCAACTCAGCTCTTTTGCAAGATCAGTACATGCTCTTAATCGCTGAGCCATCTCTCCAGCCCCTCTACCTTTTTTAAAATTAATGTTTTACATACCCATCCCAATTCCCCCTCCCTCCTCTCCTCCTGCTCCCTCCACCTTACCCCTACCCCACTCCCTTTTTCTTCAAAAGTGAGGAGATGACCTCCCCTGGGGAAGTCAGCTAAGTCTGTCCCAGCATCTCATTGAGGGAGGACCAACCCCCCTCCTCAAGCCACCTTTCACCCCGCCTAGGCTGAGCAAGACCTCTCTCCATAGAGAATGGGCTTCACAAAATCAATTCATGCTTTAGTTAGATACTGGTCCCACTGCCAGTGCTTTTAAATTGTAGTAAAAGCCTTCAAACAAGTCAACCAAAAGATAATATGGGTTGTGACGGAGACGCATTCATTTGTACGGACTTGTTCGTGATTAAGAAATGTGTTTTATTAGAATCATTACAGAGGAAAATACGTATGTATGTCTAGTGAATGAATTTATTCTTTATTTTAAAAATCAATGGTCGGCTTAGCCTAAAGGAGCACACAAAGCTACTGTGATTAGTAAAAACACTACAGCACTCTGGAAAAGTTAACAAGATAAACCGGATTTCAATGTCAAAAATCTCGACGATACTTGTACAAGGGCTGAGGGTTACTCTGGGATTTGTCACCCGGAAGCAGAGCAGGGTCCAGCCTGTGCCGCCATCAGCCTGCGTGGCTCCGGCGCTGTGGCACCAGCAGAAAAGCCTCCTTCAGGGGCAGCAGCGTCTCCGCCGCAGTGAGCGACCGCCTCGTATTCTAGTTTCCAGTCTCCTCAGACTCGGATCTTAAAATCTCCATTACCGCCAGGGTCTTCAAAAAGCTCTCGCGAGAGAAGGAGATATCGCGAGAACATTGCCAGCGCCTCTGGATCCGCAAAGAACTGGATCCTGCCCGGCTCTCGGAGTCGCAGATGCGCAGAACCCCAGTCCGGCGGTTCACCCCAAAGGTGGCATTTGGGGATGAGTCAGGGATTTGGGGTTAACTGTGAGGTCTGCGGCCGGGAGAGTGAAGGAATGAGAAAGGCAGCTTATGAGAATGGACCAGAAAGAGTGACTTTCCGGATTTACTCAGGGATCACTAAGTTCTGCTGCAAGAATGAGACTGCAGTCCGTACCTCAGGAGACATACACACAGATCGGCTCCTTTAATGAGGCTGAAGTTCTCTGCAGTCCTAACTGGGTCCCTGGCGGCAACCTGTCAGGAGTCTCTTGAGAAGAGGGTTGCATTCTAATACACCTACAGCTGGTGCCTGGAAGCTACTGTCTTTAAGGTTTCGTGTACGAGAACAGTATAGGAAGATGGAGGGGAACGCAAGTGATGGAGGGCAGTTTTAAGTTAGTGGTTATATGAGAGATTTGCATTGCCTTTAGGAAGGCACCAAGTCTTACGAATGCTTTAAAACATTTTAAGACTATTCTAGAAAAAAGACAGAAACAAAGCTGTGTGTACTCACCCAACGGAAGAAACAAATGTTATATAAACAACTGACATCCGTTGTCGTTTCCACCCCATCCCCTTATTTTGCGCATGAATCTCTTATCATAGTAATTACTTTTCACACACCTTTATGCTTTAATTCTTAAGGTATGTATCCTGTGTGGAGTTTTTTAAACATAGTTTCAGATCAAGAATTTTTATTCTCTTTACAACTATTTTGTTCACATAGCATTATTTTAAAGATTTGTCACGTTGTAGTTCACACTAACAGCTGAGCATATGTTTATTGACATAACAGTATCGATTTTGCTTAGTGACTGTAGTGCCCAACACTCTTAAGTACTTATTTGTTGAAATCTATAGCATTTGAGCTAGGTTATAAACATGAAAAGGATTTCAAATTGTCAAGAAAGCAAAACAAAGGTCAGGGATGGTGGTGCACACTGGGTGGAATCCAAGTCACATGCAACATGGGCAACATAATGAACCATGTCTGGAAGAAGACAAGAAAAGTATTGCACGAGAAACGATATACTCGTCAGAACAGGACTGGCAACTACATTGCTTGTGTAGCGCTTCTTTCCTATCGTGTCTGTGGTCTTACACAGTTCAAGCATGCATTCCAGAAAGTTCTGTGAAAATATATCACTAACTCCAACATGATAATTGACTTGACCATGGAAAACCTCACCACATTTTCACTAGATTGTAACAAGCATTCTTCAAACTGTCATCAATATATTATATTGAAGAGAATATTGAAAACACTTTGAAAGAAGTAAAGTAAAAAAAAATATACTATATCTCTCTTCTCTGGCTCAAACTTTTAAGCATTTCTTTCCAGAAGAGAAATTTCAGTGCTTAGGGATAAGAAACTAGTTTCATAAAAGACCTATTTGGTTTTGAAATCCAGAAATCAAGACTTGAAAAAAGCCTGAAGAAGAGAGTGACTTGCAACTTCTTCATATTCTCCGGAGATGATGACTAGCCCTGGAGTCTGTGGGCACTGTGCATTAGCACAGACAGGACTTTCCTTTGCCAAGTAGGAAGAGGTTCCTGTTGTTTCTACCTCTCATAACAACTAGCCTGTGTGAAGCGGAGTTTTCAGTCTTAACCCAGTTAATATTAAAGAGGAAAAATAGATCGGATGACATAACAAACACATGAGTAATAAGTTTCCTGTGGTCTAGATTGGGACAAGTTTGTGAGCAGATGCATTCATCATGTGACCTAAGATCTTACCCACCTTTTGCATCATTTCATAATGTAAATGTTATTTTGTTACTATTTTTGTTATACTGATATTAATAAAGTGTGATAGCTTTTCTTGTTTAATTTTGTCAAATTTCAATATTAGTAAAATCAGCTGATTTTTGTCTTGATTGAACAACAACCAACAACAAAAACTAATGAAGTTAAAGTTAAAGGACAGAAGCTTTTCTGGAGACATTTGGGATACAAAAGTAACTGGGTGTTCAATATGTCTTTGACACAGAAGAAATGAATCAGTGCTTCCTAATGTCTGTGCTTTACAAAGTAAATCTGTGCAAATTCTAGACTTCTTTTTACACTATACCCCCAGCCTCAGTATAGCTCTAGTATGCCCAAGACCCGGGATTTGGTCTACATTACCAGAACAAACAAACAGAATAACTATCTGATTTTACCCAATAACCATTATAAGAATTTGAAATGGCAACGCCTACTGTTGTAGCCTCATGACGTCGCTGATTAAGCAAATTGTATTACATAGTATGTCTTCCTCAAGTGAATTCTAACTTTCCACTTCTCCCACACCTCGCCTTATTGCAATGTCGGATTTTGCAGGCCTTATATTCTATTGAAAATGAGGATAACACACACATACACACACACACACACACACACACACACACCTGTTGCTGCTCTAAATATGGTATTAGAAAATAACTATCTGTGAATGGCAGTATTTTCATTCGTGTTAAAAATGCTCCTATAAGGAGACAACCAAAGTAATGAATAGGAGATGTCTTCCCTAGAGACATCCCTGGAAACTAAAGGCCTGGGGAGACTACTCAATGGATAAAGCATTGCTGTATAATTATGAGGACATGAGTTTGGATCTCCAGTACTCTGGTAAAATCCAGGTGTGCCGATGTCTCAGTAACCCAGCTCTGGGGGCATGTGGGATGGATGGGATGGATGCGTGGTGCGGGAGAATTATCTGTATTCTGTCAATCATATTTTAATAAAACGCTGATTGGCCAGGCAGGCAGTATAGGCGGGAAAGCCAGACAGGAAGTAGGGGTGGAGCAAAGAGACTGGGAGTATTCTGGAAGCAGAAGCTCTCTCTCAGCCATTCCTGTACAGACCACCGAAGAGACAGCATGTAACCTGCCCAGCTGAAAAAGGTATGGAGCCATTATGGCTAACATAGATCAGAATAATGGGTTAATATAAGTTATAAGAGTTAACAAGAAGCCTGACCCTATGGGCCAATCAGTTTATAACCTTATGGAGTCCTGTGTGTAATTTCTCTTTGGGATTTGCCGGCTGTTGGGGTACCGGGCGGGACGGAAACCCCAACAAGCCGGCCCTCATGTTACAGATGCGAACTGCCTAAATTACAAACGAATGTAGCTCTGACCATACTGTATTCTGGGCCAAGGTTTTTTGTGCACTTGTAAAACTAAAGACCAAGACCCGTGCTCCAGAATGAACGAAGCAGGTGTCAGGTGATGTCCATGGACTCTGTCCCTCACAAAGGAAGAAAATGGAAGGCAAGCCAGTCACCAGACAGTTCAAAGTCTACCCAGACAAACTCCGTCAGGCTCAAAGTCTAGGAATAGCCTGTGATTCTTGTCTGTGCCCTCTATACCTGTGGCTTCATTCGAAGCCACCAGTTTTTACAAAGGGTAGCACATAACTGTCCTGGAATGAACTTAATAGTCTGTTTTCTGCTTGTAGAGTTTTGATAGCACAACTGCCTTCCTCCCTCTTGCCCCCCACTTCAGGTCTATTTTTAAAACCGTTTCTTTCTCTCCGTTTCTTCAGTTCTACTTAGTGTTTCTCAGCCTAACAGTTGTAAACACTTCGTGGTTCACAATGATTCACTCCGCTGCAAGGAGAGTTGCTTTCATAGATCTTCCTGAAACAACCCTGCACTGTCTTTGTTTTCTGAGATGTGGGAGGGATCTATAAATCATACCACTCTTCAAAACATCCACGGTTAGGACTAGACTTTTGGAAACTTTTTATTGATTCTTTGCAAATTTCATATCACACACCCCAACCCCGCTCATCTCCCTATCCCTCCATATCTACCCTGTGCCCTTGCAACCCCCCCCAAGAAAAAAATAAAAATTAAAATTAAAAAAAATGGAAGGAAGAAAAACAACATCTCACCATGGAAGTTGTGGTGTACCATGGTGTCAAAGTGTGTCACTCAGTCTGCCCTTTTGGCCCAAAAAGTTTTACTTGCAACTGTTCATTGCAATGAGTCATTGGTGTGGTTCGAGGGCTCTGGCTTCAGCTATACTAGCAATGCTGGATTCTTGGACTCCTCTCAGATGTCCTGTTGTAGTCCTGTGTCGTGGAGATCCAGCCACTTTGGTTCTGCAAGACTGGTCCCTTCACATGCTCCAGCAGTTCTTAGAAGGGGTAGATGTTGGAGTGGGACAACCCAAAGCCCTGAATCTGGGACTGATGGTAATTAAGTTGGACGCCCCACCCATTCTCCTACACCCACACCACCAGGGCCAGTTCTCTTGCTCTGCTAAGGTGAGGGGTGGGGCCAGCTCACCCACACTGACCAGGCAAGGAATGAAGTCAGCTTTCCCAAAGGCTAGCCTGTAAGGGGTGGGTCTGGCTCTGCACAGCTCTCAGACATCAACATGGCCCCAGGTGGAAGGTATCCCCGACCAGGGAATGCCCCATGGCCTTTGGTGGAAACAGGGGCCACAGACATCGACCCAGACCTCTGCTGCTGCAGGACCACGGACCCAGACATGGCTCTTGGTGGTCGTATGGGCCAGGGCAACTCTGTGGCCTCAGGGGACAGCATAGGCTGCTTCCATCAGGCTGTACCTCACTGCCCTTGCATCTCCAGTTCTGCCTCTCTTCACTGTGCACAAATCATTCCATTTCTCTTTCTCTACCATTTCTCCATGTACATGCTCATCAAAGTGGTGCCCACCCCACCTGTGCTGCATGGCTACAGGCAGGGATACCTCGGGTGTCTTCTGCCCTACTTGTGCTGCCTGACTGTGGGTGGGGGCCTCTTCAGTGTCTCTCCTGCTGGGCCCACACCACAGGGCTGTGGATGGGAGCATCTCAGGTGTCCTCTACCTCTCTAGTCTTCACAGCTCCAGGTGGGCTTGTGGGTATCTCCACCCACCCAGGCCCAGCAGTACCCAGTGAACTAGTGGACATCCTCCACCTACCCAGGCCTGGTGGTGCCAGATGGGCCTGTGTGGGTCAGGTTTTTTTTTTTTCTTTTTACTTCCTGTCTTAGTTAGGGTTGCTATTGCTGGGAAGAGACACCATGACCACAGCAGCTCTTATAAAGGAAAACATTTTATTGGGGTTGGCTTACAGGCTTCCTGTTTTAGAGGTTTAGCCCATCATCATCATGGCAGGACACGGCAGCATGAAGGCAGACATGGTGCTGGAGAAGGAGATGCGAGTTCTATACCTTGATCCACAGGCAGCAGGAAGTGAACTGAAACACTGGCTATGGCTTGAGCATATATGAGACCACAAAGCCCACCTCCACAGTGACACACTTCCTCCAACAAGGATGCACCTACTCCAAGGAGGCCACATCTCCTAATCGTGCCTCTCCTTATGGGCCAAGCACCAAACACAACAGTCAATGGGGGCCATATCTATTCATACCACCACACTTACCAAGCACTAAGATAGTGATGCTCATACTTAAAAATAACTAAAAAGATAAATTGTATGTTTATCTTACCACAGTTTAAAATGTTTTAAATATATATTTCCAAATAAGAATGCCCACCCACACAACTGTCTTCTTTTTGCTCCCCAAAGTGTGTATTCCTCATGGTAGACCTCAATTTCTGCATCTTTCACAGTCTGAACAGGCTTAAAATCCCCTATGTCATCAGTCCTGATTCTGCTTTTAGTGTTTTTTTCTTTTTCATTTTACACTTTATTCAGGCAACAGGGAACCATACCTTCAGTGCTTGGCTTGGAAATCTAAAGTAAGTATACAATTTTTTAAAAATACAAAGTGTTTCCTGTATAATTGTAGGAAAAAAATCCATCTCAATTTTCTGTCACCATATAACAAAAATCTCTCGTCTTCTAGGATTCAAAAATATGCTCCTCAGTTTATTTGGGGCCCTCCCTTGCAGTATTTTTAATATTTGTATTTCTACAGTTTATGATAACTTAGATATATCCAAGATGTTACAGAGTTTGTTATGTTCTTCACTTCTTGTTGAGCCTTTATCTTTGATACCCATATTTTTATTAATATTGAAGGCAATTTAAGCCTTTTTTCTCTCTCATGCTCTTGAAAAGTCTTCCTGACTGTATAACAGTTACTCAAATATTTTCAGTATTCGTTAGTACAGCTTGGGGCCAGGAAAAATATTTTTGACAGACTAAATTGTTCTCTAATGTCATGTCAGTTGGAGAGACTCTTCATGGTCTGACTGAGACCATCTAAGTGGAATAGCCTTGCTTCTGTTCTGAAAGGAAAATGAACAGAAAGACAGTTTGGGGTGCCAAAATCTGTATGTAATCTCTATTGGTGGCATGTTTATTAATTTAGTGGAATACACACATACACACACCACAAGCACCCTCTCTTTTTTGTGTCTGAAGAGCAGAGTGAGTCTTACTCAGCTAAAGATCTGAGAGCCTTTTATTTATGGTTGCTCTGGATAAGTATCTGTTTCTTTCCTTTCCAAGCCTGAGAAGCCCCTGTGCATCTGCCAAGTTAGTTTGTGACCCACCCAGGCTACACAGTGCTTTGAAGGCCAGTGGAGGTAACCTAGTGAGATTGTGTCTCAAAATAAAAAGCAAAAAGAAGGCTAGGAATATAGCTCGTTAGAGTACTTGCCTAGTATGAGTGGTGCCTAAGGTTCAGTCCCATTAGTACCATAAATTAATAATATATAACCAAGTGAATAACTAAATAATAAGCAAAATAGTGAATGGCTCCGCTGGTTGCAAAGACACTGAGTAAAAACCTTCCCCCAAATACATCTCTGAAAATTCAAACCCCACATGATTAAAAAAAAAATCCCCCAAACTACTGAGGCAGGAGATGGTAGATAAATAAAAGGAAAATGGTTTTCAGACTTTGAAGGGAAATTATTTCTAATTTAAAATTCTACATATTCAATTCTCACTCAGATGTGTAAAATCGCGATATTTTCTGTTATGCAAAAATCTTGGAGGCTTCCTAGTAACTTCTCAAGAAGCCACAAGAAATTGTGTTTCCTAAAGGGATCTAGCGATGAGAGTACATGACACAGCCGAGAGGGAGGGCTCGCTGGGAAGACAGTCACACAGCCTAAAGCAGCATGCTCATCTTGGAACAGGAAGCAGGATATTCCCAAAAAGGAATGATGACTGTTGGTTTTGAGTGAGAAACTTTGCATGACTTACAGAGGGTGAACTGTGACTTTCCGTGCACATTGAAGCATAGAATACCAGGGTATTCTATGTGCCAGGGTAGGGAAAAATGAGGCCAGGAAAAGTCATTCTCTACCTCTTGGCACTAATCTATACACCCAGCCATGAATAATGTTCACAAGTTCATACTAATGCAATATGGCAGAGCTGTGATAACACCTTGCTGGGAGGATGAAAGTTAAAAAAGAATGAATGAGGCGAGGGATGGGGAAGGAGGGAGATGATACAACCTACTTTTCCACAGTAGAAAGCCAGAAGATGATATCCAAAGCAAAACCACATAGAGACAACCCAGACAGTGTTTAGAACTATGGGAGCCAACTGGAAGAAGAGGATGGATGGACCGATTCTGAAGAACGGAAAATACCTGTCATTGGACTGTGACCTTCTGCTTAAGGAAAAGCTAGACGGGAGAATATAGGGTTTGGGTACCACAAAAAGGGATTCAAATAAAATTACACAGACACGTACGTGCCCGCACAGGCACACACGCACACACGCACAATCTCTCATGTCCCAACAGTCTGAGTTCGCAGCTGTTTTTGAAGTAAGGTCAGAGGACTTGGCACTCCACGTGGAAATCTCTTCTCTCCAGCCCTCTAGACTGTCTTTAGGGTTACGTGGGAGTGAAACTGAGCTGGCTGAGAAGCTAACTTTCCCAAGTTTACATCTAGAAACCGAAGGTAATTATAAACCCAGCTAGGAAGGACAGTGTGAACGGGAACTGAGTTTAAGTTGCTCGGTACTTACATACTAACATATGGTTGCTCTCTCTCTCTCTCTCTCTCTCTCTCTCTCTCTCTCTCTCTCTCTCTCTCTCTCTGTGTGTGTGTGTGTGTGTGTGTGTCCTTAAAACAAACAAAATTCACCCAAGTTCTTTGGCCCTTGGGAAAGAGGACGTCTGTCAACGGTGTTGCCATTTAAACCAGAAAAGTTTTTTCCTCGTATGTATGAAACCTGCACGCCCTTCAAACCCCCATCTCCTTTGGGACCCCTCCTGGAGGTGCCTCATGTTTAGTGTCTGTCGGAACAGAAGAGGAAAGGGAATGGGGTGGGGGTGGGGTGGGGGACAGGACTGCTGCGCTGTTAGGATGAGCTTCCAGCTAGTGGCCACCTAAGGGGAACCGCCTCCTCCTCAGGGGAGAAATTGGGAGGAGCCCAGGAGGTCGCCGGCTGGTGGAGTCACCAGTTTCCTCCATGGCTGCCCAGGGATGCGCGATGTCTCTGTGGCAGTGGCTGTCCCTGCTACTGTCACTACTGCTGGGGGCGAGAGCTGCGGGAGCGCGATGGAGAGGGGCGGGCACCACACCGCATTTGCAAAGCATCTTCCTGGGTCGCTGTGCAGAGTATACCACACTGCTGAGCCTCCAGCCCGGGTGAGCGCTAAGTTAGAAAGTGAAAAGGGAGGTAGAGGGGCTTTGGAAAGTCAGACAGGGGAACGTGTGGGTCTCTATGCAAGTAATTCTCAGAGATGGGGGCCTGAGTGGATGGGATCTCCAGGTCCAGGAGGAGAGTGCGGATGAGGCTCTCCTGCGGGTGTAGAGGTGAGAGAGGTGTGCGAGCCAGCACAAATACCAGTCTAGAGGTGAATTTGAGTGTGTGTGCCTCGGCAGCTAACAGAGGTCTCTAGCAGCAACTGCTGAAGTCCGCGCCCTTTGGGAACTTCAGGTCCTCTGATATAGAGGACCTGAAGTTTTTTCTCCTTGTGCCTGAAACCCTCACGTCCTTCAAACTCCTATCTCCTTTAGGGCCCCTCCACGAGGGGTCTTTTGCCAGAGGATGTCCCAAATTTAGTGTCTGTCTGAACTGAAGAAGAAAGGGGATGGAGAGGGAGCCGCCGTGGGTCATTAGGTTGAGCGACTAGAGGACTCTGGTTTCCTCTGTCTTGCGCACATTGTGCGTCCTACTGAAATGTTTTCCTCCTTTGAACCCGCTTTTGGGGTTGATACAATGTCCCTTTCTCGTGCCATTTGTACTTAATTGTTATGCATTTCAGTAGAGAGGGAGGACGAGTGGGAGGGAGAAAGGAAGACGGAGGGAGGGAGGGAGGGACGGAGGGAGAGAGAGAGAGAGAGAGAGAGAGAGAGAGAGAGAGAGAGAGAGAGAGAGAGAGAGAGAGAACTAAGGAGTGGGGATAGTCATCTCTCACACCGGGGAAGAAAAAAAAACATTACCATTGCATAGGAAGTGATTTCGAAAGGCGGTTTGTGTCTCAGGAGTGAAATTGCCCCTGGAGCACCTTCTGCTGAGGCAGAGGAAGCCACACCCAGCACTTGTCTTCCATCCACTTCTGTCTTCCTCCTGACCTGGCCTCCTGGATCCAGAGACCCACCCTCAAGGGCCTGAACAATGGGCCCCACTCTTGTGTCTAAACGAATAGATGAAAGCAAGAGATGTGGCTCCGTGGTAGAACACCTGACAGCATGACCCTTGATCCATGCCCAGTACATCCACCACACACACACACACACACACACACACACACACACACACACACACACGGCATCTGAAAACCAGAGGCACACAGTTTATTGAAATTGTCACCTTCTGCCTTTAATCCTAGCCCTCAGGAGGCAGAGGCAGGCAGAGCTCTGAGTTCAAGGCTAGCCTGGTCTACAGAGTGAGTTCTAGGATAGCCAAGGCTACTCAGAGAAACCCCGTCTCAAAAACACAAAGCAGCAATAACAAAAAAAAAAAAAAAACCCAAAACCAACCAAACAAAAACACGAAACAAAAAAGAAAAGGAAAGGAAAGGAATTGTCAGTTTATTGCTGTACTTCCCTCTGTGCCTTTTTCTGCCTATGCTGTGAGCCTGGGAAAAAATTACTTAGACCTGGAGAGCTCAGCTTTTCCGCTCACAGTGGAAAGGCTTCACACTGCATTGTGGTACACTTTGGGTTTTCTCTTTGTAACTCGCAGTGTGTGTGTGTGTCTCTGTGTGTGTGTGTGTGTGTGTGTGTGTGTGTGTGTGTGTCTGTGTGTGTGTGTGATGTTCCTGTACACAGAGGCCAGAGGGGAACACTGGGTGTCCCGCTCTGTAATTTTCCGACTCAATCAGCGTCTAGTCCCAAAGCTAGAGCTAGCCTGGCCGACAGCAAGCCCAGTCATTCTCCTGTTTCCGCCTCATGCAATGCTGGGGTTAGAGGTACAGGCAGCCACACATGGACAGGAGTGGGTGGGGGTTGGGGTCGTTGAGTTCAGGTCCACATGCTCCCACCACAAGAGCCTTACTGTCTCCGCAGTCCTGACTGGTACTTTTGCATAGGCACCAAAACTGCACAGCCATCTGGGAGGCCTTCAAGGTGGTGCTAGACAAGGACCCCTGCTCTGTGCGTCCCTCGGACTACGACCTCTTCATCAACCTCTCCAGGCACTCCCTTCCTAGAGACAAGGTAAGGACAGCCACCTCAGATACGACCAAGAACTAATGCTTAAATTTACGCTGCGTTTTTCTGTTTCTTTGTTGATAAAAAGCAGATATATAATTTAAAATTGTACATCTCTCCGAGGTTTAGTGAGCTTGTTGATAAACTCAATAAATAGCTTATCGGAATCCTTCTGTGTTCCTGGTGTTGTATTAAGGGTTAGAGATACCAAGCAAAAGACAGTTCTTGTAGCCTTCCCAGTCTATGAAGAGACTGGACTACTGAGGACCAGATGAGACAGCCACCAGGAATTTTGCTACCTGTGCTGGATGAAGATGTGATTTATCCTGGAAGGAGCCCAATGTGCTGTGAAGAGTGAGGCATTTCAAAGCACTGTGCATTCTAGGGAGGGCATCACACGATTGCATGCTATCTTCACCACGGCTACAGCACAAGGCTAAAGCTTCTGCTTTTTATTTTCCAAACCGAGGCACAGGGAGATGAAACGCCGTGTTCAAAAATCACACAACTAGCATGGGTCAGAGCTAGACTTCCAGCCCTGGTCCCTGAATCCTTTTTAATGCAGGAATCTTACCAGTGGTACACGTATCTCAGACTACTGGGGAAATACGTCGTTACCATCTATGGCAGTGGTTCTCAACTGTGGGTTGCAACCTGTTCCACAAACTTCTGTCTCCAAAATATATTTACATTGCGATTCCTAACAGTAGCGAAATTACAATTACAAAGTAACAATGAAGTTAATTTTACTCATGGGGGTCGCTATAACATGTGGAACTGTATTAAAGGGCAGCAGTATTAGGAAGGTTGAGAAGCACTGATCTATATGTGCGTGCACTACAGGGAGGAGGGAGGCAGCGCTCTTCAAACAGGCAGTAGCGACGTGGAGAAGGGGAGCAGAGGCTGGCAGCAGGTCCCAGTTCCACGAGGAGCGGGTGCTGATTTGTCTTGGTGACAACGGCAACGTGTTGGCATTTTCTTTCCCATTCCCACTCCTGGCTGTGTCTCACCAGTCGCTGTTCTGGGAGAATAACCATCTACTGGTTACCAGCTTTGCAGAGAATGCACGCCGCTTTATGCCCCTCTGCGACGTTCTGTATGGCAGGGTTGGAGATTTCCTGAGCTGGTGTCGACAGGAAAATGCCCCTGGTAAGACTTTTGCATCCATTGCCAGAAAGTAAGGGCCCCTCTACCTGCAAATTTACCTTTGACGCCACTTATTTTAATGTATGTTCATCTCATGTAATCCTTCCCAAATCCTCTGAGGTAGGTGACATCTATAGTAATAGTTAACAATAATGGGTAGAGTGTCCTTAGCTTTGCTGTAGGCTGTTACGTGTATTTAGACACATTAATTCCAGAATTCACACATTATCCTCTATGATCCTATCATTATTCATAATTTGGCAAGTGTGGAAACTGAGGCATGGCTTGATTAAGGAAACGGCTTAGGAATGTACAATCCAGTAAGCCGTGTAGTTTCACAATCTGACCTCAGAGTTGATGAGTCTAATCAAGCAGGCCTCTACTTCCATTTCTTTATTTCCCAGAGGAGACAGTAAATGCTTTGTGCGCATTGTTCCAAACCCATACCAAATACGGAGTTAGCAAATACTTTACGTTAATGTATTTCCGACATGAAATGCATTTGTGTACTTTTCCCCCAAGGACTTGATTACCAGTCCTGCCCCACGTCGGAAGACTGTGAAAGCAATGCCGTGGACTCCTACTGGAAAAGGGCATCCATGCAGGTAACCCTGGGAAGGGCGAGCAAGGGTGGAGCATGTGTGGATTCTATGAACTGGATCCCAGGCTGTTACCTCATCTCGGCGAGTTTTCCTTTCCACTGTCCTGATTTCTCTGACTCCTTTTCTCTGCCCCACAAAGATGTGAGGGTTTAAGGAGATAAAAATACTTAATGCAGTGGCTGGTGCAGAGAAAAACGTTTGGCAAGCATTAGCTATACATCATGGGGATAGTGCGTTGTCAGCATTCCTGGCACACCGTGATTGTGTGCAGTGCTTCAAAGTCATGGTACTTCATAGTGCTGTGTAAAATGGGAGCAATCTGTACTTTCCAGAAGAGCCTGGGGCTTAGATGTGGGAATCAGAGATGTCCACAGAGTATCATTAACGGCAGAAGAGCCAGTAGGTTCTCAATAAGCTGGCGCCGCAGAAATGATCCTAAGGTATTTCAGAGGATATTGCCACAGAGTTGATGGTGGCTGTCAGGAGCTATAAAAAATGATGTCATATATAGCGTACATTCCCTACCTCAAGCATTGGAATAAAGATTAGAAATAACGAGAGTTAAGTCTATAGCTAAGTGCTGATGATTAACTGCCAATCCCACTGATCAAGAGGCAAGTAAAGGACAGGGTACTTCCGCTACTCCTCTTTCAGAAGTGGTGTGTCTTGCCTCCCATCGCCACCGTCTACTTTGCTCTCCTGGTGTTCAGTGGGTCCACTGATTGGGTGGACCTTCCACCATGGCTAAGCAAAGGACCCCCTGCAAGCACAAGGCCTCATGCGGAGCACTGTGAGCTCCTGCCAGCTCCAGTGTGAGCAGAGTTTGTTCCTGCTTTCCCAGGGCCTCATCTGAAATCCAGGCTCCAGTAGCTGCCCAAGTTTCTTATTGGAGACTGGAAGGCTTAACACTCCTATAGACATATCATATTGCCATTGTCTGTAAAAGAACTGTAATGGACTGGAGAGATGGCTCAGCAGTAAAGAGCACTGGCAACTTTCCCAGAGGACCCATGCTCAAGTCCCAGCACCCTCATGGCAGCTCACAACTGTCTGTAACTCCAGCTCTAGTCAATCTGACACCCTCACACGTACATGCAGGCAAAACACTAATGCACATAAAACAAAAATAAATAAATCATTAGAAAAGAGAGAGGAGAACCCTGTAAATAGGTACTAAAGTTACATTTGAGCTGGGTAGAGGCAGATCTCTGTCGGTTGGAGCCAGTCTGGTCTACAGAGCTAGTTCGAGGATAGTCAAGGCTACACACACACACACACACACAAACCCTGTCTCAAAGGCAAACAAACAAAACATGCACAGAAAAAAGAAAGAATTGTAGTACATGCCACCATGAGCCTGTTTAACTTTAAAGTGTATATTTCAATTGGGTTTTATTATTGGAAACTAGTATCAGTGCCTCTAATTTTTTAGCCCTTAGAATATACTAGATAGTTGAAGCAGGAGCAACGCTAGTCTAATCTAGTAGCAACACAGCTTGAACCTCATAAGTAGTCAATAAATATTCTTGTTATTATTATTATTTGTGGTGCTGGGGATCAAACTTAGGGCTTGGCACATATCCAGCAGATGTCCTGCCATGAACTACATCCCCAGGCTAAATGTTGCTATGACTTTAAACATTTCATCTTTACATCAATTAATCCTTTGAGGTAGCTGTTTGTTCAGACTTGGAACATGGATTACAAAAAGTGCAGCCGACTTTCCTAAGTTTAAAATCGTAATAAGTGAGTGAACCAGGATTGGCAAACAGCCTCTCCAGCTTCGGAGACTGAATCTTCAGCCACTGTTTTCTTTACCTTTGCTGCATGCACTCTTTGCAGGTTTTTCCCCCTGTCAGTGCTGTCCCTGTTTATGATAGAGAATGACAAGGCAGAGGAAGACAAGCGAGATCACCCGCGATGTTCCTGCCACCCAAATGCTACCTAACCTTTAATCCAGAGGTTACAGACATCAGCCTCTGAAGACTAACTCCTACTGTTCGTACCTTTTGGAAGGGCTGGAGACAAATGGCACAAACCGTGCCTCTGCTTTGGAGCTCATGGTATCAGGTGTTCTCTTAGTAATGAGCAAATCTGTCCTGTGAGGCTCAGTGACACGGAATCCACCACCGCCTATGCTTTATTCTAGAACAATCATTTAAGAGGAAAATTGCGTGCACTGAATTAGAGCTCTGAGAACAAGACTACCTAGACACACATTTATTTATCTGTTTTTTTATTGATACCAGAAACTGAGCTCGAGACCTATTTCATGCCAGCACATCTGAGCTCCACCCTCAGCCTCGCTCAATTCTATTATAGCAAAGTGCATCTTTTGTTCATGTAACCTCGCACTCTGCTTGAGTGTAAATGCTCCCTATGATGTTGCATATCCACTGTAGATTCTTGCTAGTGACATGTTAATAATCCGGACTTTGGTTTTATATTGGTACGTAGTGGGAACTGTACACCAAACCCTTGCAGTGCCAAGCTGGTGAGCACGTTTTGGTCCTGTGAACCATGCCACAGTGCGCTTGCTTGTGGTGGGACTCTGTATTGTTTCTCCAAGACAGCCGGCTTACTTTCTGCACCTGTGGCTCGTACTGCTCCAGTTATTTACATGTGACTTGCATGGGCCAATGAGATGTGATGAGAGTGACGTTTGTGACCCGTAGGCCAGGCCACCAGCTCTTCTCTCTCTCTGGCAGTTAACAACTTTGCAGGTGTGGAGGCTTCCTCTTAGCGAGAACACCAAGTGCTAAACCACCAAGAGCCTGTGGTGAATGTCCACTGGGAGCATAAAGCGAATCTTCCTGTGAAGCCCCTGCAGTGTCGAGCCTGTGTGTCATGTCAGCTCAGCCTAGCTGACAGGATGTCATACATTCCGTATCATATCCTTAGGCTGAGGTACCAAATGTGGGATTACTGAGTAGGGGACTGCAAGTAGGGCTTTCAAGGTGATTTGTTTCTTCAAATGAAACCATCTGCATCTGCATCTCTACTAGCCTTGTGAAATGTCAATGCTACCCCCCACTGAAAACTTCAAATCAAAAAAAAAAATCTAAAGCCGCTTTAAAAGTGTGCGCGCACACACACACACACACACATGAGACTTAACTTCATTTTCTCAAAAATGTATTTCTTCTTGCAGTATTCAAGAGACAGTTCTGGGGTGATCAATGTCATGCTGAATGGCTCAGAGCCCAAAGGAGCCTATCCCGTGAAAGGGTAAGAACGGCAAGACCCCAGGACTAGAAAATCGTCCAGTACCAATTTAACGCTTGCTTTTGTAAAGTCAGGTAAAGAGAAACAGTTGAGTGATGTGGCAAATGTGGTAATGAGAACCAGGCCTCTACACTTAAACCATTAAGAGCTGCAAAGACACGAGCGAGGATCCAAATGTAGAGGTAAGAAGAGCAGCCGGAGGGATATAGGTCAGCGGTGGTGCTTGCCTGGCAAACACGAAGGCCTCTGTCTGATCCCTAGAACCCAGATGAAAAATTCAGAGGTGATGACACATTTGTAATCCAAGAGCTGGGGTAGCAGAGACAAGTGGGTCTCTGGGACTCTCTGTTCCAGCCTAGCCGACTTGACCAATTCCAGGCCAGAGAGACTGGACAGCACCCAATTTTGTCCTCTGGCTTACATATGCACACACACACACACACACACACACACACACACACACACACACGCATCTGCTCCCTCACACACATAAACATGGGCATGTACACAAAATGTCAAAAGAACCCTAGAAACTTTTAGGAGGGAGGGGAGACAGGGTCTCTCTGAATAGCCTTGGTTGTCCTGGAATTCACTAAGTAGATGAGACTAGTCTCAATCTCAAAAAAATGCACTTGCATCTATTTCACTAGTGCTGGGCTTAAAGGTGTGTGCCACCACACCCGACTTTCCTAGAAACTTTTAAAATAATTAATATCCAAATAAACTAACAGCCAAAATGGAGAGTGATCATGCTGTGTTAACACTTGAAATGATCTCCCAGTCTGGAGTCAGGGCTCGATGTCAGAGAGCTTGCCTGGCATGTACACATTTTGTGGAAGAACAAAGAAAAAAAAAATAAATGTCCTCCCTGTCTTTCAGGTTTTTTGCAGATTTTGAAATCCCATACTTACAAAAGGATAAAGTCACAAGAATTGAGATCTGGGTCATGCATGAAGTTGGGGGACCCGTTGTGTAAGTTGTGGGGATTGGGGTCATGGCTATGGTAGCTGTGAGATCTTGCTTTGCTTGGCTATGATCTAATCATGGCCCTTTTGCACTTAACTTTAGGGACCTGCCAGCCTTCCGTTTCTAATGTGGCTGGTAGCGGAGGTTGACTGTTGGGAATGCCAGTGTACTCCCGGCCAGACGCCATGCTGATCTTTATGAGTGGCGTGGGAGCTCGGGTAAATGAGTTTCTTACGCATCTGTGAAGGTCAATGCCAGTTTCTCTTTTCGTATCTCTTGAACACTCAATACCCTCACCAGGGTTTTCCAAATCAGCACAGTGCTCTCTGACGAAGCCTTTGCTCTCCATGGAGCGACCACTTCTGCAACGAGGTGCTGGCTAAACGGTGAGGACCAAAACTTGGCAGAACTCCATCTTCGCAGAAACTGCCTGAGTTTATATATAAGCAAGGGTGGAACTCTTTTTTTTTTTTCGTGAATGAATGCAACTACCAATCACCCTAAGATAACTTCCCCACTTTCTTGGCTCCTGGTTTGCAAACAGTTGTACCTGTAGCTTAAATAGTGCCGTTTGCTTCAGAAGCTTGGCGATGAGGCCACAGTCAGTTTTCGGCCCATGCGGAAGTTCCAGAGGG
Source organism: Myodes glareolus (assembly GCF_982192425.1). Lineage (NCBI taxonomy): Eukaryota > Metazoa > Chordata > Mammalia > Rodentia > Cricetidae > Myodes > Myodes glareolus. The sequence continues at coordinate 62,452,070 of NC_142033.1, read as the reverse complement.
GAGCTGGGCCAGATTCTTCAGAGCCCTGATACTGCATGGAGGAGAATATTGCCAAACCCTGCGGCCTCATCGCTCTGCTTGACTATGTAGGTTTCCCAGAAGCCACAGCTCCCGAACCAGAAGTTTCTCCGTGTTCCCTTTGAGAGAAGAACATGAGGGAGTGGCCGAAAGATCTTTGGTTGACACTGAAACAGATTTTACTACGTTTTTCTCCTTCTTTAATCTGTTTGTTTGAAAAATGCATTGGTCTGTGTTTTAGGGAATCCTGTGGCGAAGGCAGTGTGAAAATCCTGGAAGACAGACTGGAGGCCCTGGGGTTCCAGCACAATTGTATCGATGACTACCGGTAGGTGGCGCTATGCATAACCACTTCGAAAGATGAAAGCGATTCAAAGGGTTGGTTTCGCAGGAATCCACTCCAAAGGCCAGGGTTGCCACTTCTGGGTTGCCTATGGATGTGTGGGCAGGGAGAACATTTCTGAGTCCCTTTTAAGGACAGTTGGGGGATGCTAAAAGCAGAAATTTATCATTTACTTATTATCCAGCCTCGGTGGACGCGTGATGGAATTGGAGACCAAGGGCTGTGGTTTCCATATCTTAGAACACAGGACACAAGCTACTGAGATGCGCGTTTGATAGATGGGTCTTGACCATAGATAGTATGAAAAATCATAATGGCTACTGTTTGTTGAGACACTGTGACCTACACTTCATATGCCTCACGTGTCATTGAGGACTTTCCTACACAGGCATTAGCAATGTTGACTCTAAGCCGGGGTAGGTGTAATCCGTCCCTGACCTCAGAATCCCTGTCTCCATTCCTCTCTAACCAATCTCCTCTCTCTCTCTCTCTCTCTCTCTCTCTCTCTCTCTCTCTCTCTCTCTCTCTTTCTCTCTCTCGATGGGGTTTCTCTATAGCCCTGGCTGCCCTGGCTGTCCTGGAACTCACTTTGTAGACCAGGGTGACCTTGAATTCCACCTGCCTCAGCCTCCTGGTGGCTGAAAGTGAATTTGTGCACTACCCCACCTCAGCTCCTAAGCGTTCAAGCCTAATGGTTTTCCAGGGACTCGAGTTCAACTCTGGCAGGCTTTCTTAGACTCTAACGGAGTGCTGTGTGGAAAAGGCACCAGGAGCATGCTAGCGCAACACCATCATCTTGCTACTTCTGTCTTCCTAGAGACATTGTATGAGCACTACAGCCCGGCACCTCTGGATGTGTGGTCATGCCAGCCCTGTTCCGGCCCCCTTGACCCTAACCAGTGTCCTTTAGCTCGTTGTTGCTCATGCTCAGGCAAATGCAAAGCTTAGGTGCTACTCACCATCCACTTTTAAATGTAAAACTAAGCAAATGCACACTTCTGGACAGCTAACCCACAGACAGGAAAATGTCCAGATTTACATACAACGTTGCATGATCAAGTTCAGTCTGCTGCAGCCCTCAGGCATGAAGTAGACGACTACAACCGGCCCCTGGGTGTCCGCCAGACTCCCTCTTGGGCACAGCTGTCTGCTTCGGTGATAACCGCCGGCTAGATTCGTTGTGTCATGAACTAGTTTTATCTGTCTTTGGGCTATAAAACTTGTCTGTTTTTAGATGAGTCACAGAGGTTAAATGACTGGCCCAAAGTCAAAGTTGGGTTTTGAACCCAGCTTGGTGTAGTCTTGAAGCATATATCCCCCAGAACCCCCTACTAATGTCCCTTCCTGAGTCAAAGCACTGTTATTAGAAACACAGCTAAATAGACAAATCTTACTGTATCACAGCTCAATAATAGGGACAGCTGTGGCTACAGATTTCAGAGTTACCACCTCTTTTCTCTGGCTCAAGAACTCTCTAGAAAGTCTCTTTCTCCAATCACCAGGCCATGCTGTATCAGCCAGGCCAGATCCAGCAGCTTCCTCCCCGATCACAGCTATTCTGGGTCCCAGCCTGTTTTCTTTCTCTCTCCTGTGATCCCCATTGCAGCTCGCTGCTGGTTCTTGGACTCCAAGTTTCACTCAGCTCCTGATGGCTGCTTTTCTGTTAAGGTTTTTCTATTGCTCCTGGGTAGCAAAGAAGCAAAGAAGCAAAACTTCAAAGACGAACCACACAAAGGTCAACATAAATGTAGGTGAGGGTCTCCCCACCCTCAGAATTCAGGGGAGCCACCTTTTGTCCTATGTCAGCCGGAGTTCACATTAGGGTTCTTGGTGGAGCCTTATCAACCCACAGAGACTCGCTCCTCCTGGTTGGACCTGCTAATACCACACTGGATCAGACTCGATGAGATCCAATGTTTGTCTTTGGTAAAAAGACAATAACAGCTACATTTAGCTTTTATAAATATGTGTTGACCGATCATATCTGTTGTCCCAGGTACCCATGAGGCCAAGGTGGGAGGATGTCTAGACCCCAGGAGGAGTTTTAAGACCAGCCCAGGCAGCATAGTGAGGCAATACCTCAGAACTCACTACTAATAAAATGTATGTATGTACAATAGACTTCACTGCAGGGTAGATGAGTCTAAGTGGGAATCGTGGGGCAGGCACTGAATGACAATGTACCCCTCCTTCTCTCAACTCTTTCCAGTCATTGGGATAGAGGCATTCCCTTAGCCTGCCTTGTAATTCATGACTTCTATGTCACTGTTGCCTGCTCCTATTTCCTTTGCTGTTTTCCTTCCCTCCTGGGTGCCCCAGAACTTCACATTTTCTCGTTTGGTTGTACTAGGCAATTGAGTGTTCTTTGCTGGAGCCAGAGCATGGCCATCATCCGTCATGTGTTTTAGGTTCAACCTTCTGTCCAAAGTACACATCAGAAAGGTTTTCCTAATGAAGAAGGATGTGCCTGCAGAAAGGGTTTGGATGACCTAAAAGGTTCAAGGTTAGCACGCTAACTCACGGTGTTTCCCATGTTGTGAGAATGTGGGAGAATCACTGCGGATAGTTTTAGCTGCAACAAATTGTAGTTGAAAATAAGATCAACTCCACTGGATGGTTGAATAATTGAATGAAACAATCAAAATTTCTGATACATAGTAAGAGCTTAATAAATGCTAGCTTTTGTGAGAAGGGTGTTGAGACAGGGTCTCACTGTGCAACCCTGGCTGCCCTGGGACTCTCTATGTAGACCAGGCTGGCCTCAGATTTACAGAGGTCTCCCTGCCTTTACCTTCCTCCCTAGTGTTGGGATTGAAGGTGTGCACCACTCCCAGCCTACCTAGTATTGTTTATAGTGGAGTTGCTGGTGCGATCTTCAGAGATGAATTTTGTGTTTCCAGTGCTTCTCAGACAAATCATACATGTTTAATGGGTGGACGTTATTTGGGAAATCTCTTAAGGATTGTTTTCCTCCTTTAGACCCGTGAAGTTCTTAATGTGTGTGGACCACAGCACTCATCCGGACTGTGTCATGAGCTTGTAAGTAAAGGTCTTCAATCAGAACTCAGGGGAACTGCAGCGTGATTCTCCATGCATCTTCTAAGTCGCATACTGTAACATGAGGGGCCGGCTTGTTGGGGTATCTGTCCCACCCAGTACCCCACAACCGGCAAGTCCCAAAGAAAATCACACGGAGTCTACATTAGGTTATAAACTGATTGGCCCTTAGCTCTGGCTACTTATTAGCTCTTATAACTTACGTTACTCCATTATCCTTATCTACATTAGCCACATGACTCAGCTGGGCAAGTTACATGCTGCCTCTTCAGTGGTCTGTGCAGGAATGGCGGAATGCGCTTCCTCCTTCCTAGTCTTCTCCTGTTCTCATCACCCCGCCTCTACTTCCTGTCTGGTTGACCCGCCTATACTTCCTGCCTGGCCAATCAGCGTTTTATTAAAATACATGATTGACAGAATACAGACAATTCTTCTGTACCAGCTTACTACAGACTGGGTTGTTTCTTCACTGTAGCCCCCCCCAATCTCTGAGTTAGGTGGGTGCAAATTCCACAGACATTTACAAGCTGAGCCAGCTCTCCCCAGACAGCTCAACGCCATGCTTTGCCTAGCAACACTTTAGCAGACATTCCTTCTTAATCCTAGCTTTTCAAAGTTAATAGACATCCTTGAAGCAAAATTTGTAATTATCAAAAGGGTCGAGGAAGTGAACACTGTTTTTCCTTTATTCCTATGCTAGTTAGTTTCCTTACTCAAAGTAGATAGACCACTGTTTCTATAGTCTCATGTGTCCTTGTAGATTATGACATTCCTCTCCTGGTCCATGTGTGCATCTGTACATGTTCATGGATGTGCACACACACACACACACACACACACACACACACCAGACTAGATCTCTTAGATTAGTTATAGTAAATGATACTATAGATGTGACTCTGGGATTTGCTCTTTTGCCACTTAACAATATGTCTGGTAGATGTTTTTGTTATTTTTTAAGAAAATAAAATTTAGGGCTAGAGAGATGGCTCCGTGGTTAAGACTACCAGCTGCTGTTCCAAAGGACCGGCGTTTGTTTCCCAGCACCCACATGGTGTTTGACAGCCATCTTTAACTCCAAAATATGCCAGACCAACACTCTAGCATAGACACGGAAATATAGTGCAAAGAGAACAAAGCTGCATGTTTAGTTTGTGGGTGGCAGTGGGGCACACAGGAGACAGGGGTCTGGGAAGATGAACTCCAAAGCACCAATCATAACTTCTCGATAAAAAAGGAGGAAGTGTAAAAAGATGAGGGGAGGCCCTCATCCTTTCTTGCATTTTGCTCTGTTATTTCATTTTGTTGAAAATAAATGGAATATATTCAGATATTAGCTAGTTAATTATTTTAAGGCAAAAGAAGAGAAAACTTGGAGGGACCAATTTTGAATGATTCTAATATGGACATGCACTGAATCAGAAATGCAGCTGGAGTGAATGTCCAGCAGAGGGAGCCATTCATTGGCTAAAAAAAAGGACTTGCACGTCCTAAGGAAGTTGTCCAGAGCAAGTTTTTTTTTGGGGGGGGGGATTTGTTTTTGAACCAAGATAAGATAGTTTTATAACATTAAAAGTTTATATTTAATTGGTTGAAAAGAATTCAATAATTTCTGTTTCCAAAACTGTGAAGGTCAGACCTTCTTTAATTTGAATGGGATTTGGCCAGGACTCTGCTAAGTATTTTAAAGTCAGAACAGAGTTTTCTTAATCAGTTAAACTCTGATGTTACACTATTCACAACAAGGAACTTGGCTAACACTCTTGAACATCCATACAATAAGAATTCATACACAAGGAAAAATGAATTGACTCCGTGTGAACCAGCATGGACTATGTCCAAGAGGTGGAGCCAGGCAAGGGAAGCAAATTACATTCTGTGTTTCTACATAGAGGGATGTGTGAGAGTGTGTATATGTGCATGTGTGTTAGTGTGTGTGTGTACATGTGTGCAGTGTGTACGTGTGTGAGTACATGCCTGTGCATGAGTGTGTGTGTGTGTGTGTGTGTGTGTGTGTGTGTGTATGGTTTTCTTGAAATGACAACTTAAATTATTAGCTGTGATTCTCTGGGATAGGGAAATTAATAATTTTTACTTCTGGCTTTATGAACTTTCGATTCTATTTAAACATTTCTGTAGTGTGCTTGCGTGATTTTGAAAGCAGATGTCACACGCTAACACTGTCTCTGTTTCCTCATTCCTTTCAGAGCGTCAGCCTCTCTGCGGAGGGAAAGCCCAGCTCTTTCCACAACAAGGGATGCCAGCCTTGTCATTTCTCTCTTAGTAGCTTTGACTTCAAGTTCTCAAGTGTGACTACAAATTCACCAGAGTGTTCTAACGGAACCCAGTCTTGCGTCCACCCTGCCTAGATCAAGGGCTCCCACTGTCTAAAGACACTTTTTTTCTAGGAAAACAATGTAGCCAGGCAATAATCCTGTTAGACTTATGCTTCTGATGCAAAAAAAAACAAGGCATTTAGCTAGTCTTGCTTACCAGGCAAAATGTGCTACAGATTAAAGTTTTTGATTCTTATTTTGATAATAATACAAAACACAGAGACCTGGAGTATTGTATAATCTCATATAATTAAATATATTTTTGGAAGCAACTGTATTTTCTATTTTCTGTATGTTTCTGTTTTAAAAGACACAATATATGCTTGTTAAGACCTTCAGATACATGTTCAGTATATAAAGTATATACATATATAGATGCTATGCAAAGATGTGTATATAAAGATGTCTATTTAACAGCTACTTATGATAATGGAACAACTTAAAATGTCAAACACACACCTGCACGTGCGCACACACACAGAACCACTGAGGCCAGCTACCTGAGGTTTTGGCTATCCATAGAATGGAATATTCTGACTGGTGAACAGTTGGAATAACCATGGCTCATCTGTACTGGGAAATGCCACTCAGCGATCCAAAGAGGTTAGTGTTGATGTATGCAAACATATGCATGGTGTTGTGCTAAGGGAAAGAAGCCAGACCTAAAGGTTACACACTAAAAGTTAAAGATACAGAGTCTCCCCAAAGCTATGGAAAAAGAGAGGAATGTAGTGGACTCCAAGGCTGGTGGGAGGGATGCATGAGGAATGGGAGTGGGACCAAATTAAAGAAGCAGTGGGAAGGACCAAGGTCCAAGGTTCCCAATTCAATCTCCTGAGGGTGGACTATAGAGCGTAACCTCAGACCCTCCTTAGGCTGGCTCTACTTTCTCCCTCCCTCTTCCTTTCCCCTATCCCTCTTTTCCCCCATCTCTTTATCTCCCTCCCACCCTCACTGTGTGTGTGTGTTATATAATTACTTTCTAACTTCCTCTGCCTTCCATCTCTGACTCTTGATTCCTCCTCAATCTCTACCTAACTCTGTCCCTTTGGAATCCACACACAAATTGGCTTCATGAGGCTCCATCAGGGATTTTCCCTCCAATGTCAGGAGATAATAGGCCACTTGATCACTGCCATTCGCTGTGATTTTCTTTGTGGACTCATGCAGGAATTTAAGACTCAAAATTTTATGTTAGTATATTAAGAGAAGGAAAATGAATCCAACTATTGTGTTCAGACTCATGCCCTTTGGGAAGTAGATTAGAGTAGGTCATTGAAGACTAAATCCTGGTGACTCTCTAAGGGAAGAGAGAAAGGCCATGTGGTGGTATGAATGAGAATGACCTCCATAGACTCATGTATTTGAATATTTGGTCATCAGTTGTTGGAACTGTTTGGGAAGGATTAGGAGGTGGGAATTTTTGGAGGAGGTGTGTCACTGCGTGTGGGCTTTGAGGTCTTAAAAGCCCATGTCACTGCCGTGCCCAGTTAGCTCTCTCTGCCTTCTCTATGTGCAAGGATGCAAGTTCTCAGCTGCTGCTCCAGGGCCACACCTGCCTGCCTGCTGCCATGCTCCCCACCATGGTGGTCACAGACTCACCCTCTGAAACTGTAAGCCCCCTCCATATTGTTCCTTCTATAAGTTGCTTTGGTCATGGCAACTTTCATTACAGCAGTTGAAAAATGACTTAGACAGATCACACAGAAATATAGATTCATACATGTTCTCCCCCATGATAGGATGTATACTTGGGGACTCTCAGGAGAATTTGTATCATGATGCTAGAACCTGACACCCCTAGTGCTTGAGCCCAAATAAAATTTGTTTCTTTATAGAGTTGCTCCCTGAGTCGTGTTGCAGTAGTCGAAAGATGGGGACCTCCACAGTCACCTTCATCCTCATCACTACCATCATTACTATAGCTAGCATGCCTTCCAGTTTCTATACCCAGCACACACACAGGCACCTGGTGGGTCCATGGATCTCTCCTTTTATACTAGGACACTCTGGGACTGAGTCACAGTCCAGATAAAAGTGGCAAACATGGTCGGGTTCAGGAGGGTGAAGAGAACAGTAAGCAAGGCAGTGTAGAGGAACCGGGACCTGTTGCATGGCAGAAGTTCCATGTGATACAATCACCGTGGCTTATTGTAAAATGCTTCTTAGATAAGCCACGCACAGTGTGACATCACTTAATTCACTTCATTGCTATAGCCCAGATTTGCCCTGCTTTCCCTTCTCCTGGGTCTTTGAGCGTGCTTCTCTCTCTGCATTCATTTTCCCTCCTGCTCTGTCGTCAATGTGGCTGATATTACGCCCTGCTTATGTATTAGACATCACTTCTCACCTAATACCATTTATTTTTAGAAAAACGATAATGCCATTTTCTCTCGTCCCATTAGAGTATTCCTATTCTTCACTCTTTTTGTTTGTTTATTTGTTTGATTTTTTGGTTTTCTGTTTGTTTGTTTTTGTTCCTCTGTGTAACTCTGGCTGTCCTGGAACTCACTATGCAGATGACGCTGCCCTCGAACTCGGCTCCCTCTCTCTCTGTCTTCTGGGTTACAGAATTAAAAGTGTGTGCCACCACCATCCAGCTTTCTCTTCACTCTCTTTCTCTTACTTCCTGTCCCTTCAAGAAATCCACTAACTGGGTCGCTTACCACTGTCTTACTACTGCTTATGTCTTTTCCTGACTTTACTGCGTACTGGGTCTTCACTGAGGACTTACCCATCTTTGCAGCCCTGGCTTAGCTGTGCCTGAGAACTGTAGACAACCTACAAGTCTTTGCATGAAAGAATGGCTACATATGTGAGCTAAACTTTGAGAAAAAGCACATGGCGTGAGTCTCCCTTGTTGGAAGAGACCAAGAAAGGGAGGAGACAGCTTTGAAGCATGGTGAACCACACTCTTCTTTACTTATTTTGTATTTCAATAAAACGTTTGAAGTGTGTGACATTTCGTGTGTGTGTGAAGGAAGGAGAGAGAGGGGGGGGGAGAGAAATGATGATGATGATGTTGAGAATTACTGGGCCTCAGGCAAAAGGGGAAGAAAGGGCTCAATTTACTTTGGGACCAAACAACTCCTCAGAATGATCTCAGGGGTGTAGCCGCCAAGGGGTGTCCCTTAGACTGGTTTGGAGAACATAGTGCCCGATCGTTCAGGTTGCCTGGGTTACAGGGGGCCTTGCACAGTCACCCACAGCACACTAACCTGTGACTTAATTAGATGCTGCCTTTTGGAATTCTGTGGGGGAAAAAAAGCCTTTTTGTTTTCGAAAAATAAAAGCAGGGTAACATGAAGTTCACTGCCTGCTTGAAAAAAAAAAAAACCAATACAGAAAAATTGGAGAAAAGACAAAAAAAATAAATGTTATTATCTCTTAACCTATGCAATATATCACTTTCTCCTGTGTGTGCTTGTGTTTTTAAATGTTTGCAACACTAGCATCACGATGACAGTCTAACACAGACTCAGTTTCTGACTCTTGCATAACCTACAACTCTACCACTGAGCCATATGCCAGCCAGAAGGCCATACCTTTTTTTTTTTTTTTTTTTTTTTTTTTTTTTTTTTTTTTTTTTTTTGCTGCTGTTTGTTTTTCCAAGACAGGGTTTCCTCTGGCTGTCCTGGAACTTGATTTGCAGGCAAGGCTGGCCTCGAACTCACAGAGGTCTGCCTGTCTCTGCCTCCTGGGAGCTGGGTTTAAAGGCATCCAAGATTAAAGGCACGTGCCACCACCACCCTTAAACCACGCCTGTCCCTCGCCTGCCTTCCCTCAGTACCCCATTCTTGGCACAGCTTGCTGTCCATCCGTTAGCAGGTACGGCCTTCACCTCAGCACGCACAACGAAGATGTCAGCTCAGAAATAACAGCGGAAAAAAAGGCAGATCTCACTCCATAGAGAGTGGGAGACGGTGGGGTCTGAAGGGTGTAGTGGCACACTGGGCTGGGCAGTGAGGATTTTCGGGAAGTCTTACGATAATTTATGAGGTGAGTGGTGTATTTATAAGGTAAGGTGGCCTCCCCTCCCCCACCTCTGAATAAGGGATAGACTGGATATGGCTACTGGGGAAATTCTTCCCATGATCCTCTGGAAAAGCCCACAAGGGAAGGGCTCAAAACCACATGCACATGTTTCTATAAGGAAGCCGGGGCTCTCTGAGCCTGCAGATGTTCTGTTTGTGTGGTCACTGGGAAGTGCTCGGGCACCAGTCTCTGACGCTGTTTAGCCACAAAAGAGCAAGCCTGTCAGTAGACACAGAGCCACAATGGTCTCTTTGGTTACCTCCCTCCTATTTAACCCCTTCCTCTCCATCTCACACCAGGCAGTTCTGCCCCTCTTGTTTTAAGTACTAATTGTAAGAGCTCCCGACAAGGCGGCATGCAGAGTGGACCCAAAAAAGTATGAAGCATGTCTTCAGCATTGTGTAAGCGCTGGTGGTTGGTTTTATCACTACAGATCTAATTGCTTTGTAGTTGTCTAGACATTACCTGCCAGAAGAGCACACAGGTGAGCTGCTCCTTGGAGTACACGTAGGTGAAGCCTCTCCACACAGGGTCTTCTTTACTCCTTTCTTAACCCTCTGAAATCCTTGCAGTTATGATGCTGTTTTGCAGAGGAACACATAGTACCACAAAAACCCTATTATTTGGTCAAGGACACCTCCCATGGCCTCAGCTTTTCCCTTTCCAAAGCAGAGGGCAGCAAGCCTCAGTAGGAGGGACCCATCCCCGTGTTTCTTTGTTAATGCCCCAGCACCACCCTGACACACAGAGGATGGTATAATACAGACTATATATATGTATATATATATATTATATATATGTATATATATATAATATATATAATTCAGACTCATGCTAAATGAATGAATGAATGACAAGCATTCGGCCCAAGGAGAAATACTTTTGGAAGTCCCCAGAGCATAAGATGGGGAGACACTTGGACACCTCATAGAATTAAGTTTTTGTTTTGTTCCTACTCTGGTCACCAGGTTCCCTTCCTGGGCTCCCTACATGTGACTGCCTTCCCTCAAACACAACAGACTTGATAGCAAGAGAATCCCAGGACTCCAAGAGGAAAGTGTGGGGGCCCGTAATGGTGAAGATACTGAGCACGTGAAAACGCCTTCAGCTCAGCAGGGAGCCCTTCAGAGGCTCTGGTACAAGGGTACCCAGCTGCATGCCTTCCTACCACCATTTGACCCATGTACTGCAGGCTTGATGCTCAGTCTATTGACACCGCTGAGAGGTGATGGAGTCTTCAAAGAGTGCAGCCTAGAGGAGGGAGATGGGCTATGTCTTGGAGGGGATGTTCTGAGATCTTGACTTCTTTTCTCTTTTTGCTTCCTGGCGGCCGTGGGATAAGCAGTCTCTTCTATCACGGGCTTTCATTCCAGTGCTCATCGGCTCCACAGAGAAGGCTCAGACAACCATGGATGGAAGCCCCTGAAACCTTTTCTCTGATTCAAGCTGATCGTCTACATCACTTTATCATAGCGACGCTTTACTAACAAACGCAGTCTTCCCTCACCTCCGTATATTGCTGTAGCTGCCTTAGCAAACAAGTGAAACGGTGAGTGTTTCCACTGTGAGGACAGGGTCACGCCTGTGCTACGGTGACCCCTTTCTCGATGAGGGTGTGGAATGGAAGCGGATGGACAAGCGTCACTTTGGAAAGTAGTCACATTCCGCTCCAAAGCAAGCTGCACTGAGCTGGTTTTCCCACTGATGGAGGCTATTCAAAACTCTTCAAGGCAGAAAGCAGGACCCATGAAAATGAATCTCGGTTGAAGACTTTGCAGTGGCTGGAACTCCATAAACAGGCTTGCTTTGAAAGCAAGATCTCAGACTTTTCCTTCTCAGGAGACTTTTGGCACCAAGGAAGGGCAAACTGAAAGAGCGCTGGCGGCCAGGACGGAAGGATTGTTGAGACCGGGAAACTGCTTTTCAAGACCTGGCGAGGGTTCTGAAGAGTCACATTAATAATCAGCAAGGCAGGCTCTGAAGAGTCACATTAATAATCAGCAAGGCAGGTTGTGCTAATTCCAGCACAATCCCCATGACTTGAAGCCTTACTGGGTTTCTGTTTTCTTGGTAAAGCCAGTGAGAGGTTATCCCAGTAGTAAGAAATATGTATTGTTAAATTCTTGGTATTTTGTAGTTTGTCTTTTCCCTCAACGACTCAAAAGTGCATCATTTTGTTCTAATGCGTATTTATTCATGATTTCATGATTCTGTCCTTGGGAAGCTTTGCCACATGGCAGCTGCTAAAATTACCCAAATTTCTCCATGATAATGGCTTATTTATTTGGGGAAACTGTATATTGAAAAGTTGATCAGGTATGTGTACCTACCCCATACAAAAGCAGGATAGTTTACTTTGACTTCTCTCAACTTAACCTGCAGGATTTTGCATATTTTAGAAACCCTGAATGATTTTGCACCTTTTAGAAAATGCGGCACATTAATTCTATCTAAATGTTGTTTTAAAACTTAACAATTGCTGCGCAGAGGTGGCTCATACCTTTAATCCCAGGACTCAGGATTCAGAAGCAGGCCGTGAGTTCGAGGCCAGTCTGATCTACAGAGCGAGTTCCAGGACTCGCTCCATAGCTACTGGGAAACTCTGCCTAAAACAAAACAAAACAAAACAAAAAGATAAACAATAGATAGGCAGATAAGTAAATCTTAATGACTTGAGACAAAGCTCAGGCGTACGAGCGTTAAGAGCACATTAAGCTTGTTTGGGCTTTGTGAAATACAAATTTACAAAAAATCGTACCAACAGAAACCCTATTTTTTACAGTTGTGGTTACCAGTGTAATTCAGGGGCAGATAGAGCAGGGAAGCAGGTGTGGGGGAGAGGTGGGGCAAACATCCACTAATGGATAAATAACCTCACAATTAACATCTCTTTGTGTAAGTGATGAAGATGCCTCAGGGATCCGTGGAAGACTCAAGGTTGGAAGACTCAACCCAGCCTAACATCTCTGAGAGAAAAGCATTGCATAAAAAGTGATGGAGCCTGGCGAAGGTGAGGGTGACACGGCCAGAGGACAGATCAGATGCACGGAGTGCATGGGACACTAATGTGAACAAAGTTTGTGTTCTCAAATGCTGAGTCTGCACGGAACATTTTTACACTAGCAGATTTACTTAGCCCTAATCTGCTGACTTTTTTGATTGGAAATCCTGTGAGGGGTATGCAGTGCTATGGCAGTATTATACCCAAGGACATGGCATTGAATCTGGCCTGCCATTCCTTCCTTCTCCAGTGGAGTTGCCTAATAAGATTGCTGTAACTAATAAAATCATTGACTAGAATTCAGTTATCCTTAGTGCTGTAGTTTGATCCTGAATGCCCCCTTATAAGGCCTCTGTGTTAAGAGCTTGAACCTCAGGGTGTCAGACTGGGAATTTTGCAGAACTTTTTAAGCAGGGAGGCCGAGCGGGGAGGCCTTTAGGTTACTGGGGGACAGGTCTTGAGTGTGTCTGTAGGACTCCAGTCTTCTATTCTCCTTTGCTTCTTGAACACAAGTGAGGTGAGCGACTCTCTTCTGCAGCATACTCCACAAAACCCTGCCCTGCCATGGGCACAAAATCATAAGAACAATCATTCATGGACGATACCTCCTCAACTATTAGACAAAATAACCCCTCACCAAAACTCATTATTCCAAGTGTTTTACCACAGCAATGGAAAGCTAACACGATTAGCTAGATATTTTAACTTTGCACTAGGGCCTGTTCCTAGCTGAAATGGCTAGGCCAGGGATGACATTATACTTACAGCATGATACCCTTGCCCAGGTGGAGAAGAGATCTTGGTCCTTAGAATGCTATTAGGTGCTCTTCTTAATAGGCATACCTGCTGAATGGAAAAGAGCTGAGGCACTTAACCAGGGTCAAGCTACTGAAATATCCTGTTTACACCCTTGACATTCTCATGAAAAACCACTGTGCTGGGTGCTAGAATCCCCCAAGCTGTGAAGTGAGTGGCTTATAATGCATGTTGAGAGGAAAAATAACCAACAACACTGTAGAGAGTAGGTCAATGGCTCTTGTAGTGGTTTGAGGAAGAACGATCTGCATAGGTTCGTACATCTGAATGCTTGGTTTGCAGTTGGTGAGACTGCTTTGGGAAGGGCTAGGAGACATTGGAGAAGGGAACACTGGAGATGGACTTTGGAGTTTCAAGGGACCATGTCCGGCAGGCTAAAGCTGCCTTTCTCTGTCTCTCTGCTGTATCTCTCTGCCTCTGTTTCTGTCTCTGTCTCTCTTTGTCTGCTTCGTGCCTGTGGGTCATAAGTAAACAACTCTCAGGTACTGCTCCAGGGTCATGCTTGTCTGCTTGCTGCCAAGCTCCCCACCATGACATCAATGAACTCTATCTGGATCCATGAGACCCAAATTAAACACTTTCTTTTATAAGCTGTGTTGGGTCATGGTGTTTTGTCGCGATAAAAAAGTGACGAGACAGCCTGCAATGGGCAGAATCTACTTCTTTCTTGCTTTTGCATGCCTACAGGCTGTGAATGAGGTCCGTTTTCTTTCATTATTTTAAAATCACATTTAATTAATTAATTCAGTGCTTGCGATGCGTGCGTGTGTGTGTGTGTGTGTGTGAGACATGCTTGTGGAGATCTGAGGACAATGTTCAGGAGTCTATTCTCTTATTTCACCAGGCTTGGTAGCTAGCATCTTTACCCAGTAAGGCATCTTTTCAGCCTATAAGTGGGTTTTACATTTTGAAATGGTTGAAAAAAAAAACATATAAAAAACACCATTCTATGCCTTTCCGAGTCCACGAGCACAGTTTGATTGGAGTGCAGACACACTCCTTCCTCTTGCGTCATCTAGTGCGTTCTGTTAAGATGGCAATGTCGACAAGATGCACAGAGATTGGGAAGCCGCCAAAGCTGAAAGTACTCATTTCCTGCCCAGAAAGTGGTTGCTGACCTGCGGCCTAAAAGAAGCAGGAGCTTAAGAGGTTCTGTCCCATTTTCTACATGTGGAAAGTAAGGCAGGCACAAGGGTTCCCTACTGCTGTGGTGTCTCTCCAAGGGACACACAGCCAATTATTATTTTAATACTCTCAGGCTCGGCGGCTGCCATCACTGAGGAAAGCCAGAGAACAGTATCTCTAGGCTTGAAGATGCCCTTCCCCCATGCTGATCATCAGGAAATCCCCTTTAGTCCTTAATTAAGAAGAGGTTGATCAGTTGCATTTCTTCAGAAACAGACCCTGTGACAGACAGTAAGTCCACTGTGGGAAGGATAGGGGAGTGAGACAGTTAGAGCAGCAAGCCAGCGCTGCCCGTGGAACCTGCATCACAAGACAGCTGAACCTACTCCTGCTGCAAAGTTCTATAGGGGGTGGAGGCCACACCTGAGAACTGCTGCTTCTGAGACAGGAAGAGGCTGAGAGAGGTCAGAAGACCAGCCACCAGGGCATCTGCATGTCAGTGGGGAATCTGACTCCAGAGCCCCGATGAGATAGACACAAAAGAAACAGACTTTACATCAGGAGTTCCTCGTGAACCAATTATTAACAAGGAAGGTGAGTTCTAAATACACCAGTCTTTGTGGTTAAAGGTACAGACAAAGAGTGCATAAAGAAGCCTTTCGGAATACATACGGGTCACAGAGCACAGAGGCTTTATGCTTTCTCCTGCGTAAACCCCCGCAAATGATAGTGTCTAAGCAGGTAGCAAGTGCTATTGTACACTTAAAATCCCATTCAGTCTTAGCAAGTCGTCTGGATGCAGTCAAGTGCTCTTAGAAAACTTGTTTTTGAGCCGTCGGTTCTAGAAGCACAAAAATTTGCCTCAAGACCCGCCAGATTTATTCCAATGCTATAACCAATGCTTAACATTACCAGCAACACTTGTATTAGCAGAGAATCCTCTTGGAATTTAAAATTATTAAACATATTTGCACTTTTCTTGAGTGTCACTTCCAAGATCCCGGACCAATAATTATGGTGGTTTAGATGAGCGATGTCCCCCATAGTTCAGGTATTTGGACACTTGCTGCACAGTTGGTGGCCCTGTTTGGGGAAGTCATACAGCTTTGTAAGAGGTGTCTGCACCATCTCTCTCCTGCTGTGTTCTGGCATGGGGCTATGGGGTGGTCGCAAAAGCATGAACCCCGAGAGAAAGGGAGGTGCTATCACTGTGTTGTGAATGCCAGAAAGGGACAGCCCTTGATCCAGAGGGATCCACTATTCTTAGGAACAGCACCTGATCCAGAGGGATCCGCTCTTCTGTAGGTCTCTCTAAAGTGGGTGTTTATAAGCTTGCCTGGTGACAGGCAACACCAGTTATTTTTCAAAGGCCCATTGTTATTGTCTAGTATAAATAGATTTGTTTAGATTACAACCACTGATTTTTAATGTTATTTTTGGAAAGCCAATGCGTACATATATTTAAAAGACAAAAACCTTTGTAAAAACACATTTCATCTATCTTGGCCTCATTTCTGTGGCTATAGAAGAATACCATGCTTGTAATCTTCTTGGTCAAAAGACTGAGGCAGGAGGATTGCTGGAAATTACAAGCCCAATTTGGCTACATAGAAAGTTCCAAAATAGCTCATACTACAGGTTGAGACTTGGTTATAAATATACAAATGAAAAAACTAGCACACCAAAAGAATAATTTACCTGGCTCGTGTTTCTGGTGGCTGGGAATGTCAGGAACATAGTATCAGCTTCTAGTCGTGACTTCTGTTGTGCCATGACATAGCAGAAGGGACTAACCAGTATATACAGACAGAGAGAGGAATCAAGATCTCTCTTTCTTATCAGGTGCACAGTGGACGGTAACTCACTCCCACAGTAACAGCCTCCACTAACTCCCATGACATCACTACACCCCACAAGTCACCTGACATCATTTCAGTGACAAGTACGTTTCAGCATGAGGTGGGGCGGCCACAGCCAGCCTGGAGCCTCACTTTCATTACCTCTTCTGATCTGTACTTGGGCCATCCCTGTTTAAAGATTCACACGACCAACCAGGGGGTCTTTGTGAAAAATATAAGCAGATATGAACACCCATTGTTGCTTTTCACCTTTTCTTACATAAAGAAGAAGGCGTTCAGCACAGACCTCTGCACCTTGCTTTTCCTCCCATTAATGGATCTTAGAGATTACTCTGCACGGACACAGACATTTGTCACAATATTTATGTCAGGAGTCAAACAACTGTACAAACAAGAGTAATTCTTTGTTGGAACTCTCTGCTGGCCATCAATACATTGGGCAACTTCATTGTGAGCAAGAAATTCCAAAGAGAAAAGCGAAGTGGTGAGTTGAGTCACCATGGAGGGCTGTGCACCAGCTTCGGCCACTGTGGAGGGCTACATATCGCTCAAGATGACTGTCTCCATTTTTATGCAAGTCTGTATGTGCTCGTGTGTGCACTTTGTAAATCCACCTGACTGTTGCTATAAACAAATGCCTTGCCCCACAGAACGTAGCTTCTTAATTACAGCATAGACTGAACTCTGCCTACCAATTCTTTTTTTCCACAATGCTCAGTCACTGGGGATCAAGACCCATCACTCTTAAATATGATCATAGCAGACAAAAATACGATACCTCCAAATATACTCGGTATATTTGGAGCTGGTTTTGTAAGAAACTGCAGATCCAGCAGTGACTCTGGCAGGCTTTCCTTTTGTAAACCCACAGATATCAGTAAAGGAAATGTACAAAGGTAAACTCCGTGTCAACTAGAGGACAGTCCCCAGATTAACCTTTCTTTCTGGGAGACATATTTGCAAGGCAGGCGATCAGGGCATGCTTCCTTCCCATGCCACCATATCTTGAGCAACTTCCCACTTCCTCAGCAGCCCCAAGCCCGCATCTCTTTCTGTAATGAGGATGTGTTGCATAAATTACCATCTGCTCTCTTCAAGTTACACATTCTTCTGGGACTTTCAGATACCCTGTATAATTAATTGTAGCCCCCCCCTTTGTTAATTTGTTTGTGTCCATTTAATCTATCGTCCAGCCAAAGAATTCCCAGGGTGAAGGGAAGCCAGCTTACCAGCACTGTCTTTAAGGCATTACTCTGGTTCAAATCAAACACCAACCAGTTCTGCTGTTCCTGAAGATTAAATTCAAGCTCTTGAGATCATAGAATCTCTGCAATAAAAAGACCAGGAACGGGGATATGTTTGTGCAAGGATGAGAGCAGTTGACAAAAGTTCACTGACCAGAGTTAGATCAACTTTTAAAAAAGGAGATCTGAGAGATTCAGACTTAGCTAGTGGTTCTGAACCTTCACGGACACAGAGAAGGGCTGTAGCCCTATGCAAAGTGAGCATGGGGCCACAGAAATTCAGGAAGGGAGGACAGTTCCTCAGAAGCATTTGCTGTTTCTGGATTGTTGTGGACAATGATGGGGAACTCATGGCAGGATTTGAAGGAAAGCTTTAACATATATTCAAGGATAGGAAGCCTGCTATGTTCTCAGTCCACAGTTTACTAACTTACTAACTCCCCACACCTCTCTTCTCTGCCTTCCAGCCTTTGTAATTACACTTAGGGCACCTCAGACTCTTCCTGTTATCACAACTTTAACTGAACAGGATTTCCCTGTCTTTAAAAGAAGACAGATTATCTCCTTCAGTAAGTTCTAATAATGCATATGTACGTGCATGTATGTGGGCGAGTGCACACATGTGTAGTACTGGAAATTGAACTAGGGCCTTGTACACTCTATTACTAAGTTATATAGCCAGGACAAGAATTTAACTCTAATTTGTGTATATATGTATGTAAGCTTCTCTCTGTTTCTCTCTCTCTCTCTCTCTCTCTCTCTCTCTCTCTCTCTCTTTCTCTCACTCTCTCTCTCTCTCTCTCTCTCTGTGTCTCTCTCTCTCTCCTCACACATGCAAACACACACACACACACACACACACACACTTAGAAAAATAAACATGTACTTGGTTGTCTTGATGTTCTTCAGTTATGGTGGTTTTTTCTCTGTTTCCTGTAATATTGTATATCTCCCCTTTTTCTTGTGGTTGTGGGGATTATACCCAAGGCTTTGCATGCAGGACAAGCCCCCATCTCTGAGCTATAGTCCCAGCATTGCCTATCTATTTTAAAAGGTTTATTCTATTATAAAATACTTAATAGACAAAGATTGGATATCCTTAAGGTGTGCAAAGTGCTGACTCAGCAACACTGTGTGTGATTATCACAACGAAATCATTAGTGACCCCATCAGCAACTGTGTTTAACACACATTCATATCACAAATCACAGTTGGCTCCTTCATGTCCCAGCTCACTGCTCCTCAGCTCCTGATAGCCCCTATTCCCCTCTCTGACTCTTTGACTTCAGTGATGTTAAGATTCTCTAAGTAAGTGAGATTTTAAAGTATTTACCTGGCATATCTCACTTGCATAGTGTCCTCTACATTGTTTTGTGTTGGTGAAAACGACAGTATTTCCTTTCTTGTGACGGAATAATGTTCGACTGTCTACACACACCTCAGTTTCTCTAGATCTTCATTCACTGATGGTCACCTCAGTTGTGCTTCCTGATAACTGTGAACAATGCTGCAGGGATCACGGCTGTTATTCTCATTATTTTGGGGAAGAGATGTACCACACTGCTATATAGTAAAGCATATGCAATACATGAAAATTTAAAAAGAAAAGGAATAACATTTCTGCGGTTTTTTTCTTATTTTGAGACAAGTTCTTATGTAGTCCAAGGTAGCCTTAAGCTTACTACGTAGTTGAGGATGACCGTGAACGTTTGATCCTCCTGTCCCTGCCTCCTGAGTGCTGAAGTTACAGGTGTGCACCACCATAGTTACAGGTATGCACCACCATATCCAGTTTCTAATGGGACTGGGAATCAAACCCAAAGCTTTGTGCATGGGGGGAGGGGGCAGGCACGTTACCCATTGCATGCCACCCTCAACATTCCCTGACATCCAGGTTCTTGATCGCTTCTTTGCTCAGTGCTGGGAGCCGCACTCAGAGCCTCAGGCTTGGCAGGCACGTGCTGACACTGAGCCACACCCTAGGCCCTTCTGCTCTTGTAATTAATGTACCTTAAGTAATCAAGCGATGCCATTTTTTTTTCTACATGATTTTTTAATAAGTAAAGGTTTAAACATTTTAAAATTGAAATTGCTAGTTCCTTTTAATTTTTGTTACCTTTCACCTAACAACAAAATAATAGTTTTATTAAAATTCCAGAAAATTACTGTAAGAAAACTTCGAGGTGTTAGTTGCTGGAGGTTATAATTACAATGTAACCATGGCACAGCAAGAGATTGGGAATATTTGAACACAAGATAGTGATTAAATAAATAACCACACAGGACCACTCACAATTACAATTCTACTTATAAGAGACACCTAGAGAGAAAGTAAATTGTTTATAACTTTAACTTAGAATACTGGGACCTAAATTTTGGGAATTATGTTTTATACCAAAATATTAGCATTACTATTATTTATTTCTGAGTAAAGGTACATAATTTTCCCTTCATATTATTATTTTTCCAGTGATATATGAACCCAAAGTTGAAAAAAAATATCTGCAGAGACTGTCCTTGTTTAAGAAAGGGTATCTTTCTAAAATATAAGGTCAAGTTTTACTTTGACTACTAACTACTTAATAAAATAAACAGGATTTTGTAATTTATTAGGTTGGTAAAATTTTAGTCTCAGGAAAAAAATAACCCAGATATCCTACAACAGATGAATGCAAAAAGAAGCAGTGGTATATCCAACAGTGCCAAAGAGAAATGCATTCTTTGATCATAAAATTCAAAGGTGGAATGGGGGAGCTAAAGGGGAGCCTCAAGTGTATATATAGCTATGTGAGAGAAGTCTGTCCAAAAACACAGCCTACTAGGGCCGGAGCTGTCTCAGCAGTTAAGAGTCCCGATTGCTCTTCCCGAGGCCTGGGCTGGAGTCCCAATAACCCTCACAGTGGCTCAAAACTCACTGTAATTTCAGTCCCAAGGGCATCTGATACCTTCTTTTGGTCTTCACGAGTATCAGGCATGGAAGTGGCCCATAGACATATATGTAGGCAAAATATTCATACATATAAAAGACATAAAATAAAAAATTTAGAAGGCAACCTATTGTATAATCCCAACTATTATATTATAGAAGAAAAAAAATCTATCAAAAAAAAAAAAACCAATGGTCACCCAAGGTTAGGGGGGCAGCATGATTAGGTGTGCAAAAATGGGAGGCACGCATCATTTCACCTCTGTGCAACCCCATGGGATATAGGGTGACAGGATTCAGCCCGAGTGTGGATAGTAGACTTGGGGTGATTATAATATATTCATGTCTGCTCGTTAACATATTGAGGCACTTTTGTGGGCAATGCTGATGTCAGGGGTTATCGTGACTTCTCTGGTTGCTTTGACAAAATACTGAAAGAAAGCAATTAAAGCAAGGAAAGGCTCATTTTGACTCATGGTTTGAGGCAGAATCTGGTCAATCATGGCAGGTGTGTAAGGCGTGGTACACACTGCATTCACACTCGGACAAGTGGGAGAAGTAGATGCCGGGTCTCAGCCTCTTTCCTTTTTCCCTTTTAATTCAGCTTCAGAATCCACCCAGGCGATGCGTGGTGCCACCACCCGCACCCAGTCAGCCTTCTCTCCTCCGCTAAGTCTTTCTGGAAGCTCTCGCAGAAACATCCAGAGGTATGTCATTCAGGTAATTCTAATTCCTGGTAAAGTGCTAATAAATATCGGTCCCTCTAGCAGAGATTTGCATGTGGAAGGATGAAGGAACGTGTGACAATTCCATTTCCTGCTCGTTTTTGCTGCGAGTGTGGAAACCCGCCTCCACAGGACGTTCACTGCTGAAATGAGAGTTTAAACGTCAGAGAGTGAGCATGTTTGGGGTCAAAGTCTTCAGATGGGTTCCATTCGGAACTTTCTCTTGATGTGTGTTTCATTTTTTGCTTTTAATTTGCTTCAAATGTACTGGGCAGAGAGAGCATTACTCGGTGTTCCCTCAGCTATTCCAGAATTCTCCAGCTAAGATATTTGACCTTCAGCCTTTGGCGGTGAATATAAGAATGGAAAGTATAAATATCCCCAGAAATGAAGTAAACATCTTCTAAGGGAATCTGTTGAGAAAAAATTGGCACACATTGGTACTCGGGGTGGGTTGACAGTGCTCGCTCGGAATGGCTAATGTGTAAACTTAGCCTACGTGCCATGAGGGGGCTGAACTTGACATTCATAGTGAGTCTGGTGGTTATGATAATCCACATCAGAGCACCTGATTTTCCTCCAGGGAATAGTCTCTCACCTTACCCACAGTCCACTTGGGGCTCCACTTCCAAGGTCAGGCTATAGGATTCGCTCAGATTTACTGTAATCAACACACTCCAGCCATTGGCCGAGTGCTAGGCTCAGAAATCAGCTGGAAGGTGATGCCAGGGTCTTAGCTGCTGGAATGAAGTGCCAGTGTGTGTGTGTGTGTGTGTGTGTGTGTGTGTGTGTGTGTGTGTGTGTGTGTAACCTCACCGTGCTCAGTCACAAGGTGGCACAGTGTAGAGAAGCAGGCACCCTGTGTCCATCCTAGGGGTTTAAACACATCCCAGTTCTCCTGCTCTACCCACTACTAATAAACCAGACTTTCCCTCACCACCTCAATCAGATCTACAAGTTCTGCCTCTCTTGTGAACGTTTATAGTTGAATGAGTTAATATTTGTAAAGCCTGGCATAAGTGTTTGCGTTCTCAACATTTCTACTTGTGGAAGTAATGGGCTTCCCAAACCGGGGCACGGAATGAATTTTCCTTTCTTCCTTTCTTCCTTTCTCAGCTCAGCAAGCGACATCTTGATCATCGCAGTTGTTCAAGCCCAAACCATGACCGCCTTTGACGCTGCTGTCCAGTCCAGCAGCCAGTCCTGGTAGCCACACCCAGAATTTAATCGAGTCTGCTAAAGCTAACCCAGTTCGGGACACCATCATCTCTTGTCTGGATCCAGACACTACAGACTTAAACGATCTGGCTGCTTCTGGCCCCTTTTCTGTTGCTTTCCAGCAAGGATTCTAATAAATTCCAAGCCGGCAGGTGCCGCTCCTCTGTATCTGTCTGCTTGTCACCCACTGCCAACACACAGGCAGCGACATCCTTGTTCTTAGTTCCCACTTCTTCCCCCTGAATCCTGGCTCCAGGATCCTCTCGTTGCTCCTTACTGTTTCTTGAACACACTCGTCTTGCTTCTGCCTTTAGACCTTTGCCTGCTCTGTGTGTCTGTGGTCTATGACTACCTCGCCTTCTTCAGATCACTGCCTAGTACTGCCTTCCGCATGAGACCTTCCTGAGTCTGGGCCCAATCTTCTAATTCCGTATTCCATTCCCTGCTCAGTTGGTCTTCTGGTCCTCATCACTGCTATGTGTGGATAACTTATTGAGTGTGTCTATTCCATGTCTGCCTCCATTAGACTACAGAACTAAATACTTTTAGCTTTTGGATACCTGGTACTTAAAACAGCTCATAAGACAAAGTAAAGGCTCAATAAATATTTAATGACTACTCGGGTGAGTAAGTAAATAGAAGGGGAAAACATGGCAATGTGAAGTGTATTTTTTAATGGTGTGTAGTGCCTTCTAGATACCTGTGACTTTCTAGTTCCTAGGAACAGAATTGAAACAAAGACTTCTTTGGTTTCCATCCATAGTCTGGTGGAAGAGCGGAAACTGCCAGATATTCAGAGTGGGTGTTGGAAAGATGACTTTGTAGCTAAAAGCACTCACTATCCTGGAGGCCTGGGGTTCAGTTCTCAGCGTTCACATAGTAGCTCACAGATTTCTATAACGCCTGTTCCAGAGCCTATGACATTGTTTTCTGGCTTCCCCAGGTACCGCAAACATATATGTGCAGGCTAAACATCCAAATACATAGAATAAGTTTATTTTTTTTTTGTTTTTGGCTTTTTTTTGGGGGGGGGGCTTGAGACAAGGTTTCTCTATAGTTTTGGAGCCTGTCCTGGAACTAGCTCTTGTAGACCAGGCTGGCCTCAAATTCACAGAGATCTGTCTGCTTCTGCCTCCTGAGTGTTAAGATTAAAGAATTCAGAGAGTATAGGGTGGGCGCAAAAATACATGACAAGGACTTGCCGTATAAGGGAAAACTTATCAAACTTGTCAAGACGTAAGACATGTCACAGGCAGTGCATCTAAGGGGTCATCTGAAGGTTCAGGAGAGCAAGGGCGGAGGGTGAGGATGTGGAGAGACGTGTAATGTCACTGAATTACAAAGGCTGAGGTTAGCACTTGCCCAGGAAGTATCTGCCGGCTTCCTCGCACTCTGAGCTCTACGCACACCAAATAAACAGGCACCCTGCAAGGAAGAGCAGGAGGCCCAGTGAGTTGGAAATATTTTGAGGTATTAGGCCAAGTTCTCTTTCCCTGTTTCATTGAAAATCTAGGAAAGCAAAAGCCACTGGGAGACTGGGCCTTGCTCAGTTCCAGGATGTGGGAGGAGAAACATGCAGCACTCCTCTTGAGTTGGCTAGAAATAAAAACCCAGGTTGTGACCTGATAACATCAGTAAGGAGGCCTTCCTGTTGTTTGTGAAGCTCAACATCTCTTTATGGTCCTCCTGACTCAAGGATGCACAAAACATACTGAAGAGACAGAATCCTGCCAAGAAAAATGACCATCCCTGAGCTTTCTGAGGTCGCAAACATCTTCTTCTGACAGCTGCCAGGAGCCACAATCCAAGAATGTCCCCAGAAGTGTCCACTCTGGGTCATAAGTCCTTTCCGGGACACAGTCAGCTTGTCCACTCAAGGTCTCTGGTGTCTCGTCCATAACGTGCCACTTGTAGATGTTCCCGAAACGGCTTTATTGTTCACAGGGGGCTCGGCACTCTAAGAGGCTAGCAATCATTGTCACAGCAGGAAAAGAAGATAACTATGCAACTGATTGTAGCATCTCTGTCTCCTCTCCCCATCGCTCTCTTTACTCCCAGAGGATGAGTAGCAGGTGCTTGTCCTTAGACGGACTTCAGCTGGGGAACTGGAGAAGAACTTGGATTTTTGAGCTAATGCTCAGCCCAGTGCCGTGAGCTAGGCAGCAAGAGAGCTTCCTTCTCCAGGCATTGCCCAGGTGCCAGCCACATGCTGGGCACTGTCTCGGTATTGGGGGTGCAGTGTACTTGTGATGGTTGGCAAATCAAGGCAAACAATGGCCCTGTCCTAGAGGAGGGGACCTGCCAGTGGGGGGAAAGAGGAGAGACGCCACCCACATTTGGAAACTGAACCCAGGAGGTGTATGTGCTCTACATGGACATGTTGTACAGCAAGCCTGGGTGCGGGGTGAACATAGGGCACTCATGTTCAAGAAGCTGAAAAGCTTCTGGGTTCTTCTGTTGCAGAGGGGAAACAGGCCTGGTGGGGACCACATGCGCAGCACACACATTAAGAAATGTGTAAAATTAAAGAACATACCATCACTACCTTTTCACTTTTATTTTGATTAAAATACAATTGCATCATTTCTCCCTTTTCTCCTTCCAACTCCTCCCACAAACCCTCACTCCCTCCCAAACTCATTTCATCTTTATGACTGTTATTATTGCTTCACACACACACACACACACACACACACACACACACACACACAAATATATAAGTATAACATGCAGAATTCATTTAGTATTGTTTGTATGTGTATAATTTCAGGCTGACTGCTTTGCATTGTTCAACCAGGTAGGGAGTTTCTCCCTGGGGAGAATTAATTCTCCTCTCTCAGCAGCCTTTAGTTGCCTGTGGTTCTTTGTCTGAGGATAGAGCCCCATGTGATTTTCTCCTTCCATGGTATCATGCCTATCCGTGTTGCCATTGTTCAGGTCTTGTTTAGGCAGTCATATTGTTTCAGTATCATGAGTATTTGCTTCCTTGTCATTTCTAGGGGACAGAATTTAACAGTGGACTTCATGGTTCCCTGGCTTCATAACAAAAAAAAAAGAAAGGAAAGAGAGAGAGAGAGAGAGAGAGAGAGAGAGAGAGAGAGAGAGAGAGAGAGAGAAAGAGAGAAGGAAAGCAAACACATATCAAAATATTCATGAGAATTTTATATGGCCTCCAAGAGTAACTCCTCTGCCCACGCCCAAGGCATCCTCAGATCCCCTCCATTGCTTGAGGCTGTGTTTAGACGCCCATGCCTCTCTTCTATATACGTTGCTTGCTGTTCACAGTCAAAGGCAGTAACTTGTCTTCTCTAAGCTTCTCTTAAAGCTGCTGGGCTCCCTGGCATCCCTGGAGCCAACCACGCAGCTGCTGCAGTGTCTGAACTTACCCTTTGAACTCGTGTTGGAGGTAGTACCTAGCGAAGGAACTCTAGGGAGTCCAGAGACTCGTTTAATCTCATAGTACAGAAGAGGAATTTGTGCTTCAGAGCAGATTTATAATCTGCTGAAAAGACTGAGCCCTCTAACCTGACCACAAAGCCTGTGTTTTTCTTTGTGTGACACAGAGATCAAGGCCCCTTTCACAGAGCCTTGCATGTGGTAGGTCCTCAATATTTGTTGAGTAAATGAATGAATACCACAATACACTATGTTTTGAGTCTCAGTGTGTTAACTGTGTCCAAATAAGAACATCATAACAGGACCGCGTCCATTTTAGGTGGGCTGATTCTCTCCCATCAGCCCCCACTTCAGTTTGATTAGATGTACCATGGGTATTAAAGCTGAAGGGAACCAACGCTTGGTTATGGGTGGAAGAGAGGGACAATTTTTGTGCAGATGTACTTTTCTTCACTAAGTATGGATCAGTGTCAGACACTGTAGCTGACCATCGTTGAGAAAGATAAAACACAAACTCAGACGGATTTAGTAGCAGTCAGGGTTTTAGGCTCCTTTTTGGAGCCTTTTTTCTCCTTTCTTCTCCTGTGCTTGTTACATTTGACAGAAAGAGGAACTAAAAGCCAAAGTTTCCTCCTCTCATTGAGGATTAATGACAGGAAATGAAGACATTGAAAGTAGCAGTTTAACTCATGTGAATGCTGGGAAACCCACATTGGAGACATAGTGTGCATTCACTTGGTACAACCCTTTTGACTGGCAATCTTTTCAAAGTATATTCCTACTTTGTGCCCTCTGATCATAAAGTCTACTTTTCAGAGGATGCATGCACTCGAATATAGAAAAATATACTAACCCAAGGAGGTATACTGTAATGTTTAATGTAGCGACAGAGATGTAGCTCACCTAAGTGCCCATGACTATGGGTCTAGGTAAGCTAACCGTGGAGTATCGTATACTGGAATATCAGAGGTCATTTAAAAGATTTTGGTTCAGTAGTCAGTGTATTGAGTGCTGTCAATGTAAGCAACATGGAAAGAAATCATGTAACCAATAAGACATGGTATGTTATGTTTTTGTGACATGATAAACATCTGTCTATATATGTGTGAATACGGTGTACATGTGTGTAAATATGTGTATATGTAAATATGTGTCTTATTTGTTCTTTACTATAGGAAGAGGCCAGGGAAGGAAAAATTTATTTTCTACATCTATCACTTTGCTCCAAGTGCATTCATCATATTTATTGCCAAAAACAGTACTTAGGGCAAGAGAAATGGATCAGTGGTTAAGAGTACTTGTGAGAATCTGAATTCACACACCAGACCTCAGTTTGGATGGCTCACAGCCATCTTATAACTCCAGCTTCAGGGAATCTGGTGCCCTCCTCTAACCTCCACAGGCTCCTGAACACACTGGGTGCACACAAACACATGTAGGCTCATGCACATACATATCAATAAAAAATAAACCTGTCTTGGAAAAAAATTAACAATACTCTTTGTAAATGGATGGTCGTGGGTGGGTGGGGGGAAGGTCTCATTTTATTTTGCAGGCAAGAAGGAAGCAAAGAGCTGTTACACAGTAACTATTGTTGAACTTTGCACTTAGAGGCGACATGAAAGAAAGCACAGGGCACACCAGTGAAGGAAGGTGGGGCGGCAGGGTCAGAGATAAGGAAAGCAGACTTGAAACAAAGCAGGACCAACATTTCCTGCTGGCGAGTTAGGTCGTTACGATAAGTAACCAGGCTAGCTCCAGAGTAACAGGAGTACTTTAATGGTTAAAGAGGGGAAACTTACACTATAAGAATGGGAGTTCCGAAATCCGGTAGGTCCGGCGGGCACAGCGCAGAGAGAGCGCGCACCTGCGGGCACAGAGCAGAGAGCACACCTGCCTCTCTCGGTTTTTCTACTTGAGCTCCAGGCGGCCACATGCTAACCAGATGTGATTGGTTGAGCTTCCCCATCATCTCCCCTTTTGTCTAAACAAGATCAATCCAAACCCAATACAACTATATACAATAGGAACAGATACCAAATATAAAACTGCAAACAATAAACAATATTAAGCAAGGAAGGCATAACAAAAGTTTTACTAAGCATTCTATTTCAAGGAGTCTAAATAATGTGTAGAAATTAAGTTTAACTAAATCATGAGGAGGGTACCTACAATTATCTAATCTTCAACTCCATTAAAGATCTGAGAAGGGAAGCAATATTACTTGAGTAAACAGAAAGTACAGTCGAGAAACTTACAAAATGTGCAACAAATGACAGAGACAACTGACTACCTGGGCAATCACCTGAAGTTGTTTTTCTACATGGGCTCCAGGCAGCCACACCCTAACCAGATGTGATTGGTTGAGCTTCCCCATCAATTTCCTGCTCCACTTTCAGGTCTATAGCTTAGATCTGTCATGAAGAAATAACTCTTCAGTTCTCAGGAAAAAATGGATACTGGGGGTAAGCCGGAGCAACACACATTCATTTGTTTAACAAACACTTCAGGACTTCAAGCTGAATCCCAGGATACTAAGAGGAAAATAAAAAAAAAAAAAAAACACCCAGATCAATCCTTACCAACCACACCTTAGCAAATACCTTGTCTAGTGGGAAGGAAGACTAGGAGAAACTCTCCAAAGTTGTGTTTGGTGGCTGGGTGGGTTATTGTTAAGCTTCTGAGATCTGTCTTGTTATTCATGCAAGAGAGTGGACAACTTGGAAACCCACTGTGATGGTTAATTTCAACTCTAAAATCATCTAGGGGACAAGCCAATGGGCCTGTTTCCGGGAGATTTTCTGATTGGGGTAGCAAGATCCACCCTAATTATGCACAGCACCATACTATGGGTGGGGACCCCAGTCTAGAACTGAGTGCTAGCTATCACTGCTCTGCACTTCCTGACTGAAGATGCAACAGGACCAAGTGCCTCATGCTACCTCCGTGCCTTCTTTGCCATGGTGAACAAGACTTCCAAGTCACGAGCCCACATCAGCCCTTTCTGTTCTGAAGCTATTTTTGTCACAGCAACGACCAAAGCACCTAATATGCCTGGCTCCATATGGGAAGGCTTCCTGGAGAGTGTGCTCTGAGGCTGGGACCTGATGGGTCGGTAGCATATGACACCTGTGGAGGTCAAAGGCAGAGGAGAATGTGGGCTGACTGGGGACAGAGAAGGCCAAGGGCACTGGAGGGCCCAAGGTGACTATGGAAGAGGGGTGCGCTGAGAGGGGCCCACATGCTGTGGGGAGTGCCTAGAGCAAGCTGGGAAGCGAGAAAGACAATTGTGTTGGGGAAATTACCTCTTAAAAATCATGACACCCGGACCACCTCCCCAGCTGTGGTGTGTAGAATGGATGGGGTCTGAGCAGGCTGGATTTGGGAAAAGAGTTGATAGCTCATTCTGAGGTAGAAAAGAGTGGATTAAGTTGGATTGGAGAGGAGGAATATAGTATCTCATGACTCGTTTGCAGGCAGCAGGGACCCACCTCACCCGGGGTTTTGTGGTTTGAGGGAGGGGGAGGCCTTGGAAGTTCTCAGTTTAAGCAATTGTGTGCCCAGGATATTGATGCTCATTACTTAAATAAAGACCAGCAGGAATGCACATTAAAGGAGAAACTTCATGCTGAGTTTGACCTACTATGTCATACAGGCATAGATGTTCCTGCTCTAATAGCCCTACAGGCCCATCAGTATCATGGTAGTAATATCATGTCCTTTCACGGGTTCTCATTGTCTGTTCTCACTTCAGTTTCTGTAGGACTTAGGAGCCTTGGGCTACGATTTAAATCCATCCTCGCTCACATTTTCAGCTCTCTGTGTTTACCCAGTGTTAAGGACGGCAGGGCTTCATGTTGACTCCCCCAATTCTTAGGCCTAAACCCTAATCCCAGTGGAGATAGCCCAGTTACCTGACTAGAATTAATTAAGATGAGATCCTTGAGGGAGGGTTCAAATGCATCGTCTGGTGTTTTTATACAAACTGCAAACTAGGCTGTTGCAGGGAGACCTCCCCCGCTAACACAGACACAGAAGAAGGGGCAGCCTAAAAGCCGAGTGGAGAGGCCGCAGCAGGATCACCTTGGTCATGAACTTCCCGCCTCCAGAACTGTAAGACAATAAGCTTCCTTTGCTGCAGCCATCCAATGTATGGTGCTGTGCTGTGGGCTCTCCAGCGGATGACTACCGACCCAGCTGTGTCCCCCAGCTGCAGCCCTTTTCCGGTTTTTGTCTAAGCAGTGGGTGTGGTTGGACAAACAAACACTAGCCTTTCTTTGAACTTGTGACCATTGAATGACACCCTGAGAACTTGACCACCCCCCCCTCCCCACGCCTTCAGCCTGAGGAGTCTCCACCAGTGCTCCGCTGTGCCTGCTGGAGCTTTCCTTCTCCTCCGTGGACAAGCAATCAGGAGAGAACGCTCTTGGGTCATTATCACCAAAACTTCTAAAATCTCAACCCCCGCAAGCCGTATTCTCCACTCCCACCCCCACCATGCCTCGGATTCCTCGCCCCCCTCTCCTGCATTTGTCAAATGTTACTGGACCAGTGAGTCAGCTTGTGGGCCTCCAAAAGTGTGCGAGAAGTCTAATCCCAGAACAGCATGCTCTTTCCTGAATCCCAGAGTGTTACTTTCTCATCATTGTGAAAAAATAGCTGACAGAATAACTGAAAAGAGGAAAAGTTCACTTTGGTACAAGCTTTAGAGGGGTCAGTTCATGATCTCTCGGCCGCGTGCTTTGGGTAGAATATTATGTGGTGTAGGAGAGTTGTTCATTTCGTGACTAACCTGGAAACACAGAACTGGACAGCAAGTTGCCAGGGATAACACAGCGTTAAAGATCTTTATTCAGTGACTCAATTCCTCCCTCTCAACCTCGACTCCTAAATGTACACTGTCTTCCAAAATAGCACCCCTGCCTGAGTCCCAAGAGTTCAAAATCAATAACCTACAGAGGATGTTACATATCCAAATCACAGTGCCAAGCATGGTCCACTTGGGTCCTTATTTCTCTGTCCCCTTTTGACCCAAACAAGCACACAACAACCAAACTCCCCATTTTAATATAGTTGCACTCTAACTCTCTGATATCACATTCACATTCTCTTGAACCCTCTGTGCTGGGCTGTGTCCTCATTCTCTGAAAATGATCCCTCTTGAGAATGGGAAGAGGGGTCAGCATTTGAGTGTTTGCTGCTCTTGCACTGGACTTTGTTCCTAGCATCTATATCAGGCAGTTTCCAATCATCTACAGCTTCAACTCCGGGGCACCTGATGCCTGATTTTGGCCTCTATGGGCACCACGCATATGAGCCTGAATACACACACACACACACACACACACACACACACACACACACACACACACACGATTTTTTTTTTTAACTTTCCCTTTGTCAAAAAGAACTTTTGAGTTGCTCTTCTCTCTTTCAGGAGGCATCCTTCCAAGCTCCCTTTGCCGAGATGCCTGCACTTTCCTGGCTCCTGCTTCCAGCATGTCCCACAAGACTTTGAAACTTCTGCCTGTCACACAGTCTCTCTGTGACCTTATGATCCTCTCTACAAGCCTTTACTGAAGCTCAGCTGAAGAAGCCTCATGTACCAGGTCTACAGCACTGGTCCCTCATCATCACTCCATACTTGCACCCAACTCAGTGTCTCGTGTTGGGATCTCAAACTTAACTCCATCTAAACAGAATTCTCCACTTATGCCTTCTCCCCCAAACTAAAGCCACTTCATTCCAGCTTTCCTATTTCTATATCTAGCAGTCAGGGCCTTCCTTTGATCAGTTCTCATACTGAAAATACTGGTGGTGTCTCTGATTCCGCACATCCTTGCAAACCACATCCTACTCGGCAAATCCTGTTGCTTCTACTTTAGAACCATATCCAGGGTGTGATTATTTTTAGGTTTGTCATTTTGTTAATACCCTACAGGTTAAAGTCATGATACCTGGTCCCTATGTTTCCATCTTTGCCCTCCAAAGCCAGGCTGAGCCTTCCCCTTGTCACGTCAGGTGACTCACTGACCTTGAATGCATTGAAACTGAAAGATGGCTGGTGAGGTGGCCCAACATGTACGGTCCTCTGTTGCCGGGTGTTGGGGAATATCATGCTACGCTGGGTTACTTTCGTTTATGCTACATTTGTTCAACTCTGTGAAGCTGTAATACTTTGCCTGTCTAAAACACCTGATGATCTAATAAAGATCTGAACGGCCAAGAGCGAGGCTGGAGAAAGGATAGGTGGGGTTGGCAGGCAGAGAGAATACACAGGAGTAACCTGGGAGGAGAAAGAAGAGCCAGAGAAGGAGGAGGACATCAGGGGCCGATCATCCAGCTCCACAGCAATGCACTGAGTCAGAGTAAGATTTACAGAAGTAGGAGAATGGGAAAAGCCCAGAGACAAAAGGCAGAGAGGATAAGATAAGTTGAGAAAGCTGGCAAGAAACAAGCTAGGCTACGACTGGACATTTATAACTAAAAATAAACCTCTGTGTGAGTTATTTGGTTGCCCTCCCTCAAAAAAGCCAAAAGAAGTAAAAAGGATCATATTACTATAGTCAGGTCTGATGACCTGAGGTCAGCCTCTGGGACACACATGATACAGGGAGAGAAAGGACTCCTCAGAGTTGTCCTTTGACCTCCACTTGCATTTGTGGCATATATTCACTCTCTCTCTCTCACATACACACACACACACACACACACACACACACACACACACACAGAGAGAGAGAGAGAGAGAGAGAGAGAGAGAGAGAGGTGGATGCATGACAAATGGAGAAGCAAAATGGCAACAAAAATTTTTTAAAAAATGAAAATCAGTAAAAAAAAGAATCCTCCTGTCCCCCAGAGCTGCCCTGCTCCCCTGCTGCCCTCAACACTACCCCCTCTCGATTCTCTAGTCTGGCTACAATGGCTGCTCTTCTGTACCTTGAAACAGGACCAGTGACTTTCCTGCCTCAGCTTTTACACCTAATATGCCCTATGCCTGGAAAATGACTGTCCCATGGAAATCATGCGGTATGATCCATTATGTGACCAGTCTATATGAGCAATAGATGTCTTCTGGGGAAAGGGGGGCAGGAAGAACCACGGTATTTTGGGGTTCCCACTCGGGATGAAGTATTAGTACATATGAGACGTGTCTCAAACATCCCATCCAGCATAAATCCCATCACTTCAACAGCTTCCTGAACAAGCAGTAACAACTTACATTTCCCGAGTAATCACTAAACCCATCTCTCCTTAGCAAGCCTTGACAGAACAAATGTGAGCCCTGCTTCACGTCTAATTCTCTAATTCAGAGACGCCAGTTAACTTGACAACACATTAACAGCCAGGGTTGGGTTTGAACTGAGACCCCTGGAGAGCAGGCGCAGACCAAAGCTGCAACTTTAAAGATCTTGGGGCAGGATTTTATCAAGGCTCAGAAGTACAGGTTAGGGCATTCATTGCCACTCACAGGGTGAATAGAGAGAGGGAGGGAGGGAGAGAGGGAGAGAAAGAGAGGAGAAGAGGGAGGGGGGAAAGAGGGAGATGGGGGAGGGAGGGAGGAAGAGAGGGAGAGAAAGAAAGAGAAGAGGGAGGGGGGAGGGAAAAAGAGGGAGATGGGGGAGGGACGGAGGGACGGAGGGAGGGAGAGAGAGAGAGAGAGAGAGAGAGAGAGAGAGAGAGAGAGAGTTGGAAGTTGGACAGATTTTACCCTCCAGGGAGCATCAGATGCACAGGTGACAGAAGGTGCTGGCCCAGGAGTGTTCCCAAGCTGTTTGTGCACCTGAAGAGGCTCAAGTGCCAGCTTCCCCTGGAGAAGGAGGCTCCGGAGTCTGGAAGTAAGCAGCTGGACTGCCTGTTGACATCCTTAAAGTCTTATTCGTCCTCCAGTCACCCCTTGAAACTTTAACGCAGGGGTAGAGGGTGGGAAAGGAAACCGATAAAAGGCAAGTGAAAGAAAGGAGGAGGGACAGTCTTTGACCCTGTCAGCACTGTGCCCTCTTCCTGTGTAGCCTGGACTGATCTCCAAGGAGGTCCATGGCCAACTACGAATTTAGCCAGGTGTCTGGAGACAGACCCTGCTGCCGTCTCTCTAGGAAAGCCCAGATCTGTCTCGGAGTGGGTCTCGTGGTCCTGATCGCCTCGGTAGTGACGGTGGTCATAGTTCTGTGGCCGCGCGCACCCATGGTGTGGAAAGGCAAGCCTACCACGAAGCACTTTTCCGAGATCTTCCTGGGACGGTGTCTCGTTTACACTCAAATCCTCCGGCCTGAGATGAGGTGAGTTGGCATTGGAAGCACATGCTGGTCACGGCGGGGCGCATAGCTGAACTCCGGGGAGGCTGGCTGTGACTCAGCTGGAGCTCGCGCGGGGGAGCGTTTGGACTGTTCCAAACAAAGAATCTTGTGTTGCGGGTCAGCTGGGATCCGAGGGGGCAGTGATGAGGATTGGGATGAGCCCTAAATTCCCTGTGCAAGTTACCAGAACACAGCCCCTCCCACAACCACCTCGGGGGGTTGCAGGGCATGTGAGGTGGGTGTTGATTCATGCTGAGCTCCCCAAAGATTCTTGACTCCCACAGCGGATCCTGAGCTGGGTTTTGGGGGGCCATCCTTGGCCACAGCTGCACTGCAGGAACAGAATATGACTCGCAGGCACAGGGACTCGACACTGTCACTTGACTTGTGGTTTCGATCTGCCACCGTCCATGCCTGGAAAGTTATGGTCACAGGTGACACTTGACTAAGTAGCTTACTGAGCACGCTGTGGTGATGGAGGGAGTCAGAAAGGCCAGATGTCTGTCTTGAGTTTTATTTATCTTTATAAAACAGCATCCTGGGGTGGCAGTTTATGCGTGTAACCCCAACACTAAGGAGACGGGTACAGGAAGATTGCTGTGAGTTCGAGATTATCCAGGGCTGCATAGCCACATTGTAAATTCTGGGACAGACTTGAGTTGCAAAGGGAGACCACCCTTAAAATAAATACATTAATTAATCAAAACACACACCTAACAAAAACCAAACTGAAACAGCATCGTGACTCTTCTCACTTGATCTTAAATGAAACAAAGCAATCAGGCTGTAAAAACTGAAATATTACCTATCAGATAAGCTGAATCTACCTGGTGGACCTGTGCAGACACAGCGCCTTCATCAGCCCAAAGGAATCAATCCTCATACCCCCTTCCACCAAAGGGATGGAGGGTTTATTGCATGTCTATCCCCCAGCCATCTTAGTGTAGCACTGATGTCTGAAGCCAAACAGAAGCAGCACAGGCTGGGAAGGCATGCCCAGAGCCTGGTTTCACATTGCATCTTCAGAGGCACAAGCTAGATACTGTGGTTTGGGTCCTGGTTTTACTTGAAAGTGTACATGTAGAATTACTTTCAGAGTCCTGCTAAGTATTTTGTTTACCGATTTTTAAATGACATTGGTTGTTAGATCATTTTGGGTAAATTCACTGTGCCTAGCAAACCAGATGTGTGGCATTGGCATGATGGGTGATTAGTATTAACCCCGCGGAGTGTAGATTGACAAGCGCTGGCTCAGCCAATCCACTCACGTGTATGTATAAGTATTCAGCAAGTATTAGTTATTTGTGTCTGTCAGATCATAATCAATCTAAAAATAACAGGATTAACTAATAAAATTGTGTATATTTACTTCATTTCATGTGTGTGTGTGCATGTGCATGCATGCAGGTGCGTGTGTGCACATGCCCCACCACATACATGTGAAGATCATGACATCAGCTCTCTCACTCACAGTG
Organism: Myodes glareolus; assembly: GCF_982192425.1. Lineage (NCBI taxonomy): Eukaryota > Metazoa > Chordata > Mammalia > Rodentia > Cricetidae > Myodes > Myodes glareolus. The sequence goes on along the minus strand of NC_142033.1, from coordinate 62,416,199 downwards.
TAGATCTGGGAATCAAATCCAAGTCGTTGGATTCAGAAGCAAGCATCCCTACCAACTGGTCCACGTTATTGGCCTAACCTGTTAATATTGTGATGATCGTCTTTTCACACACACATGCCCTCATACACATACACACACATGTGTTTCATATGAATATATTAGTGATAGATACTTACTGTGTGCCAGGCACTTAAAAACAGCCAATTGTGTAGTCCTTTAGCAACCACATTGAAGCTGAGAGGCAGCCCAGTGACAGGGGCTCTTGCTCAGTTTACACAGTGTGTTGGGTTCATCCCCAGCATCACAGTGAATGGATGAATGGAACAGAATAGAAGGAAACAGAAGGAAATCGCACAGAGGGAGTTACAATTGGTATCTCCACGTTACAGATAAGCAAACTGAGTCAGAAAGTTTGAGTAAACTATCAACACATGATTGTAGGGTTTGAATTCCTGTTTGTAGGTAGAGTGGCTGTGAAGTTTATAGGCCATGTATAGAGACCTTGAAAGAAGAAAGAAACAATATTATAAGCAAATTTGCCCATTTTATAGTTTTTTAATCCCATTCATTCATTCATTCAATAAATCTTTTTGTGCCCTTCGTGTGTTCCAGGTAGTGATCTGGCTACTAATGGCACAGGAATGACAGGGCTCCAATTGTTGTGACACTTTTGCTCTGCAGTGAACACCTTCAACTTTTCATGTTTATACTGGAGTGTTCTGTATGACAGATGCCCAGAGATGGAATTCCTGGGTAAAATGAGATATTGTGCCTGCCTTAGATAGGGTTTCTATTGCTATGAAGAGACACCGTGACCACAGCAACTCTTGTAAAGGAAAAAAATTTAACTGGGGTTGGCTTGTAGTTCAGAGGTTTAGGCAGTTATCATCATGGTGGGAAGCATGGTGTGTATAGGCAGACAAGGTTCTGGAGAAGGTGGGGAGAGTTGGAGAGTTCTACATTCGAATTACACAGCAGGGAGAGAGAGAGAGAGAGAGAGAGAGAGAGAGAGAGAGAGAGAGAGAGAGAGAGAGAGAGGCTGGCTTGAGCTTCTGAAACCTGGAAACCCACCCCCACAGTGATACACTTCCTGCTACAAGGCCACACCTCCAACAATGCCAGGTCTCCTGCTAGTGCCACTCCCTATGAACCTATGGGGTCATTTTCATTCCAACCACCACAGTGCCTGTTCTAAGTTTTAATGGTTTTTGAATTCCAGATGTTTCCGAATCCCTTCTGAAATAGCTTTGTTATTTCACACCTGCTCACCAGCCTACAGGGCCCACTTCTCCACAAGCTGACCACTCTTGAATGTCTTAAACGTTTTTTGTAATTATGAGAAAAATAGAAGAACAGTATCTAAGTTTCCCTGCTTGCCAGCAAGTCCTTTTTCTCATCTGTTTTTTGTCCATTTAAACTTTGTTCAGATTCTCACTCTTTTTGTTGAATTACTTACGATGTATTTGGGGGGTTCTTTATGTTTCTAGATAATATTTACACACACGTATACAAAGTGTCCCACAGCCACATCGCTGAGACCTCTGCTCTGCAGACACAGTTTACTGACAACATCCTGAGTTTCATGCTTATCTTGGGATTGTTTCTTATTTTGATACCCTTCTCAAGAAACACAGAATGGCAGTTTTTATTTTCAAACCTAGCAAATTGGAAATGTTTGCTCTCGATTCTGCACTAAGAATTCAGAATTCTTCGCTCTCTATCTGCACTTTCTCTTGTACAACCAAACAACCAAAAAGATTAAAAAAAAAAAAAGACTGGACTCTTCAGGTAAGGCTTTGGAGACAAAGCTTTAGGTTCTTGAGGGGTGTCGCCTTTGCAGTTACAGGGTTGCCACATCTTATATCACTTCTGCCAGGGACTGCCTTTCTATTGCCAGTTCCAGCAACCACTTCCTGTGTGTCCATCAAGTCAATGTGAACAGTCCCCCCTTGAGACCTTTCTTCTTCTGCCTGACATCCAGTGCCAGTGCTGATTTCCAGAGAAATGGAAATAGTGTGTGTGGGGCGTGGAGTGGGTGGGTGGGTCGAATTGGTCCATGTAGTCATGGAGGCTGGCAATCTGAAACACTTACAGTCTGAGATAATAGATTGGAAGCTCTGGAATTGCTGACGCTACAGCTTAATCTGAAGAAAGACCGGCATGATCCTCTTACTTCCTGGAACTTTAGTCTTTTTCTTTAAGCCTGGTAAGGTGCGAGCCACTCACAAATATGATGGGTAATGTCCTTCTACCAGCGATGTATTTTGAGCTCTCTGATTAACGCTATGCACACACTCTATGGATGAGTTACACTCCATGCCCCATGGGAAGGTGGATATCAAGGCTTGACTTTGAAAATGAAACTCAACTCTCTAAGTTGAACCAGGGACATTAAATGTAGAATATGCTTGAAGAATCACCCTTGGTTCCCCTATCTTGAAGGCTACACATCGGAACTATCTTCTGACTAATATGGCCCTCAACAAGCTGAGAGACACACGTCCAGGATTCGCCAAAGTGTGCACAGGCTGTCAGCACTGACAGTGGCTCTTGGCACTGTGGGAGAGTGTTAAGTGTTCATGTGACAGTCAGGACTTAGAGTATGTGAGGAGCGAGGTGAGAGCCTGAGAATGGGATGGAGATCCAGCACACAGACCAAGATGGCTCTCTGGAGAGGGATTTGGTTGGTATGACTTAAATCCCATGACTCTCACATCTTGGTGAAGATCGGCTTCCTGCATGGATGTTGGGGATTTCAGTCATTTATTGCGGTTACAGAAACTGGAGGTCCAGGTAAAAGTATAGGGATACAATTTTTAAAATTATCCTTTGCTCCTGCTTCTTCTTCAAAATGTCTGGATTTTCTCAGAGGCCAAGTCTGGGCATTTTACTTCCCTATGATTTCCACTTTGATAGTCTCAGCATTTATTTAAGTCATGATGAAAGCAGAAAGTCAGTACAAACACAGGGTAAGGATTTCCTGATCTTGGATGAAACTGTCATACCCCTGAACCAAAGTAAACTCTTCCTTTTTACATAACATTGTGTCAGGCATTTAATTACAGTGACAGAAAACTGATTAATCAGGGAAAAGTCTAGAACAACTGCCAGATTCAACAGCGGGTGACCCATCTCGTGACAATTTGAAAACATTTCCAAAGTGTTAGTTTCTACAAACAAGTGACATTCATAGCTCAGAGAGCTACACACATTAGATATCTAATTATTTATTTGTGACAGGCTTGAAAGTGACCAGGTAAAATGTAACAAGAACAGTACTTGGAGTCAGAAAGACCTGACTTTAAATATTCATTTATTGGGAGGTCAATAAAGCAACAAAGGCAGTACAAAGCAGAAACTCTGAGATTTTTCTCATTGTTGCACAGAAATTATCTGTATCTCTAACAGACAAGAATGACAAACTACCATCTAACTTAAAAGTTTGGAGCTATAACTTCATATGAAAATCATATTCCACCAGGCAAGAGTTTTTTGGGTAAGTTTTTCCACCAGTACCTGTCTTAGTCTTTTGCTGCTAGTATAATAAAGTACAGGATGTTTGGAAATATATGAAGGAAAGACAAGTTTAGCTCACAATTTCACAAGTCTAAGAACATAGCACTGCAACTCCTGGGCTCTGGTGGCAACCTCTGGCTACGTCATAGCATAGCAGATGGTGTCATGATGATGAGAACTGCAGGAGATATGGTTCAGTCATCCAGAAAGTCAGAGACCAGAGAAGGGACTACCCAATCCTTAAAGAAATCAACTCCTACTTTCAGAACAGAATTAATTTATTCCAAGAGTGTTGCTGATGACTTAGGCATCTTCTATGAGATTCCATCTCTTAAAGGTTCCACAAACTCAACATTGCCACATGGTGGACCAGGCTCCCAACATGGAAACTGTCAGGGTGCAGACACAGACCATATCCAAACTATGGCAAATTATAATATGACACTGCAAACAAATGTTGTCTATCTTTTATGTAGCATGACTAATAAAAGACTCAGAGACAGAAATTGGGGTTCAACATGAAGACCAGAAAAGCAAAACAGTCGGTCACTGTTTCTTACCTTGATCTCAGTCCAAAATGGTGATCCTGCCTCTAAGAATCTCAGAATAAGACCAAAAGTGAGATCTGCCTCTTCCCATTTTATAATCCTCTCCAGGACTTGGATTAAAGGCATGCACTACATGGTTTCTATGGCAAACTAGTGTGGCTACTGGGATTAAAGATGTATGTCACACTGCCTGGTCTCTAAGACTGACCAGTGGGGCTCTTTTACCCTCTAATCTTCAGGCAAGCTTTATTTATTAAAATACAAATGAAATGCCACTACATTTCCACCTTTAATCTAAAATAAAAAAGAAGACCATAGCTAATATAAGAAAAACTATATACAATAAGTACAATAATTATATACAATATATACAGGCAATAAACACATCAACAATGTCTTGTTCATTTGCATTTGATAAATTCAGAGAAAATATTTCATATCTATTCTACTTTGGCAAGTTCAAAGTCTTATGCCTAATTACTTTCTATCACAACTTGCTTTTTGTATCAGGTAAACAAGAAAAACTATAACTATCTAGACTTCAACTCCCTCAGAGACCCAATAAGTCTCTGTTGACCCAGTGCCATTCTGTTGACAGAGATTTCTGTCCCACCCAGTCCTGCAGTCATTCAGTCCCAAAGAAACACACAGAGGTCTACATTAATTATAAACTGGCTGACCTAGTAGTTCAGACTTCTTATTAACTCTTTTAACTGATATTAGCCCATAATTCTTGTCTGTGCTAGCCATGTGGCTTGGTGCCTTTTTTGGCAAGGCAGTCACATCTTGCTTCCTCTGAGGCTGGATCATGACTGTAGAATGAAACTTCCCTCTTCCCAGAATTCTTGTTGCACACCTCTATTTGCTGCCTGATCACTGTCTCCTTGCCTATACTTCCGGCCTGGCTAATGACCAATCATCATTTTATTAAAAATAATACAAGTTACCGGATAAAAGACCATTGTCCCACGGCAAATAATAACTGAGTAAGTAGGAAGTACAAGCAAGCAACTTCCAAAAAACATGAGTAATAACAGAAACAGCTGGCTGCCTGGACAGTCACCCAAAGCTCCTCTGCAACATTGGGGCATCCATCTTCAGCATACAGGCCTATCATATTCAACAGACTTTTCTGTGAAGCAGGATATTCTGAATGACTGCCCCTCCTTGTCTTGACAATGTTTTGTGGTCGCTTTCTTTTGTGTCCTGTTTGTCCAATTAAAAAATTATGTATATATATATATATATATATATATATATATGTGTGTGTGTGTGTGTGTGTGTGTGTGTGTGTGTGTGTACACATATATATCATTTTTCACAATACATACCAATTCAAGTTCTCACTCCCTTCTCTCCCCCCCGTTCCCTCCACATACCCTCCCAACCCACCCCTTTCCAATTCTCAAAGAATGCAAGACATACTGCCCTGTGGAAGGTCCAAGGCCCTCCCCATTTCCCCATTATATCCAGGCCAAGCAAGGTATCCATTCAAAGAGAATAGGTTCCAAAAAAGCCAGTACATGCAGTAGGGATAAATCCTTGTGCCATTGCCAGTGGTCCCTCAGTCTGCCCCAGCCATGCAACTGTCAACCTACTCAGTTTGGTCCCATGATTGTCCCTTCCCAGTCCGGCTGGAGTTGATGAGCTCCCACTAGCTCATGTAGACTATTTCAGTGGGTGAATCCTTCATGGTCTTGACCTCTTTGCTCACATTCTCATTCCTCCCACTCTTCAACTGGACCGTGGGAGCTCAGTCTTGTGCTCTGATGCAGGTCTCTGTCTCTATTTCCATCAGTTGCTGGATGAAGGTTCTGTGATAATATTTAATATCCATCAGTCTGGCTACAGGACAAGTCAAGATCAGGCCACTTCTCTATTGCTTAGGGTCCTAGCTGGGGTCATCCTTGTGGATTCCGGGAATTTCTCCAGAGCCAGGTTTCTGCTAACCCTATAATGACTCCCTCAATCAAGATAGCTCTTTCTTTGCTTTTATCTCTGTCCTTCCTCCATCTAGACTATTCCATTACCTCAAGTTCTCCTCACCCTTCCCTTTCTCCCCTCTTTTTCCCCTTCCCCCCTGCCTTCTCCCTCCACCCCCATGCTCCCAATTTTGTCAGGGAATCTTGTCTATTTTGACTTTCCAGATGTATCTGAATATATTTATCTTTGGTTAACCTTATTACTTAGCTTCTCTAAGATCATGAACTATAGGCTCAGTATCCTTTGTTTATAGCTCACTTATGAGAAAGTATTTACCATATTCATCTTTTTGGGTCTGAGTTACCTCACTCAGGAGAGTGTTTTCTAATTCCATCCATTTGCATGCAAAATTCAAGATGTCATTCTCTTTTTATCGCTGAGTAGTACTCTAATGTGTGTATGTGACACATTTTCTTTATTCATTCTTCAGTTGAGGGGCATCTAGGTTGTCTCCAGGTACTGGCTATTATAAATAATGCTGCTATGAACATAGCTGAACAAATACCTTTGTTGTATGACTGAGCATCTTTTTGGTATATGCCCAAGAATGGTATTGCTGGATCCTGAGGTTGGTTAAGTCCCAATTTTCTGAGAAACTGCCATACTGATTTCCAAAATGGTTGTACAAGTTTACATTCCCACCAGCAATGGATGAGTGTTCCCCTTACTCCCTGTCCTCTCACACATAAGCTATAATTGGTGATTTTGATTTTAGCCATTCTGAGAGGTGTAAGATGGTATCTCAGAGTTGTTTTGATTTGCATTTCCATGATGGCTAAGGATGTTGAACATTTCCTTAAGTATCTTTTGGTCATCTGAGATTCTTCTGTTGAGAATTAGTTGTGTACCTCATTTTTTAATTGGGTTATTTCAATTTTTGATGTCTAATTTCTTGAGTTCTTTATATATTTTGGAAATCAGTCCTTTGTCTGATGTGGGGTTAGTAAAGATCTTTTCCCATTCAGTAGGCTGCTTTTTTTGTCCTATTAACTATATCATTTGCTTTACAGAAGCTTGTGATAGGATTGCCATTTTTACTATGTTGATCCTACCTATCCAAGAGCATGGAGATCTTTCCATTTTCTGGTATCTTCTTCCATTTTTTTCTTCAAAGATTTAAAGTCCTTGTCAAATTGGTCTTTCACTTCTTTGGTTAGTGTTACCGCAAGATATTTTAAATTATTTGTGGCTATTATTAAACTTGATTTCTCTAATGTCCCTCTCAACTTCTTTATCATTTGTGTATAAGAGGGATCAATTGAGTTGATCTTGTATCCCGCCACATCACTCAAGGTATTTATCAGCTGTAGGAGTTCTCTGGTAGAGTTTTTGGAATCACTTATATATGCTATCATATCATCTGCAACGAATGAAAGTTTGATTTCTTTCTTTCCATTTTGAATCCCCTTGATCTCCTTTTGTTATCTTTTGTTATAGACAAAACTTCAAGAACTATGTTGAAGAGGCATGGAGATAGTGGACAGCCTTGTCTTGTTCCTGATTTTTCTGTAATCACTTTGAGTTTCTCTCTATTTAATTTGATGTTGGCTGTCTCACTTTGCTGCATGTTATTTATTATATTATTATATTTATTATATTTATATGTGTCCCTTGTATCCCTGATCTCTCCAAGACCTTTGTCATGAAGGGGTGTTAGATTTTGTTCAATGCTTTTTCAGCATCTAATGAAGGGATCATATGTTTTTTTCTTTCACTTTATTTATATGATGAATTACATTGATAGATTTTCATGTGTTTAATCAGCCTTGCATCTCTGGGATGAAACCAATTTGATCATGGTGGATGATTTTTTGACGTGTTTTTGGATTTGGTTTGCCTGTATTTTATTGAGTACTTTTGCATCCATGTTCATGAGTGAGATTGGACTATAATTCTCTTTCTTGGTTGAGTCTTTGTATGGTTTTGGTATTAGGTAACTGTAGCCTCACAAAAAGAGTTTGGCAATGTTCTTTCTGTTTCTACTTGTGGAACACTTTGAGGAATATAGGTATTAGTTCTTGGAAGATTGTAGAATTCTGCATTAAAACCATCTGGCCCTGGGCTTTTTTTTGGTTGGAAGGTTTTTGATGACAGCTTCTATTTTCTTGCAGTTTATCAGTCTATTTAAATTTCTCACCTGGTCTTGATTTAATTTTGGTGTATGGTGTCTATGTAGAAAAAAATGTCCATTTCTTTTACGTTTTCCAGTTTTGTGGAGTGCAGGTTTTTGTAGTAAGACCTAATGATTCTCTGAATTTCCTCAGTGTCAGTTGTTGTGTCTCCCTATTCATTTCTGATTTTGTTAATTTGGATGTTCTCTCTCTGCCTTTTAATTAGTTTGGGTAAGGGTTTGTCTGTCTTGTTGATTTTCTCAAAGAACTAGCTCTTTGTTTCATTGATTCTTTGTATTGTTTTCTTTGTTTCTATTTTATTGATTTTAGACCTCAATTTGATTATTTTCTGTCTTCTACTCCTTCTGGGTAAGTCTGCTTCTTTTGTTCTAGAGCTTTCAGCTGTGCTGTTAAGTCACTAAAGTGAGATTTCTCCATTTTCTTTCTGTGGGCACTTATGCTATAAACTTTCCTCTTAGCACTGCTTTCATAGTGTCCCATAGGTTTGGATACATTGTGCCTTCATTTTTGTTGACTTCAAGGAAATCTTTAATTTCTTTTTTTATTTCTTCCTTGACCCAGGGGTGGTTCAGTAGTTCACTATTCAATTTCCATAAGTTTGTAGGCTTTCTGAGAGTAGTATTGTTGTTAAATTCTAACTTTAATCCATGGTGATCTGATAAGACACAGGGGGTTACTCAATTTTTTTTTTATATCTGTGGAGGTTTGCTTTGTTACCGAGTATCTGATCAGTTTTAGAGACAGTTCCATGAGGTTCTGAGAAGGTATATTTTTTTGTGTTTGGGTGGAATGTTTTATAGATGTCTATTAAGTTCATTTGATTCATGACATCTGTTAGTTCTCTCATTTCTCTGTCAAATTTCTCTGTGGTTGACCTGTCCATTGGCAAGAGCGGCATGTTGACATCTTCTACTATTAGTGTGTGGGGTTTGATGTGCGATTTAAGTTTTAGTAATGTTTCTTTTACATATGTGGGTTCTCTTGTAATAGGGGAATAGATGTTCAGGAATGAGACTACATCTTGATGGATTGTTCCTGTTATGAGTATAAAGTGTCCTTCTCCATCTCTTCTGATTGATTTTAGTTTGAAACCGATTTTATTAGATATTAGGATAGCTATACCCGCTTCTTTCTTTGGTCAATTCGATTGGAAAACCTTTTAGGACAATATTATATTCAATAATCTGCCCTTTTATCCTATTGTACCTTTATCACCTTTTTTTCTTTTCAAAACAAGATCATATCTACATCCTCCCCTTTTGCTTTCCAAAGTAGATTTAATAATCTACTCCTTTATCCTAACATATCTTTATCCCCCTTTTTTCTTTTCAAAACAAGAACTCTGAATCTAATCTCCTTTGTTTAACTTTTTTCCTGATCATTATCTATATCAACTTGTAGTCAACACACTAAACAATGACAAACATCCATAATCCAATTTTTGGGAATGTGGGCATAGTTTTAGGTTACTTCCTGCTGACTGGGGGTGCTGATAATCTTATGGGGACCCAAAGTAAGTTTAGGATAATTGTCAAAAGTCCTGATTGAGGTATTCTGTAAGTCTGGATTATATCAGCCAGCATTCTTGAAACTGTTCTAGATGTCGAACTCAGAGGAAACTGCAACAGAGGTACTCTAAAATGTTGGACCATCTGGGTCATACACTCCTATTGGAGATTTTTCAGGGTGTCTTCCTCAATCAAACCTCACTTTTCCTAACCAATAATGAATTCACATACTCTCATTTCCTATGGAAACAAAAGCAACACCTCTTCTTCAAAGTAAGATATCTTTTGACTTAAATTTTGAAGTCAAGTTATTTTCAAAATATATAGGTTAGATTAATCAGCAGCATTTATAATCAAATGTCTTTTAACAGCTGTTCCTCCTTCTTTAGCAGTAAAACAATTCAAAGATAACACAATAACACAGTGTCCAGATTCTCTGTGTATTTTCCATCTTTACATGGAAGCTAAGCCTGGGTGGATGGGAGCTAGGAGCACTAGTTTTTTTCTCCCGTACCCAGGTGACTAAGTTTGGGTCCAGCTCTGGCCAGAGCTGGTGGCTAAAAAGCCTCAGGCAAACGGCTTTTTTGAAATCATTTCCCAAAAGTTGGGTGCCAAATGTAGCATGATTAATAAAAACTCAGAGACAGAAATTGGGGTTCAACATGAAGACCAGAAAAGCAAAGCAGCCAGTCACTGGCTCTAACATCAACCTCAATCTAAAATGGCGATCCTGCCTCCAGGAATCTCAGAATGAGACTGTGTCTGAGAGCTGTCTCCTCCCGTTTTATAAACCTCTCTAGGGCTTGGATTAAAGGCATGCATGCACCACCTGGTTTCTATGGCAAACTAGTGTGCCTGATGAGATTAAAGATGTATGTCACACTGCCTGGACTGTAAGGCTGACCATTTGGGCTGTTTTACTCTCTGATCTTCAGACAAGCTTTAAAATACAAATGAAATGCTACCACAATCTTTTGTCCTTAATTTGGCCTTCCTTCTAAGTTTTAAATATTTTGTAACATATTTCTTCATGAAGACTGTCATTCTTCTGTACCTATTGGGAGCGGAACTGGTCTTAGGATGCCTAGGACCTTCAGAAGGCTACCGAAATCTATGTCTAAAGTTCTTCTATAAAATCCTGAGATATTTGCATATAATTTTCACTTTGTCACTCATATTTCATGTCTTCTCTGGATTTCTTAAAAACCTAATACAATATTATATTAATTGTTATTATGTCATGTAGTCCAGAGAATGATATCAAGAGGGAAGGTACATACATGCTTGGTATGGAGATAACTTATTCTGACTATTTTCAATCTCCAGTGGTTTGTGTTTACAGCCACGGAAACCTCATGTACAAAGGGCCACCTCTATTTCTGAACTCTTGCAGATCCATCTGGCTTCCAGCAGTGAACAAAACACACAGATTTTTTTTTTTTTGATTTCCAGATCTTACATTCTTACAGGAAGAAGTAGACATGAAACAAAACAAGAGCATACACACTTTAGCAAGTGGTAGGAGGTGCTGGAGAAAATGTGGAGGAAGATTTCTATTTTCAATTATAGGAGTAAAACCAGGGTGGCTTCCCTGGAAGGTGACATTTTAGAAATTTCCAGCCTGTGTTTAATCTTCCAGAATTTTCTTAAAGACACAACATAACTTTGATTTGTCCTAATGCAGAGTCATGTATACTCTGTATATATGTATAGTAAGTTTTTTAAACTTATTACCATTTTCTCTTCATTTACAGATATCAGTCAGTATATGGAACAGAATGGCCATTCGGCTAAGGATTTTCCACCCCCTGGGTTAGGATGGTTACATTCTGGTGTTGCTCATTGCTTATTTTTCTGCTTTGATTTGATTTATTGCTATTGCATGTATGTGTATGAAGTGTGTGAGCACATATGTGCATGGGCACACAGGTACCATGGAGCGTGTGTGTAGGTCAGCTTTCTCCTTCCACCTGCATGTGGGTACCATGGAACACACTCGGGCTGTCAAGCTTGTGCAGCTAGCGCTGTGATTGCTGCGTCACCTCACCGGAGCCCAGTGAGTGCTGCTGTTTAACATGCTCTTCCAGAAGCAGTGTTGCCTGTGAACTGACAGCCAGGTCAGAGTCAGTTAGACTTGGGGATGGAGCAGGAATATTTCACAGAGGTAGCTTCCCTTGCAACATCACATCCAAAGACCTGTGATGTCATATATTGTCCCACAGTTTGAAGGTGATTAGAGCTGGACACTGCACACCTGGGGCATCTGTTCTCAAGTTCCACAGTGACTTTTCACTCCATTAGTTTGGTAGCATCTGATGATCGTGGCCAAGGTTGACCAGTTCCATGGGGGTTAGCAATTCACTATTTTCTAACTGGGAGAGTCCTTTGACATTTATTTACTTTATTTCTTCTGAGGAGAGAGCTTTTGCCATTGGTTGTCTTGAAAGAGAGTTCATTAAAAAAAAAAGGCTGATAAGTGCTTGATTCTTTCTCATTAGTCCGATGGCAAATATATTAGTCAGGGTTCTTTATAGAAACAGAGCCAGTGAAAAGCTGTAGATGGGGAGGCAAGAGGAAAATTTGCTAGTAGAACTGGCTTGTGTAATTACAATGACTGGGAAATCTCACAATAGACCTTTGCAGGCTGGTGACCAAAGGATGCCAGCAGAATTGCTCAGTCCCACATCTGAGACCTTAGAACCAGAGTAGCCAACGATGTGACACAATCTCAGACCAAACTCCAGAGGATCAATCTGGCTACAACTACTGGTATAGAGCCTGGACTCCCAAGGCCGTAGAACCTGAACCGCTGATACACAAGGCAGGGGAGCACTCTCAGGGCAAGAACCAATCCTCAGTGTCCTAAACATACCTTTTAACTATCCTGCCCTAGAGATGGGACTGTCTACTATTCTGAGGAACCATGCCCACTGCTGGTAGAAACAAAACTTAGAGAGTGTGCCAGGGCTACTCCCTGCCATCTGGCATGGGTTTTCTGGACGTTAGTGGCTAGTTCTAGAAGATAGTATTTTTAATATTTTGTTTTTGAAGTAATGTACATGTGTGTGTGTGTGTTTGTGCGCATGAGTCCAGTGCTCTTGGAGGCCACAAAAGAGTGCTGGATCCCATGAAGGTGGAGTTTCAGGCAGTTTTGAGCTGCCCGACATGAGTGCTGGGAGCCAAACTCAAGTCCTCTGGAAGAGCAGTGTCTGTTCTTTAACAGCTGAGTCATCCCTCTGGTCACTAGAAGGCAGGAGAGACATAAAGGTTATAAGTTCACATCTTTACTTCTCTCCTACTGAAAAATCTTAGCTCCTAGTAACAATATAATTATGTGTTTGCTTTATCTCTGGTTATGCAACATCTAATTGCTATACATTTGTTTTATGCTCATGTCATTATTGTTCTTGTAAACACTCTGTATTTTAAGTGATGTGAGCTATCTTCAAGGCTATTTTTTTGACCTTCACAGACAAGATAAATGCCACTAGTGTTGTGTGTTGAAAGTACTCTGTACTGACATGTCGCTGTTTAATTAAAGAAAAACCATACTGTCTGTCTCACTTAGTGTTGACTGAATTTTCTGTCCTGCCCAGTTCCTGCAGTTGTTAAGTCCCAAGGAAATCACACAGAGGTCTACATTAGCGATAAACTGATTGGCCCATTAGCTCAGGCTTCTTATTAACTCTTATAACTTATATAGCCCATTATTCTAGTATATGCTAGTCACATGTTTGATATCTTTTTTAGCGAAGCAGTCTCATCTTGCTTCTTCTGTGGTGGGCTCACAACTGCAGAAAGAGCTTCCTTCTTCCCAGAATTCTCCTGTTCTCGTTGACCTGCCTCTGCTTCCTGTCTCGTTGTCCCACCTATACTTCCTGCCTGGTTACTGACCAATCAGTGTTTATTTAAAATATAATTGACAAAATACAATTGTCCCACACCATCTTAGAACAGACAGTAGCAAGACAAGAATGAAACTAAGAAAGTCATCCAGAGGCTCTCATTAATTTTTCTTTAGTTCATTTCAGTATCGCTACCACTCATCTTAAGTCAATCTTACCAGATTCATCAATCTACTGTTAGTTGTCTGCCTTCATCTCACTGGACTAATCAGAATCACTAGAAAAAGTTGACCTCACACCCTCCTTGTGAAACATTTTCTTCCCCATCTTTCAACAGTTTGCTTTCAAATTCATAGCTTTACCCAAAACTTCACATCCCCAAGACTGTCACAACCCAACTTCCTATTGAAAAATGCCCACTTGGACAGCAGCGGGAGTTACAAAACTCATTTGTACAGATCCCAATCTCTGGTGCATTTCTCAATTTGTTTCACTCTGTTTTTTTTCCCTATTTGAAATAGCAACTTATTTTCCAGTAGCTCAACTAAAAACATCTCAGCATCACTTCTTTCTCCTTTTTCCCCTTCACATTCCATGTACACTCACACACTTAATGAAATGGTTCTACTGTTAAATATATCCAGGTTGTTGTGGGTGCGTATGTTCATCCCATCATTAAGAAGCCGAGGACTGCTCTTTAAGGTTAGCTTGGGTTATATGGTGAGTCTGAGGACAGCCTGGGCATGAGTCTTGTCTATCCTCTGTCCCAAATGTACCCAGAGTATATCCACTTCTCTCTACATATGCCGCTCTCTCTCCAAATCATAGTACTTTTGCAACTGCATTTCTCTGGGAAGAACAGAAATAGGTAACAGCTGGTATGCAAAAATGGAAGAAACTGAGGAGTCACTGGAGAGGCAGAACCTTTTAAGTAGGTTAAGAAATCATCTAAGCGAGGAAGGCCTCCAGAAATCCATAATGTCCAACAGTCATTACAATTGGTATTTCGATGCCAAATGTAGCATTTTTTCAATAGATTCACAAAGTCACACTCATTTTTTTTTACTGAAACAAGCACTTAATGTTCATAGGAAGCATTGTTTTTATTTATCTCTTACCCAATTTACTTACATACAATTTAATAAAATTATATAATTAAAAATAGAAAGCACAAACATATTTACAAAGAGGTAAATACATATCCAAGTGGGTGGAAACGGAAGTTCTTGCCTGTACTCCCGAGGTGTCTGGGAATTGCGGTGAAGACAGCTCCTCTTATAGAGAAAGTGTCAGACAATGGATATCCACATGGGAAAGATGGGTACTATGTCTATGACTGCCCTCCTTTGCTTTCTGTTGCTGGGATAAACACCATGACCCAAAGCAACCCGGAGTGGGAAGGGTTTCGTTCACCAAGTTGGTGTGGACGTGGTTTCTGGGAAAATGACTCCAGAACTGAGCAGCTGTCAGTCTTGTTCTTGGAGAAACTACGTGGAAATTGATCGTGTCAGGATATTGAAAAGATCAGCTTCCTCAAAGGAGAAGTGGGTGGCAAGAATAGATTTAAGACATTGAGAAAAAAAAAACAGGAAAGATGAAGAATTGGTTTCCTGTGCACATGTGTTATGAAGGGTCAGAAAGAGAAATGTGGTTATATTCATATGCCAATATGGATGGAAATGCAGAGATAGTTTTAACCAATAGGTACCCACTCTGGGAGAGGTGATGAGGAAACAGGAGACTGAGAGCTGAGTCAGAAATAGGGAGTCAGCCAAGCAAGAGACTAATATTTTTATTCCCTTTAAGGACTGATTTTTCTCAAACAATGAAAAGGAAGTATGCCCGCTGTAGAATGCACAAGATAAAGAATGTGAAGCCAATGAACCCCCAGTTAGAATCCTAAATAATGGGTGGCCCCACCACTTAAAAAATGAATAAAGTTTAAAATAAAGGACAAAAGCAGTCCGTGCCTGCTTAACCAGATAGATGGTTTCCACACTGAGTAGCTTACACAATGCCGTTAAAATATTTTGTAATAAATTAATTTTTAATTGTATGGTGTGTTCTCCTTACCATAATATGTCAGATATGGTATGCACACATGGGACAAGTTTGACTTTACATATTTATTAACGAATCAATCCCACACCAGTTATGTTTTAAGGGGTTATTTATTTGGCGGGGGGGTAAAACTTACATACACCATAAACCGTCAGGAAGGGAGCCTAGTCGCTGGAGCAGCAGCTGAGACCGAGCACCGGAACCAAGAGCCGGAACCAAGAGCCGGAACCAAGAGCCGGAACCAAGAGCCGGAACCAAGAGAGCCTTATCCGGAACTGCTTCTCTTTTTAAGAGAGAAATATACTACGCCCCAGTGGGCTGGTATTTCAGCAGCTATTGGCTGACGGAGCGGAAGTCGCTCCCCGCTGCACTGTGGGCTCCTGCTTCAGTGATTATTGGTTGAGGCAGCGGAAGTTACTCCCACAACACCTCCCCCTTTTGTTTAAGTAAGAGAGTTCTAAGCCTACTACGAAATTATATACAGTAAGTACAAACCTACACAATTATATACAATAAATACAAATATCCTATTCTAACTAGCTTAAGTCTTGTATAAGAAATAACTTGGCCACGTCATAAAAGGAAAGTAACTACGTTTATATAATCTTCAATCCCATCAAAGACCTGAGAAGGGAAATAATGTTACCTAAGTAATTAGGAAGTGCAATCAAACTTCCAGAACATGTAACAAATCACAGAGACAACTGGCTACCTGGGCAAACACCCAAAATCACGTTTGCAGCGTTGAAGCAACCAACTTTGGCTAAGGCCTAACGTAACTGACATACCATTTTCAAAGGCAAGGAACTTTTCAAAACTATCTTATTCTGTCTTGGCAGGATATGACAGTCCTGTTTTATCCATTTACGGATACTCTGCAACTCTGTCAGTAGTTGAGGTATGGGCATTTCTTTACCCAAAGGCCAGTTCTACCAAGAAGAAAGGCTCCAGGTGGAGTGTCTTTGGTGCTCAACATTCTCTCGGGAATAGATCAGTGTTGCCAGGAAGGATTGTGTCTCCCTACCACAGAACTCTGAGTTAGATTAAAGGCCATTTTCTACAGCTCTTTGAAGAGGTTGAAGATTATCTATCTATACTGAATATAATCTCTATGTATCTAAAGAACCTGATTAGTCTAATTATAAATGACAAACTTAGATGACTATTGATCTATATTATTCTCAATATCTATCTAACTTAAAGACTGAAATAGTAAACAACTGTGCAATAAATGGGGACAATATGACCTCCAAATATAAACAATGTGCAAGTATACATTGCAATATGGTAAATATATATATCAATACATAAACAATATATAAGTATCTTAATCAGAGGTAGAAGTGTACAATGCAATATGGTAAAATATACATATATCAATACAATATATATATGTCAATACATAAAAATGTTTTAAACAGAGGTAGAAGCATGTATGCATAAAATAGTCAACATAATTTAACTTTGTATCAATATATAAGAATCAATACCAATATATTTGTCAAAAACAATAACTCACAAGTACAAAGCTATTATCCCATAATCCAATTATCCCTCTTTTTTTTTTTTTTGATTCCTGCGCTTATAAAATTTCTCCCCCAACCCTCAACCCTATACTAATTATAACCAACCCCTAAATGATTTCCCTAAACCCAAGGACAAACTTTACTGGGAGAGGGGACGTCGTTCTCTAGAATTACTTCCAGCTGTCATGGGGGCGATGTTCTTTCTGGGGGATCCTGTGAAAGTAAAATGATGGTTAAATTTCAAGATCAATGTCTTTTAAAATTGCAAATAGTCTCTGAGTATTTTGTGGAGGTCTGGCCAGAATGTTGTACAAGATGTGCATCATTTCAGCTAACCACGTTGGCATCGTCTTGTGCATCTGGTACCCAAAACAGGTCTTGTAGTAGTGCTATCAGTATCATGATGTCATCTCAACCAGGTGGAGTTGTTGTTATGGGGCCCCATCTTCTTCCTGGAAACTTCAAATGTCACTGCAGGAAAAACTTATTGTTCATTGTGGAAAAATTAAACATTAATCATATATATTAATCATATATTAATATCATATATTATATGATTATAATAATATATAATCGTATATTAATCATATAGACATATACAGACATACATATATTCAATGAAAGACATGATAGATATATTCACTGAAAGGTATGATAGATATGAAGAAAAGTAAAAATGTTTTCTAAACTCATATTTCTTTCTGTCCCATATCATGGCTCTTGACATGAGACAGAAACTCCAGAAATTCTGGGTTTTTCTTTTAACAACAGGCTTGGAATTAGAGAGGGACTGAGCCAGAGTCCAACTCTAAAACCAGCTCTATAAATTTAGAAATATGATTTAGTATATTTTACTTACAGAACCTATTCAGTTTTCTTGATAGTCCTTATTGTGCCATTATTTTCCATCTGTCAGTATTCAGATATCCAGGGTCCCTTGAACTTTTCAAAAATCAGTGTTTTCCTGTGGAGATAAGAACAGAACCCTGCCCCCATTCTATATGTTTTTCTTACCAACTGTATGAATATCATCATTGTGGATGAGCTGTCATTTCTCCTTTCCAAGAGGTTTCTCCTCTTCAAATCGAACCTTTATTAATTTTGATGGTATCCACAATTTTTCTTCTCCTGTGGAAACAAGAGCAAAACCCCTTCCCCAATGTAGCACATCTCCTGGCCTCCATTGAGAGGTCAGCACGTCTTTGAAATAAACAGGTTGGTTTAGTTCAGAAGTTTTTTCCATTATCCAATGCCTCTCTGCTGCTGTTGTTCCTTTCTCATTAGCATTAAGAAAATTCAAGGTTAATAAAGCATTATGCAATCTATTTCTGGGGGTATCTTTCGTCCCTTTCTGTTTGTTTAGCATATCCTTTATAGTACGATTTGATCTTTCTATAACTGCTTGACCTGTAGGATTGTATGGTATACCTGTAACATGCTTAATATTATAATAAGCAAAAAATCGTTTCATTTTCCTAGATACATAAGCTGGACCATTATCTGTTTTTATTTGTGAAGGTATACCCATAATGGCCATAACTTCTAATAAATGTGTGATTACTGAGTCAGCTTTTTCTGAGCTTAAAGCGGTTGCCCACTGAAAGCCTGAATAAGTGTCAATGGTGTGATGTACATATTTTAACTTGCCAAATTCTGGAAAGTGAAACACATCCATCTGCCAAATTTCATTCCTTTTAATACCCTTTGGATTAGTCCCTGCAGGCAATGGTGTTTGGTTATAAAAAGAGCAAGTAGGGCATTTCTTTACAATCTCCTTAGCTTGTTGCCATGTAATAGAAAACTCTTTTTTCAAGCCTTTGCTATTGACATGATGTTTTTTATGAAATTCAGATGCCTCCAGCACACTACCAATTAATAATTGATCAATATCTGCATTACCTTGTGCTAGAGGACCTGGCAGACCTGTATGGGATCGGATATGCGTTATATACATAGGGCAGAGCCTGTTTCTGATCATGTCTTGTACCTGGATAAACAATGAGGTCAGTTCTGTATCATCAGGTATAAATTCAGCAGTTTCAATATGCAAAATAACTCTTTCTGCATATTGTGAGTCAGTAATTATATTAAGAGGTTCTTTAAAATCCCTAAGCACCATAAGGATGGCATATAATTCTGCTTTCTGGACAGAATCATAAGGACTTTGTTCCACTTTACTCAATTCTTCTGATTTGTAACCTGCTTTCCCTGATTTATTAGCATCGGTATAAAATGTATGGGCTCCGGTTATTGGAGCATCACGGACAATTCGAGGGAGGATCCAAGAAGTTCTCTTTATAAAGTTAAGTCTCTTGCTTTTTGGGTAATTGTTATTGATTTCTCCCAAAAAATTAGCACAAGCTCTTTGCCATGGTTCATTGTCTTCCCACAACTTTTTTATCTCATCAGCAGTGAAAGGCACTATAATTTCTGATGGGTCTATACCTGCTAATTGACGAAGTCTCAATTTTCCTTTTATAATCAATTCAGAGACTTTTTCCACATAAGTTTTTAATTTTTTACTTGGTTTGTGTGGTAAAAAATCCATTCTAAAATAGTATCTTCCCTCTGCATTAAAATTCCTGTAGGAGAAATTCTGGAAGGCAATATAACTAGAACGCAACTAAAATTTGGATCCACCCTATCTACATGTGCCTCCTGTAATTTTTCCTCAACCATCATCAGTTCCTTTTCTGCTTCAGCTGTTAGCTCTCTGGGACTATTCAAATCTTTGTCACCATCTAAGGTTTTGTTTAAATGAATTATTAGATCAGGTGTTATCCCAACAGCTGATCGTAGACTGGAAATGTCTCCTAATAATCTTTGAAAGTCGTTAAGCGTTCGTAACCGGTCTCTCCTGATTTGTGCCTTTTGAGTCTTAATTCTTTGTAAGCCTATTTTATAACCTAAATAATTAACAGAATCTCCTCTCTGAATTTTTTCAGGAGCAATTTGCAATCCCCATTTAGGTAATACTAGTTTTACTTCTTCAAACAGCCTTTCTAAGGTATCTTTGTTTTGATCAGATATCAGGATATCATCCATATAGTGGTATATTATGGACTTAGGAAATTGTTTGCGTATAATTTTCAATGGTTGGCTTACAAAATATTGGCACAGGGTGGGAGAGTTCAACATTCCCTGTGGGAGGACGGTCCACTGGTACCTCCTTGCAGGCTGAGAGTTATTATAGGTAGGCACTGTGAAGGCAAACTTTTCTCTATCTTTTTCTTGTAATGGTATAGTGAAGAAACAATCTTTCAGATCAATAACTATAAGAGGCCATCCCTTTGGTAACAGGGAGGGCAGAGGAATTCCAGATTGCAGAGGGCCCATAGGTTGAATAACCTTGTTGATAGCTCTAAGATCTGTTACCATTCTCCATTTACCAGATTTTTTCTTAACAACAAACACAGGAGAGTTCCAAGGGCTGGTAGATTCTTCTATATGTCCAGCATCTAATTGCTCTTGTACCAGCTGTTCTAAAGCCTGTAACTTTTCCTCAGCTAAAGGTCACTGTTTAGTCCATATTGGTTTCTCAGTCAACCATTGTAGAGGCATGGCTGTTGGTACCTCTGAAGAGCCATCAATTGTGTTGTGTTCTTGTATAGCTCTAATGGCTGGTTTCCGCCATCTGTAATATCTTGTAATATTGTCCTCAGAAATATGGGCTCTGGAAGCAGCAGGAATGTTAATTTGGGTATTCCATTGCTGCAATAGGTCACGGCCCCATAAATTCACTGCAATATTTGCTACATATGGCCTTAGTTTTCCTATTTGTCCGTCTGGACCTATACAATTGACCCATCTCGTGCTTTGTCTTACTCGAGATAGGGTTCCAATTCCTAAGAACTGAATATCTACCTCCTGAAGAGGCCAATGCGGATGCCAAGACTCTGGTGTAATGATACTTACATCTGCACCTGTGTCCAGTAAGCCAGTAATAAGTTTGCCATTTACACACACTCTTAGCTGTGGCCTTTGTTCATTTATAGAAGTCTGCCAGAATATTCGTTTACTTTGTCCTCTTAGATTTCTTGATTCATTCACCACATTTAACTCATCCTTCAGGCCGTTATTGCTTTTAACAGCAGGCATGGGGCATTCTAATTTCCCTGAAGAGGCATGTTCTCTGCAGTGATCGGAAATGACTGGACCACATTTGCCATGGGGGCCTTCGAGAGGCCCCCTATTGAGTTTCCCGATGGCAACGGGTTGCCCTGTTTATCTCTTGTTGACCTACACTCATTCGTCCAATGCCTGCCCTTTCCACATCTCCTACATAAACCTGAAGGCTGAGTCCTCCTATTCCTGTTATTCCTAGAAGAGGCATTATTCCTGGACTTCCATTGTCTGCAGTCCCTTTTCATGTGTCCCATTTTGCCACAATGAAAGCATTTTGTAATCTGATGTCTCCTTTTACCTTTGGAAATTGCTTCTTGTACCCATGTTTCATTGCCATAATCAAATGTATCAACATTCATTGTATGTAAAACCCATTCGTCCAAAGGCACTGATCTGAGCTTTAAAGGCCCCAGGATCCTTTTGCATTCTACATTGGCATTCTCATAAGCCAAAGACTCAATTACTATATTTCTTGCTTCTGGATCAGGTATCCCTATTTGTACAGCCTTAGTTAGTCGTTGCAAAAAATCACTAAAGGGTTCTCTCTGACCCTGTTTGACCCTGACATACGATTCTACTCTCTGACCTGAGTCTTGAACCCTGTCCCAGGCCCTTAGAGCTGCTGTAGCACATATGGATAAAATGTTTTCATCATAAAGAGCTTGTTCCTGAGGATCAGAGTAAGGTCCTTCCCCTAGAATTTGATCTAGAGAAACCTCAATTCCTTTCGCTGATTCTTGTTGTTGTAAAAGTCTGGCCTCTTGTTTGAATAGGCATTTGAAATGCCATAAAGGTCCGTTCTCAAGGACAGCTGATGTGAGCTGGTTCCAATCTTTAGGGGTGGCCCTGTTGCTCAGAGCCCAGGATTTTAACATCTCCCTAACAAAGGATGAATGTAGTCCATAATTCACAATTGCTTGTTTAAATTCTTTCAGATCATTCATACGTATAGGCTCCCATGTATGTTCTTTAACGACCTTAGGGTTTTTGGAGCCAGTTATCTTTTCTGATGTTATTACTGGAAAGGCAGGTATAACTCTATGTAGACTGAGAGTTTTTTGAGGTGAAGGTTGCCTTTCTACCTTTTGCTCCTGTTCATCAGAGTCTATGATTTCCTCAATCTTATTAAATCTGCTCACCATTGCCTTCTGTAAGTCCTGAATCTCCTGTCCAGTATTATGCTCCAAAGCCTTCATTAACGATTCTAAGGCATGGAGCTTGTCCGTCAGAGACACGATATCCTCCTTGGACATAATCCTCATGGCATGTACTGTGCCTTCTTGTATGGAAATCCTGTCAATTAATCTATCATACCCTTTTGATAAAGTCCGATTTTCACATTCAATGGTTATAATCCTCTCAGCTAATGTTTCAGCACTTACAGTCATGGACTGGAGGTTATGCGTCATTTTGGCTGTCCCCTCCTCCAGGGCAGTGACGCTCCCTTCTAAAGAAGCAATATCAGACTGTACCTTCTTGATATTTTGGCCAGTTGACCGAGTCATATCAAACAAAGATCTATTCTCCTCCTTGAGAACTCCAAACTCTGATCTAGTCTCCTGCTTGAAAACTCCAAACTCTGATCTAGCTTCCTCCTTGAAATCTCCAAACTCTTTTTTGAGGAGGTTGGTATCAGTCTGAATTGTTCTTAAGGTTTTAATCTCTGCCCTCAGCATTGTAGATTCAGTCTGTAAGGACTGTATCTTTCTTATAAAATAGCCAAACACCAGAAAAGCAACAGATCCCAGGAATAACAAAGTAAGAGGAATATCTGAGACATCCTTCAGAATATCCTCCATAGCGCAACTGAAAAAACCATTGAACTTTTGGATAGTAATATTTTCTGACATTTTCAATCAAAGGAAATTGTACTTGTATGTATGTGTGTATGTATTTATTTTCAACCGAAAAGAAAAATCTTACCTGTAATGACCGTTGCCTGCCAGTAGGAGGTGGGGCGCACCTGAATCCACGTGGCAGTGGTATTGATTGAGGAAGTAAACTCTAGAATATATACACTCAAATTCAGAGGTTAAATCCACAGATCACAAAAGGTCAGAGAGCTTCTAGTGGCCAATAAACAAGGCAATAAACAAGGCCTTGCTGCTCTGTTCAACCGGATGCAGAGGGTCGTGACACAGCCACTGCGCTGTTGCTAAAGAGGCCTAGTGCTTTGGGCCCCGTGTCCCTGTGCTGGGATTAAGGGTCAAGCTGCTTTCAGCACTCCTAATCAGTTATGGGTTTCAAACAGCTTGCTGGAACTTCAAAGGGAGCTTGCGCTGTGAGCTCTTTGACTCACGTTGCAAGGAGAAATTTAAAAATCCGTGCCGAACAGGGCAAAGTAAGCCGGCAGAGACTGTCCGGACCTGTGTATCCTGGGAGGCCGAGCTGGGGGTGGGGGGGTGGGGCGGTTCTTAAACCAAACACGCTGGGCGCCAATTATTAACGAATCAATCCCACACCAGTTATGTTTTAAGGGGTTATTTATTTGGCGGGGGGTAAAACTTACATACACCATAAACCGTCAGGAAGGGAGCCTAGTCGCTGGAGCAGGAGCCGGGAGCAGCAGCTGAGACCGAGCACCGGAACCAAGAGCCGGAACCAAGAGCCGGAACCAAGAGCCGGAACCAAGAGAGCCTTATCCGGAACTGCTTCTCTTTTTAAGAGAGAAATATACTACGCCCCAGTGGGCTGGTATTTCAGCAGCTATTGGCTGACGGAGCGGAAGTCGCTCCCCGCTGCACTGTGGGCTCCTGCTTCAGTGATTATTGGTTGAGGCAGCGGAAGTTACTCCCACAACACATATTTTACTGTCCTAGTCTGATTTCTGTTGCTGTGATAATCACCATGACCAAAAACAGTTTAGTGAGAAAAGGGGAATATTAGCTCTTCCAGGTCACAGTCCAGTACTGAAGGAGGCAGGAACTCACAGAGGGACATCAAAGCAGGAACTGAAGCAGGGCCTTTGAGGAACACTACTTACTGACTTGTACTCTGACTTGCTCTGCTATCTTTCTTATATAGCCCAGACCCATCAACCCAAGGTGGGACTGTCCACAGTGATCTGGACCCTCTCACATCAATTAGCAATTGACAAAATGTCCCCGAGATGTTCCCATAGGCCCAATCTACTGAGGCAATTCCTTAGCTAAGCTTCCCTCCTCCCATCCCTGAGATGTTCCCATAGGCCCAATCTAATGAAAGCAATTTCTTAGCTAATCTTCCCTCCTCCCAGGTGTGGATGGCGTGTGTCAAGTTGATCAAAATTAATAAGCACAGTGATCGTGGAGTCTTTAGCAATGATTACTTTAATTGAGTTTGAAGAAGGAACTTCACTCAAGGTATATGTAAGGGATACCCTCTCATGGCAACCACCAGATTCTCCCTGCACTGTTCAAATGCTCTCTCTTCTTTTCCTCTCTCTCTCTCCCTCCCTCCTCTTATTATGACTGTCAAACAAATATTATGAAGCCATTTCTGCATTCATAGGTTAAATAGAATGAAATTAATATTAAAGCTGGCCATCTTGGTTCCTTGGAGTAGGTGTTATTACAGGTTGAATTATCTGACATCTGTCAAGGCTTCTAAGCTGCCAGTGATGAAATCTCCTTGGAAGTCCTTTAAGGACACAGGCAGAACACACACACAATTGATAGAGATTTAAAAGGATGCTCAGACAGAGGTAAGGGCAGACAGTTGTGGTTTGGGACCTACTTTCTTGCTGTAACCCTTTTTTCAAAGGCATTGTGTAATCTCAGGGTGGGAGCAGATCAATTCACAGCCAAGAACTGTGTGTTTCTCCTTTACCAAGTTAACTTTTCCTCACTCTTAGTATACCAAGGGATTCACTCCTAATTTCATGCACCTCAGCCAGAGTCTTCTGTCAATGTCGTAAAGCTAAAAAAGTTAAGTCGTAAATATTTTAAACATATTGAGATGTCCATGGGATATTAGGAACTTCCCTTTTTGATCAATAACACAATAGAAAAAATGCCATACCATGTCATAGCATTCTCTCAGTTTTTTTAAAAAGTAGCTAGTTGCAGACTCAGCTCACAAAACACCTCTCTAAATTTCTTTCCCCTTTTCTCAGAGACCAATCCTGCCATTTGTTTCTTCTCAGAGCTCTCTAGAAGTACTCCCAACACAAGGCAGCACAGACTCTTGTTTACTCTCTGCGTCTCACTTTCCTCTTCCTCTGCATTGAACAGGGTTCTTGTCGATGAGCCCAGCTGGTTCTCATTTCCACAGTTAATGGAGTCACACTTTATGAATTTTCTATACACTAGATTTACATGGGGACATTTTTAGTGCTTTAATATTTGTAACAGTTCCTAAGAAATGCTAGGATAAAGCTTGTGTGTGTGTGTGTGTGTGTGTGTGTGTAAGATAGAAAATCCTAGGAGTAAGTTTGCTAAGTTAAGACATATATTATTTTGCAATTTAAAAAAAAATGCCCAATTTCTCTTCTTGGGGTGGTTCCCTTCTTGATACAGTGAGTGTTTCCATTTTCTCACACCCCCAACTCTGCCAGGTGTCTGTAGCTTGCTGATCACCAGTATGATGAGAAAAGGTACCGCCTCCAGGCCGTTCTGATTTTGTGTTTATTGGACACTTTGGTTCTATGGGGTTTACTGTGTTTTCCAATGAATGGTATTTTACAATTTCGATGACATTTACCTGTGTACAAATATGAGTCACAGAATGTGCCATGGTTACTTTCACTGGCTTCTTAAATTGCTAGAGCCGCCCTAACAAGGTATTTACTACATGTATGGCTTCAACAACAGAAATGTACTATCTGACAGTATGGAGGTCGGCAGTCAAAAGAAGAGGTCTATGCAGGGCATCTGTGCGGGACTCTGTCCCATGCCCTTCTCCCAAGTCCTGGGATCTATAGACATCCTTGACTGAGTGGAAAGGCTTCCCTGGAGGGTGGGGGTAGGTCTTTCTACTGTATTCTCTCTGTACATGTCTATTTCTACATCTAACTCTTCCTGGGTGCGTGTGTGCGTGCATGCACATGCGTAGACCAGAGAACAAGGTATTTCTATTGTTATTCATTTTATTTTGTGAGACAAATCCGCACACTGAACCTGGGTTTTGGTTAGACTGGCTGGCCATTGAAGGCTGGGGTTCCTTGTCTCTGCTCCCTTTATGCTCCTGTGCCTAACTTTGACACGCATGCTCAGGGTCTCAGGCACTGCATGTGCTTTACCCACGGAGCCATTTCTCCAACCCCAGTTTTTTCCTTTCAACATCAGTCCGGCAATATGGGATGTGGAACTGCCCCAGTGACTTTATATAAAATTGATTATCTACAAAGATGGTTTTTAGCTGTTGAATTTTTAAAACTTTATTAGAATTAAAATGTCACTACATCACATTTTTCTTTCCTTTCTTCCCTCCATTTCCTCCCATGTTCCTCCTCTAATATCCCCTCTCCAGTTGATGGCCTCTTTGAATGAATTAGCCTCTCCTTTAAATGAGGCCCCAATTGGTTATCCAGTACAAGGTGGCCAGTCCTGAAATAATGTAGTCCCAAGCCACACTAAATGTACTTAAAAAATGTGTGTGTGTGTGTATTCTGTGTTGTGTGTGTGTATGTGTGTGTGTGTATTCTGTGTTGTGTGTGTGTATGTGTGTGTGTGTATTCTACAAAGCTCTTCTTTCTAAATAAGGTTAGATTCAGAAATACTAGGGTGAAGGTTTCAACATCTTTGTGGTACACACACACACAATGAGATACCCAGAAGTGAAATGACCCCACAGTCAGGAAGAGTCAGACCCTTCCTTTCTAGTCTTTCATCTCCTGGGATGTGGTTTGTAACCTCAAGCTTCAGAGAACGGTTGCAGCAACTGTAGCCATTGTCCTCTCAAAATCACATCTAGGGAGCAAAGGTCAGGGAGACGGGGCTTGGTTTCAGGACTCTTCTCATCAGATAAGAATATTTTTCTCAGAATCCCTCCTTCATGCTTCTGGTCTCTTCTTAAATTTCATTGGTCAAAAGTGACCCACATGGCTAGACCAGTGTGTAAGGAAGTTTGAGAAATGTTTTGAAATCTTCACTGGAGACATGCTATCCAGAGAAGAAGGTGAAGGAAATCTGTTTGGCCAGGACCAGCTGTGCCTGCCACATCACATGGGGACGCAACATTGACATATATATTCCAAACTTGCAGAATCAAGTCTCTGCATGATTGCTCTGAGCTTTCTTTGGAATTGTGGCACTGAGTTTTGGTTTCATTTCCCTGATCAATTAGGTCAACTGATCCTCTTTTTTGCATCCATTGATCATCCAGACTTCATCTGCTTTGCCCATCTTTCTACATTCAACATCCTAATCTCTTGTCAATTAAATTAATGGCAAGCATAATTCTCCCAATCTGTGGCTTCATTCTTGACTATCTGTGGTACCCTTCATCCTGAAAACCTAAATGTCATTGCAATTATGTTTTCTCTTATGGCTGTGCCTCTGTATCTTACTTAATAATAGATTTTTGTAATGTGACATTATAAAGAGTTGTATGACTTTAAAAATGATAAGCTGCTACGTTTCGCAGTTAAATCCTTTAGCTATCTGGAATTTGTCTTCATGTATTGCGAAACTAGGAAATTCATCCTCACCTTCAGGTGTATAATCAGTTATATGAATGCTATTCATTGAATATTTCACTTGACCCAGAGTTGGTAATGTCACCTCTACTGCCCATTTGAGCTAAGATTCCAACACATGTGAGAAGCTAGATGTGGCTCCACTAGGGGCTATAATCCAAAGCTGTGGGGAGTGGAGACAGGGGATCACTGAGATTTGCTGGCTGTAAGCTTGGCTTCAGGTCAATGAGAGACCCCATCTCAAGGGAATAAAGTGAAGGATCACGGGTCAGGACACCTTGTCCTCCTTGAGCCTCTGTGTGTGCAAAAGTATATGCATCTGCACACGTGCGCATACACTTCACGCATACACACACCAAACTTGCACATTCATACACACTTACTTCATTTTAAAGGTTGGTTACTTTTTATTACAAAGTCAACTATATGTGTATACCATAATTTGCTTATCAACTTACTGGATGGTGGACACTTGACTGCTATTCACATTTTGAATATGATAAATGAAGGTGTTCTAGACATTAATATGTAAATTATTGTATGAGCATATAGTTTCATTTGGAGGGAGGGCAAATATCCAGAAGTAAAGAGTTGGACCAAATGGCAAAAGACTGTTTAACTTTTTGAGAAAGCACCAAACTGTTTTGAATGGTGCTGGGATAGTGTTAAAGGTATGGACACATTTTTAAAGGATAATGTTTTCGAAGGGATAGATAAGGTTTGCGCACATTGCCCAAGAGCATATGCTCAGAACTTAGCCCACACTGTGGTGATGTAAGGGGTGGGAAAGGCTTCAGGAGGCAGGGCCAAGTGTAACTGACTAAGTCATTAGGATACTCCTCATAGAAGAGACTGTGCACATCTCCTGTCAAGCGTTAGTTCCTAAGATAGGGTTATGGAAAGAACAAGACTAAGCGCTGGGGATGTAGCTCTTTCAGGAGAGGCTTATCTAACATGTACTAAGCCCTGGGTTCTATTATTAACACTCTATAAAACTTGATGTGGGATAATCACAACACTTGGGAGGTTGAGGCAGGAGAATCAGAAGTTAGAGAGCATCCTCAGCTACATCATGAACTCAAGGCCAGCCTGAGATACATGAGACCCTGCCTCTAAAATGAGAAGAGAGATGGGAAAGAGACTCTTTATGGGCTCCTTTATCAGGATGTGATCTTTTCCACATAAAAAAATCAAATTATACTGTACTGATAAAGTGTAAGTATAAATTTGCTTTCGTGACATTGGAAAACTGCTGTGCTGTTTGTTTTTTCAAGACAGGGTTTCTTGGTAGCCTTGAGTGTCCTGAAACTCACTCTGTAGACCAGGCTAGCCTCCAACTCACTGATATCCACCTGTCTCTGCCTCCAGAGTACTGGGATTAAGGGCATGTGCTACCACTGCCCAGAAGACATTGGGAACTTTTCGGAGAGAATGATAAGTAGGTTTTCAGGAATACAGGAATTTGAAGAGGTTGCAAATGACTGTCGTAGAATTGCTTAAGTCTAAAATTTTTTGATGTGTCATTCTGATTTACGCTTTCAGGAAAATTTCTAACCAAACTGATGACTGACAAGGAAGTTTAGTTATTATCCTAAAAGAAAACATGCTAAGCTTTGAAATGGGCAAGGAAAATGAGGACATGGCAGGTGTGTTTGGACATGTTGCTTTCTTCATGACACATGTACGCTATATTTAAGTGAACGTAGTGTTCTCCCAAATAAATTCTCAAGATACAGTATTTGATATAAGCAAAGAAACAGATTCTCTCTGTGCCTCTGCTCCATTACATGTAGAAGCCATGCAGTTTTTGGCACAACTTCCTTTCCAGTACTTGAAACCCTCTTTCCGTTTTCCTCTTCCTTTGGTATCAGGTGGGCTTGTGATGTGGAGCCCCTCTTTCAGCTTGACGCGTTGTGTTCACTAAGCATTTTTCACAACTCTTCATTTTGCTTTTTGATGGCGTGGGTGTTCTAGCTTCTACGGTCTTCACGTTGGCAAGCCTGAAAGCTCAGTCTTTCCATTGAGCCCATCATCAATCATCATCATCATCATCATCATCATCATCATCATCATCATCATCTCTTCGTTGCCCTTCTCACAAGCACCTTTCTCTGGTCTATGACTTCCCGTGGACATCTTATGGGAATTTCAAGCTCCAGCTGTCCCAAATTGAACCCATAGTCAAGGCCACTTCTGCTGGAAACTCTCTTCTAATTGACGGCCTCTCCATCTTTCTAGTACCTCAGTCACAAGCCTTCTAGTTACTGACCCGATAGCTTGTCCAACACCATATGATCACATATACTCCATTCACTAGAAACCCACAGTGGACTTGGAATCTATCATTTTTAAAAATTTTTTTCTTTTCCTCTCCTTTCCCCTTTGTGTTAGCTCTGGCTGTCCTGGAACTTACTCTGTAGACCAGGCCAGCCTTGAACTCAGAGGTTTTCTTGCCTTTGTCTCCTGAGTACTGGGATTAAAAGTATGCATCACTATGCCCGTCTGCTTTTCCCCATCCTGACCAGGTATCTTCCCTTCCCCCACCACAGTGCACAGTCAGCTCTTCTTGTCAGGAGTTCTGATCTTCCTGCCTCTGCCCCACCTTCTTTCAGACTCCAGCCAGCAAAAAGGGCAGAGAATTCTCTTGAACTTCAGTGATCTCTTCTACTTCCTGTACACAAAGTCCTCTGCTGCCGTAACTCTACCCTAAGTAGGAGTCCACAATGAAGGTCAAATTTGCATTTCTTCCTTGTTCCCATCAGTTCCTCCTTGCTTGCTTTGCTCCAGCCAAAAGGTTCCTTTTAACACATCAACTACTAGGACCTTCTTTCCAGAACATTGTTCCTGTGAATGTCAGCGCTCTAAGCTTCTGTCTTCCTTCAGGTCTTTGTTCAATGCCATCTAACGTTTTCCCCCCTCCCCTTATAGAAGGCTGAACACTGTTTGCCCCTACCCCAGCACTCCCATGGCTTTGTAACACGCTTTATAACTTTCATGGTCTTTATCTCGTTCTCGGATTTACCCTCCACACTTCTCACATGGCAGATTTTAACTAAGCATTTTTCAAGATTTCTGATTTGGCCATTTCCAGGAACCCCTTAAAACTGGAGTTTCCTTTTTTAAAATTTTCCCATATATTACATCCTGACCAAAGTTTCCCCTCCCTCTTATCCTGCTAGCCTCCCTCCCCCACACACCTCTCATCACCCCCAGATCCACTCCTCCTCCTTTCCCTTCAGGAAAAAAGCTGGCCTCCCAGGGATCAATATCAAACAAACATGGTTTATCTAGTTATAATAATAAGACTAGGCACATCCCCTCATATTAAGACTGGATAAGGTAATCCAGTAGGACGGAAAGGATACCGAAAGCAGACAAAAGAGTTAGACAGTCCCCACTCCCACTGTTAGGAGTTCCATAAGAATATTAAGCTACATAATCATAACGTATATACAGAGGACCCTGGGTCAGGCTCTCTGTTTGGTAGTTGAGTTTCTCTGAGCACTACGAGCCCTGGTTAGTTGATTGTGTGAGCTGTTTTCTTGAGACCCTCTTTAGAAATTCCTCATTGCTTCCTGTGTCTCGCCAATCACTCACTTCGCCCACAAGGTGGCAGTCTTTCCTTTAAATTCAGGCTAGAGTGTACTTAGCAAATGTGTTTTTCTTTTTTATTTTTAATTAATTAATTTATTTATTAAAAATTTCCACCTCCTCCCCGCCTCCCTTTTCTCTCCCCCTCCCCACCTCCCCCTCCTTCTCTAGTCCTAAGAGCAGGGTGCCTGAACGTGTTTGTTTCTTTGAGCAGAGACAGCTTGACCTGGAGGACTAGACAGCTGAAAAGTTCATAAAAAGTGTATCCCTACTCCCTCGAGAGCAAAATGTGTTGAAGGAATGGGGGCGTAGGTGTCAAAGCCTCCCACAGGAGTGACACATTATGGAGGTAGAAATGTCGTTCTTATGGGAGTGGTTTACATTTAGAGTGGAGATGGATACCCAGTGCAGGCTGTCCACATAAACCGGGTTTAACAAACACACACATATATGTGTCTCCCCTCAGCATAACACTTTGCCTTTTCCTTCCCAAGTCGTGTTATTCTAGCACCTAGAAATGACGGTCCCGTTCTGTTCTTGAATATCTCCTGTGGTCTAGAGACGCAACTGCCCTGGAAATCAAACTTTTTCTTCCAGAAGCCGATTTTGAACGTAGCTGCATAGCTTTATTTTTCCTGTGGGAGGCAGCATTGTCTAGCAAAAAGAGAAGATCTGCTGCTGTGAACACAATGGAGCACATGTCCTTATGGTATTAATAGTCAGAACCTGAAAACAACCTAGATGCCCCTCAACTGGAGGATGAATAAAGAAAACGTGGTACACATTACACATTAGAGTACTATACAGTGGTAGAAAATAGTATCTTCAAATTTGCAGGCAATGGGTGGATCTAGAAAAAAACATATTGAGTGGGGTAACCCAGACCCAGAAAGACAAATATAAGTGACTTTTAGACATAAAACAAACAATAACCAACCTACAGTCCACAGTCTCAGAGATCTTAGACAACAAAGAGGACCTGAAGAGAGACATACATGGATCTATATAGGAAGGAGAAAAAGACAAGATCTCCTGAGTAAATTAAGAGCGTGGGGGTCATGAGAGAGGGTAGAAGGGAAGAGGGGAGGTAAAGAGGGGACTGCATAAAATGTATAGCTCAATAAAAACATTTAAAAAAAGAGAACATTTGACCTGCAAAGCAGTTCTGTAGCTGGCTAACTGACCTTGGCCAAGGCCTAAGCTGCTCTGAGCTCTGGTCTCTTCTAAGAGATTAGAATCCCCCTCAGTAGCTGGTGTGAGACTCTGATGTAAGCATGAGCCATTGACATCTTGAGCAGCATCTGGCTCGCAGGGGCATTATGCCATGGTCACGACTGCCCTTCTTTTCCCCTATTGCTGCTTTCCAACTTTGGCCACCTGGAATCAACCAACCCTGAGTAACTTAGTGGAGAGGGAAGGAGCGAGGGGTAGACTATAAGAAATGACCCATGGGGGTGGAAGCAGTAGAGTGAGGGCCATCGACAAGAGAGGGGTAGGAAAGAGGAGTGCGCACCATCGACCTGGAGGCCTGACATGCAGGCTAACTTACTCCATGCCAAGCCTGCAAGCCTCCAGCTTGAAAGAGAGGGGAAAAAACTGCCCTAAGACCAAGATTCTCCTCCACCAGAAAAACCTTCCTTCCATCAAATCAAAAGGCTGCCTGGGGCTTCTTGCGGAACTTCTGTTCAGCTCACACACTCATGAAGGCATTCCAACTGTCATCGACTTTTAGATTCTCTGGCGCCCCAAGATAGTTCATTACTGTCTAGACCTTAACTCAGGACCACTGGGAGCATTCTAGGATTGTGTGAGTTGGGTTTGTTGCCCTCTGTGAGAGTCGAAATACTTATCATGAGGCGGCGGGGGGCTGGGGGGGAAGGCAGGTGTGGTTTCCAGGAAGCTTGCGGGGTCTAACTTGGTTTTACCGTTCAAGAGAAGATTCAAGGAGACTGGCTTTACCTGCACAATGTCAGGGAGATGACGGGATGCATCTAAATTCTTTGATATAAAATCTTGATGATTCTCTTCACCAGGCTGTAAACATGAAGCTCAGGTCGGTACAGGTTAAGATGTGGCTGTCACTTCTATCAGCCATGTGCAAGGATGGTTCTACATCGTTTCCTCATGTTTGTGATTTCTCTCTGTCTGCATTTGAATTACAATCTACCATTGCTTTATCTGATGTTGGTGTTCTGTGGAATTATTTATGATGAGCTGAAGAAACTTAAGATGTGGCTTAGGTATGAGGTCACATTGCTCTATCTCTCTAAAAGCAGAGCTGATTCCCATTTATATACTACCAACCATCTCCACAAACAACCTATACATTTCCTGTCCAGGGGAGGAGGAGCTAAGGCAACCAGCTTGCCACCAGTGACTCAGTCTGGGGAGGAGTGTTCCCAAGGGAAAGAAAGAAACCTGGGAACTTGCACCGTTTCCTTGTCATATGGACCCTGGGTAGATAGACTGACCATAGCAACCAGAACAGAACCTTATTTTTGTTTTTTAGACCCTTAGCAGAATGCCCTTGAGTGTATTATGCTTCTAGCATCATTTCCAGAAAATAAATTCAGAATCTGTAAGGTATGGCTTTCAGAAAAGTCACACAAAATGAAGACCTCTTGGAGAATGAAATAGAACCATGTCTTTCTAGCTAACGAAGAACCACACGATCTTACCTTCTATTCTGGTCTAAAAAGCATGTACCATAGGCAGGCTAAAAAGGGGGACTCAAGGGACTTAGCAGAGTGGCCCATCTTTTCTTTGTTTTGTCTGAGATTTTTCATTACCCATCTCCTTGGCCTTGTTGACAAAGTCTAGCCCTGGAGTCCATTTGTGTTTTGTGTGTGATTTAACAAGGAAGTATTTTAAAGTTGGAGGAAAAAGTTCATTGTAAAAGGTCTGCAGGCCACATTCCTTACCCCAGGGTTCACATCCTTGAGCTTCAGGATGAAGGATGTCAAGTATTAACCGATTCCGTGGTCTTTAACTGGATAATGCATGTGAAAAGATAATGGGTTCTGGAACCAAAGACCCTGTGGCGAGAGCTAACATTCAGGTCAGGACCAAGCATATTTGCTCCAATACTGAGTAATGTTTTTCTTGTGTATGTTTAAGTGTCTCGCGGACAGAAATGTTTAGCTTTCTTAATAGCAGCTGGGACACACTGTAGAACTTATGGCAGCCTCCCGGAAAATATGAAATGAAAGAACGTATAGAAGAAACAACCTACATGCCCACTGACTGAAGTCAAATTGATACATTACACAATGGGGTATTGTTCAGCCATCCAAGGGGAGAAGAGCCAATACATACTATGCGGTGTTTTGAATGGGAATGGCCCCCATAGCCTCATATATTTGAATGGTTGGTTCCCAGTTGAACTGTTGAGGAATGATTTGGAGGTGTGGTCTTATTGGCCTTATCGGTCTTGCTCTCTCTGCCTGCTGCTTGCAGATCAGGGTGTGCTCTCAGCTACTGCTCCAACACTGAGTTTGCCCACCTGCCCCCATGCTTCCCGCCATGATGTTCATGGACTCACAGCCTGAAACACTAAGCCAGCCCCAGTTAACAGCTTTCTTTTATAATCTGGTTTTATCATAGCAATACCAACTCTAATTAAGATATATACAGCATGACTATCCTAAGAACATTATGCTAAGTAAAGTCAGCCATATATAAAGATTCCAGTTGCATGAGATACCTTGCATAGTCAAATTGAAACAGAAAGAACTGTGGTAGCCAGGGGTAGGGTAGAGGAAGGTCAGGGCATTAATGCTAATGGGTTGCAAAGCGTAATGACCCTATATATCTGTACGTGTAAAAATGGTCAGGATGGACTGGAAAGTGAATCTCAGTGGTAGAGCACTTGCCCAGCATGTGTGGTGCAGGGAGTTTAATTCCTACCACTACAAAAACCAAAGCGAAATCACCCAGTGCCACCACTGTCGTGGTGTTGTGTGTCTGTAGTCCCAGCTACTCCGAAATTTTGTTGCTATAAGAGAAGAGGAGATTGAGCCTTGATGAGTACAAATTAAAGACAAGCATAACTGAGAAGGTTGAGGAGAGATTCACCGCAGAGAGCAGGTTCAAGAAGAAAAAAGATGGTGCACACAGTCTGGGGACATGCTTAGGTAAAGACTATGAAGCGTATGTTTGCAGGGTTAAAATGGTGGACAGGAGCACTTCTGGTCATGCTTGGCTTGAATGATAAAGATGACAGCCAGTAACACCTCTGGGCAACCTCAGTTTGATAGATAGATAGATAGATAGATAGATAGATAGATAGATAGATAGATAGATAGATAGATAGAAAAGATAGATAGATGCTACATCCACGGCTGTCTCGCCAGTGTAGCAGAAATGCCGACTGGATGGGCAAATATTGCCGGAAGGATTGGGATTCGTGCTTCTCGGAGCTGTGTGTTCCAGGCGGTCCCTTGGCAATCAGTTGTGGTGTAATGCTACCTGAGTCGCCATTAGTACTGACTCGACCTGGCTGTCCTTGGAGCCATATGTCTGTCTTTCCCCTTGTGTGTGTGTTCTTTGTGATTCTTGCATATTGCTAACAGATCAGACTATTCCAGGCAGTTGTGGATACAAACAAGACTGCTAAGGACATTTTTGAATTCTGCTCCACTATTAATTAAAGCCTTAAAAAAGTAGCCAGTTCTGGGAATTGCCAGAATCATCATTAGAACAATTCCTTGATGATGTGGAACAAAAGAAATTAATTTTACTAGGAAAAACCTTAGAAGCTTTAGGCATTTGCCTGAGAAATATGTACAGTTGTAAATTGAAGGCCTATGAAACCTTTCTTATGGGAAGAAAAAGACCTAGCCTAAACTGACAATATCTGAGCCTGAGAATTGAGAAGGGAGGAGAGTTGAAGTTAGTAATATAAAGTAAACTTCAGAGAGATTCAAGACTATGTATTAGAAATTTCCTAGCAGAAAGCTTTCCCAGGGAGATAGTAGCCTTTTTCTTCTCACCCAGGCACACAAGGTCACTTATCTCAAACCAACCAGCCACCTGCAAGCTGATAAAGATGGTCTAGCTCAAGGGCAGTGATCTCTTTGAAGGCAAGAGGAGAGAGTTTGTTTTGTAAAGTGTGAGAGAGCAGAAGTCCTTGTGCCCAAGTCAAAGCATCTTCAAAGATTCTTTTTGTAAACTGTCTTATGCTGTTCTTTTCTGTTTTATGATTTGATGATGTATGCCTTTGCCAAGTTCTTTGATTGTAAAAAAAGAAATATATAATCCTGCACTGAAGTAAGTAAATCGCAACAGCATGTCTCAACATTGAGAGTGTCTGTGTGTCACTTTCCTCGCCGTATCCTGATTTCTCCTGTGCCTTCGCCCTGATTCCCTTACTGTCTGAGTGGCTCCCCTGAGCCAGTCCGTAGCAGATAGATAAGATAGATTAGATAGATGGATAAGATAGATTGTATAGATAGGTAGGTAGATAGATAAGATAGATTAGATAGATAGGTAGGTAGATAAGATATATTAGATATATTAGATATATAGATAGATGATAGATAGGTAGATGATAGATAGATAGATAGATGATAGATGATAGATAGATAGATAGATAGATAGATAGATGATAGATATAGATAGATAGATAGATAGATAGATAGATAGATAGATAGATAGATAGATAGACAGAACAACAACTAAAGGTTTCAGCAGTAAAGGAAAGGACACTTTTGAAAGTGTGTTTCTGTAGGGTTTGCCCCTAAAACTTGAATCCTAACATTATTTTTATTTGGCTACAAATGAAAAAAATGGGTAAAAAGATTTTGAAAACAATTTTTATGATATATGCAAGATGATGCTTTTGTTTTTCTCTTTGAAATACAAATTCTTCCGAGCAGAATCAACTCTTTCATGTCAGATCCAGCAGTATTGCTCCAGTCTCCACTCCCAAAAAGAGACCTTTCCTCAGGTTTTAGCCCCGGGTTTCTCGAATCTTTACTGTAATTTCAACTGGAGTACAAGACCTAAGAGAAGCTTAAGAATAATGTGGGAGCATTGTGAGTTTTGATGATTAAATAAGAGCTTGCTGATGAGAAATTCTGATGTGTGGCAGGTTCTCAGTGCTGATAACTTCCCTTTCCACCAGGCCTTCTTCAAAGTGAAAAACACTCTCAGCCTTGCATCTTCTTCTGCTTCAGTCTCCCGTCTTATTCTGCCTCAAGTGCTGCAGATGTTCCAAGGGGGAAGTAGAGGAGGTCGACAACAGCTGGAGTTCAGAACAGAGAGTGCTTGAGAAGGCCACTGCAGTAATTACTGGAATTAAAGCATAAACCCTACTGAAAGCAAAGTAGCTGCCAAATGTCTATTTTCTAAATTGCTCATGATAGTACCCCATAAATTTTGATTGACATTAATGTACATAGCATTATAACTTTTTCTTTTCATGTATGTAAAAGAAAGAGCCCTAATGATTTTCTGGCATAGGTTTCAAAGGCAGGTGCTAATGAACTTAAACTGCTCTGGTCTAAACTTTGGATAGAAATGTTATTGAACCTTTCACATTTTCATTTGTGTCCACAGATTCTCAAACATAACCAGGGTCAGCATTGCCTGAGGTCAAGGGAAGCCATGAGAGCACAGACCATTGAACCCTGTCCTACGTTAACAAGTCCAACTGCAATAGCCGTACTTATTTGAAGTTTTAGTTGACACATAGTATTGGACATATTTATGGGCACAACATGGCATTTTGGTCCACATATACACTACTATATAATGATCAGATTAGAGTGATTGGCATGTTTATCACCTCAGGCATTTATGACTTTTCTGTGTTGAGAACGTCCAGTCCTCTCTGCTAGGCATTTTGAAATCTTGTCCTTTCTGAAGGCACTAAGAAACCATAAGTGATTTTATATAAGATATAGGATGAGAACAAAAAAAAACAGTTTTCTTTATATTTTCTTCTTAATTTTATTCAGCACTTGGGCCATTTTACCCTCAGTGAGCCTTTGCATGGAGGCTGATTTCCATCCCGGAGGATGCGATACACATCTGATTGGATGATGTACAGGACTGACTGCCCTGAGTGTGTGGTTCCCAGAGGAGGAGAACTTCTGGCTATTATCTATGCTCCAAACATATTTCTAAGACTTATTTTTGTTTTACGTGTCTTGTTGTTTGGCCTGTGTGTATGTTCATGCACCGTGTGTGTGCCCTGCCCATGGAGGCCAGATGAAGGTGCCGGGACCTCTGGAACTGAACACACAGTTGTGAGCCACTGTGTAGGTGCTGAGGACCAAAACCAGGCAACAAATACTCTTCACTGATGAGCCATCTTACTGGACCCTTCCAAAATATTTTAAAAATATGCTCTCCACATTTCCTTTTATAGTGATCACGACTGCAAGAAGATACTGAATACTTTCAAAAGAGCATTTGTTTCCAAGAATCCATGCAACATCACAGGAGAAGACTATGAGCCACTAATTAAGTTGATTACTCAGACCGTACCATGTAACAAGGTAACAAGTTATTCCTTTCACATTTGAGAATAAAAGTCAAAGGGAAGAGGTCCCAGGACTAGAGTTAGGACGCAGAAAGAGAGGAAACCTTGGCATTGGGCATCATTTGATATGGTTGGCGGGGTGGTGTTGGTAGAGCGCAGTCTTTGGAGAACTAGGAAGCCCTCAAGGTTTAGGATATCTAGGGAAGGAGGGTAGGAGAGAGGAGATGGGAAAAGAGAAAAGAGTCTAACATCAACCCCACCCCATAAGAACAAAAGTAACCCAGACTTATATACTTATTGAACTTTCCCCTGGATTCTGATATAATAGACAAGTAGATGATAATACAAGACCCATTTGCTCTTGAAGAGTGACTGAGTTTTACTCTCCCAGCCCTCACCTTCTTAGTTCTTCAGAGCCACCCTATGGAGTAGGCAAGCCAGGGGTCAGTCTTTTTTCACCAGCGGGGAAACTCAGGCTTGGTGAAAGTTGGTGAAGAAGTTACCTAAGTATAAGAGGCTTTAAAGAAACGTAAACCAGCTGAAGGCCAGATGGTGGCACATGCCTTTAATCCCAACATTTCGGAGACCGACCTCTGTGAGTTCAAGGCCAGCCTGGTCTACAGAGCGAATTCCAGGACAGGCTCCAAAAGCTACATAGACAAACTCTGTCTTGAAAGCAAGCAAACAAACAAACAAAACCCAAAAAAATATAAACCAGCTAAAATGTAAATAGAACAAGCCCTAGAATCATAGAAGCCTGGTTTTCAGTCCTTTGAATATGCTGGAGAAGGTCATAGTACAACTCTTTCAAAGTCTGTGTTTAAAGCAAAATTTCACCATGTCTGAAACTAAGTGAAGCCCTCAACCCACTCACGGTTATCACTGCCCGTCCCATTTTTAAGTGAGCTGGAGACTGCTGTGTCTCCTACCCCAGCAGTACCAAGTGCATTGCTCTGAGCAGAGGACGTGGAGGGCAGACAATAACCAAACTGACTTCTCTGAATATTTAGTGGGTGGAATTTACTTTGATAGTTTCTGCTTTCTTTTATTTAGAGAAGGCTGATTGATTGAATGGTTGACTGCTGTTCTGGGGAAGGAACCCAGAGCCTCATTCATGCTAGCACTCATTCTACTGCCGAGCCACATCCCCAACCCTTGGATTTATTCTTGGACCTACAAAATTGTGTGCTTATTCTTTCTCAGACTCTCTTTTGGAGCAAATCCAAACACCTGGCTCATCAGTATACCTCGGTCCAGGGGAATATGTTCACCCTGGAGGACACGCTGCTGGGCTACATTGCTGATGATCTCAGGTGGTGTGGAGACCCCAGCACTTCTGGTAAGGATCTCAATCACCTGGGATGGTTCAGGGTGCAGGGGAATGGGTCCTTGAGCTGGGCAAGGGACCTTGAAAGGTCAGTAGGCACATGCCCTAATGCCATCGGTACCCTTAATGGCAATCCCTGTCGTCTGGAAATATCAGCTTCGGAGTTTAGGACTGCAGTTAGCCTCTGAGAGATGGGAAGTAGTATATGTGGAGGAATGGACTGATTGGAAATCATCCCATAAAGAAGAGAGAGAGAGAGAGAGAGAGAGAGAGAGAGAGAGAGAGAGAGAGAGAGCTGAGAAAGCCATTATTTATTATTCATTTTTGTTGCAGCCAATCTTGTTCCATGAGATCTAATACAGTCCAGAGGAAAATAACCCAATCTCCATAACAGTCATGAGGGTAGATTCCCTCATAATCCCAGTTTAGAGGTCCCATCAGCTCAACACATTGAGACAATAGAGAATTAAGGTAATGTGAGTGTTGGCAAGGCAAGCTGGATCAAAGCACAGTCTAATTTATAATGCTGTTGAGGTCAGACATCCCCAAATCCAGTTCTCCTTCCTACTCTCCCCCTTCCCGGTCCCTCCCGCTCTCCTCCCTCCTTCTTCCTCCTCCTTTCCACTCTTCCTTTCTCTCTCTTTTTCTGTAAGTAGTGCCCCCCTTAACCTGTATACATTAATGCATCCTTCATCATGTATTCTTGACCATAACTCTGGGCCACTTTTAAAGTTATTTTGAAACAAAATTATATATACTTAAGGTGTGCAGTGTAATGTTTGGTTAGAAGTCGACACGGTGAACTGATTATTATACATGGAGATATTTAGCATGGGCATCTTAAGGTGTCATCCCCGTTCTTTATTGTGAGCTCCCTTTCTTTTCCCTATTTGTCTAGAAACCCATCTGTTCTTCATCTCTGCTCAGGCTGCCTGAGTCCAGTACCCTGATACCCGCTCTTGCTGGGAATGCTGTAATGCTGCACTGTTGACTCTTTACCCCTCTGGATCAGTCTCCATTAGATCTGACACCGCAGAGTTTTTCTTACAGTGAAAATTTGACTGTGTCTATCTTCTTTTAAAACCTACTTTTCTCTCTTCACCTCTAGACTAATGGTTAAATTCCTCAGCTTGGTGTGGCCTCCGTATATCAGGTGCCTCATCTTTCCTTGTTCCCTTTGTCTGATC
This sequence comes from Myodes glareolus, assembly GCF_982192425.1. NCBI lineage: Eukaryota > Metazoa > Chordata > Mammalia > Rodentia > Cricetidae > Myodes > Myodes glareolus. The sequence continues at coordinate 62,374,748 of NC_142033.1, read as the reverse complement.
AGAGCCCAGCATAGCTCTTTGCCTCTGCACGTGCTATCTGCATAAGGTGCCCTCCTCTTTTATTAAAAATAATGTTTACTTTTTTCTCCAAAGATTTATTTATTTATTATGTATACAGTGTTCTGTCTGCATGTATGCCACCAGACTAGAAGAGGGCACCAGATCTCATTATAGATGGTTGTGAGCCACCATGTGGTTGCTGGGTATTGAACTCAGGACCTCTGGAAGAGCAGGCAGTGCTCCTAACCATCTCTCCAGCCCCCAAGGTGCCCTCCTCTTTAGAGTCTGTCTGAAGACAGTGATTCTTGTCCAAGGCAAAATTCAACCTGAACTTTTTCTGGTAATATTTCACAGGAGAAGTTAATCTTTCTCTGGGTATTTGTCTTCGCTACATCACATGCTATAGGAGGCAGGGCTCCCACTGATTCAACCCTCTATCTCCAGAACCTAACCCTCAGTAAATGTTTATATACTAAGGTAGATAACCTTGAGAATAGTGTTATAGAAACTGTGTAGCCACACTATGCTTTGTATCACACTAAAAGCTGAACCTGTTCTGATGGGGCTGGCTGTAGAAAACCTGAGACCACCTGAGTCCCCAAACTTCTGGGGGTTGAGAAGGAAACTCTCCACAAGAGAGAATTGCCAGAAACCAGTGAAATGTCTGGCGAATATGTCTTCTTCCGGCAAAGG